>NC_044561.1:44808621-45127317 GCF_007565055.1 Rhinopithecus roxellana | reverse complement strand
GTGTTGTGGTTGTGTGTGTGGGTGTGTGTTGTGTGTGGTGTTTGGTGTGTGCTGGTGTGTGTGTGTGTGGGTGTGGTGTGTGTGGTGTTTGTGTGTGTGGTGTGTGTGGTGTGTGTTTGGTGTGTTGGTGTGTGGTGGTGTGTGTGTGTGTGTGGTGTGTGGTGGTGTGGTGTGCTGTGGTGTGTGCGTGTGTGGTGTGTGGTGTTAGTGTGTGTGGTGTGTGGTGTGTGTGTGGTGTGTGTGTGTGTGGTGTGTGGGTGTGTGTGTGTGTGGTGTGTGTGTGTGGGTGTGTGTGTGGTGTGTGTGTGTGTGTGTGTGGTGGGTGTGGTGTGGGGTGTGTGGGGGGTGTGTGTGGTATGTGTGTGTGGTGTGTGTGGGGGTGTGTTGTGTGTGTGTGTGTGTGTGGTGTGTGTGTGTGGTATGTGTGTGTGGTGTGTGTGTGGTATGGTGTGTGTGGTGTGTGTGTGGGTGTGTGGTGGTGTGTGTGTGGTATGTGTGTGGTGGGTGGTGGTGTGGTGTGGTGTGGTGTGTGGTGTGTGTGTGTGGTATGTGTTGTGGTGGTGTGTGGTGGTGTTGGTGGTGTGTGTGTGGTGTGTGTGTGTGGTGGGTGTGGTTGTGTGGGTGTGGTGTGGTGGTGTGGTGTGTGTGTGTGGTGTGGGTGTGGTGTGTGTGTGTGGTATGTGTGTGTGTGGGTGGTGTGTGGTAGTGTGTGTGTGGGGGTGTGTGGGTGTGGGTGTGTGTGTGTGTGTGGTGGGGGTGTGTGGTAGTGTGGTGTGGTGTGTGTGTGGTGTGTGTGTGGTGTGGTGTGTGGATGTGTTGGTGTGGTGTGTGTTGTGTGGTATGTGTGTGTGGAGTGTGTGGGTGGTGGGTGTGTGTTGGTATGTGTGTGTGTGGTATGTGTGTGTGTTGGTGTGTGTGTGGTATGTGTTGTGCGTTTATGGTGTGTGTGGTGTGTGTGTTGGTGTGTGGTGGTGTGTGTGGCTGTGTTGATTGGGTGTGTCGGGGTGTGGTGTGTGGAGTGTGGGTGGTGTGTGTATGGGGTGTGGTGTTGTTGTGTGTGGTGGTGTGTGTGTGTGTGGTGTGTGTTGTGTGTGTGTGTGTGGTGTTGGTGTGTGTGTGTGTGGTGTGTGTGTGGTGTGTGTGTGTGGTGTGTGTGTGGGGTGTGTGTGTGGTGTGTGTGTGGGGTATCTGTGTAGATTTGTGTAACAACCATCCAGATAAAGCCAGTTCTTTGACTATTGATTTGTGTCAGACAATGGCCTTGGGCTGCCAGGGCCGGTACTACTTTGTTTTGTTTTTTCCTGAATAAATGTGGACTCCTCTGTTTCAGGACAAAATCTCCAAAAATCTTGCCAGATATTCTGAAGAAAATTGGGGACACCCCTATGGTCAGAATCAACAAGATTGGGAAGAAGTTCGGCCTCAAGTGTGAGCTCCGTGAGTGCCTGGCTTTTGAAAGGGACTTCCTCCATCTCATGCTGCGCTCCGTGGGCCTGGGGGTGCTGGGATGGGTCCCTTAGGCAAGGCCCCGGGATCGGAAAACACGCTGGTTAATGAGTGGCTGAGATCATATCAGTTTAAGTTTGGGAAAAGCACACAACAGGGCGTTGTGTCAGAGGGTGACCAGAGTGGCTCCCCAGCTGATGGACCAGGGAACGAACAGGTGACCTTTGAACTGAGGCTGGAGTGGAAGGAGCGAGGGTGTGAAGAGCCAGGTGAGGGTCAAAAGCAGAAGCAAGCAGGTGGGGAGGGTCTGCGTCCTGCCTCCTAGGGAGACGTGGACGGGTCCTAGCACGAGCTGTGAGCCACCCACTGCCCAGGGAGCGGTTGCCTCTGTCTTGCCAGCTTCATGGGGACAGACAGTTCAGCTCATCATTTACGAGACAGAATGGAAATTTGGAGGGTCTATGGCTGGCCTCGTCCTGGGTACTCAGGGGGTCACCTGAGGTCTGCTGTGAGCCCTCCGGGGAAGGGCAGTTCTTTGCAGGGCGCAGTTTCCAGGCCCAAGAGGGTGGAAGAAATTCATAAGGGTCGCTCTTCACCAGGAGCTCAGGGCCCTGGTAGACCTCAGCATCGTCATGGAGAAAGCTGTGGGTGCAGAGGCCTTGGGGACAAGGCGGGGACGGAATTTCATATTTCAGATGACCGAGGCCAAGGGAGTTCGGAGGGCGGCAGCACAGGTGCCGCGGAGAACCCTGAGACAGGGCCAGATGGAGGGGGTGCAGTTTGAGTGGGAAGGAGAGGGAACCAGTAACGTGGCTTGGGACTTTTTCATCCTGAAATGCTGTCATGTCACAGCCGGGGGACCTGTGAGAGCTGGGGCAGGCGCTGGGGGAAGGAAGTCAGGGGTCGGTGCATTGGGAACTGATCGCACATTCACAGGAGGGGCCTGCTGGGAGCCTGGCCCTCCTCTGTCCCTCTAGGGAAGGAATTCTCAGAGCTGCATCAGAGCAGCCCCCTTCACAGAGACCCCCAAGGCAGCAGGGCCGGCTCTGTGCTCATTTGTCAGACAATAAGGACCCTTGGACGCAGCAAGCGTGGCTGCCCCCTGTGCTATGTACAGGATGGCATCTAAACTTGGCAGTTGCCCTCGAAGTAGGTTTGGGAACGCCCGTTTTACAGACAGACACACCGAGGGTCAGGTCAGTCACGTGGCTTGTCCGAGGCCACCCAGCTCTGATTTCTGCTTCGGAGCTGGCCCCCAGGCGCGGGTGAGAAAGATCTAACGGAGGGCTTCACAGTGTGGGACCCAGAGGGCTCCGGAAATGCAGACCTGCGGCGGGCGAGGCCCCAGGAGTCCTCCCCACCACACAGCACCTCGGCCTGGTTCTAGGGGCAACACCTGTCTGGTGGTGGCTTTCAGAAGTTTTGAGGTGCTGCGGGCTGGTCCCAGGTCCCTCAAATCACAGTTCATGCAGCCCAGTCTCTCTCTCTTTCTCTTAAAAACTAAATATTTTTAAGAGCTGGAGAGGGAGGGAGGACCCGCAATAAGAAAAGAAGTGCAGACCGGGCACGGTGGCTCACGCCTGTAATCCCAGCACTTTGAGAGGCTGAGGCAGGCGGATCACGAGGTCAGCAGATGAAGACCATCCTGGCTAACATGGTGAAACCCCATCTCTACTAAAAATACAAAAAAAAAACTAGCCAGGTGAGGTGGTGGGCGCCTGTAGTCCCAGCTACTGGGGAGGCTGAGGCAGGAGAATGGCGTGAACCCCGGAGGCGGAGCTTGCAGTGAGCCGGGATCATGCCACTGCACTGCAGCCTGGGCGACAGAGCGAGACTCCGTCTCAAAAAAAAAAAAAAGGAAAGATGTGCAAGTGAAGGCCTTGGTCTTGTGTGGGGACCAAGCAGGGAACCCTTCCCAGGGCAGGTGACGCCCCACAGGGGAAGGAGGACAATGGGAGGCTGTAGGGAGAGTTTGCAAGTCCCCATCCGATGGGGCCAGGGTGTGGCCAGTGCCGTGGCTTCAGGACATCAAGCTGCTTTGGCAGGGGCTGCCGGGTATGGCTGGGCATGGGGCGTAGGGGACCCAAATCCAGGCGCCGGCCCGCCACACGCCTAGCTTGTGGGTGGGGGAATGGGGTTTTCTGTGGGTCCCCCAGTGAGGGCTGCTTATGCCTCTCTGGTTCCCACAGAGTTGCTCTGCGCCCCGCAGGGCCGGTAGGATGGGCTGCAGGGGGAGAAGCTCTGATGGGCGAGCGCCCAGGTGCAGGTGTAGGGGAGGTGAGTGGAGAGGTGGCGATTTTTCAGAACCCACAGACCCCCAAGCCCACCCCCCATCCTGGGGTGTATCAGGTAATGGGGGGTGAGCAGGAATCACTGGGGGGTGGTCAGGGGATCTTCTCTGTGATTCATCTCTGCCTCCCAGTGGCCAAGTGTGAATTCTTCAACGCGGGCGGGAGCGTGAAGGACCGCATCAGCCTGCGGATGATTGAGGATGCCGAGCGCGCCGGGACGCTGAAGCCCGGGGACACGATTATCGAGCCGACATCTGGGAACACCGGTGGGTGCCCGGCCCAGTAGGGGTGCCTGGCGGGCTGTCCCCTACCCATGCTGAGCCTGCCAGAACCCGGGGGTGGGGGTGGCTGAGCTGCAGCTGCATGTGCTGGCCCACCCAGCCGCCTGCTCCCTGGCATCTCGCGCCCGCTGCCGGCATGTGTCCCAGCCCAGCTCCCTCTGACCAGCGGTCCGAGCCAGTGCTGATGCTGTTGGGGCGATGGCACCTGGCAGTGCCTGGCACATGGGACGAGCACCCAGAGTCTGCTGTTCCTGTGCCCATGTACCTGGCCGGGCCTGGAGGAACCAGATCTCCCGTCCTGCACTGCTCCCTCCTCCTCCTTGGCATGTACCTTTTATTCCTGCCTCTGGCAGCCTCTCTTCCCCTGCACTTGAAGGCAGAAGCAGCTATGTTGGGCAATTTTGGAATCCCACAGAACCCTCTTCCCTGGGCCCAAGGGGAGCTGGCACCGGGGTGTGCCCCTATGTCCCAGGCAGGGGCGGGCGGGACTTGGGGGGCACCGGGACCCTCTCATCCTCTGTGTGCCCTCAGGGATCGGGCTGGCCCTGACTGCGGCTGTGAGGGGCTATCGCTGCATCATCGTGATGCCGGAGAAGATGAGCACGGAGAAGGTGGGTGGGCACAGCCAGGGGCGGGGTCATAGGGCAGGGGATGAGGGTGCCTGGGCCAGGCAAAAGGTGCAGGCCACCGCCTTCCCTCCTGCAGGTGGATGTGCTGCGGGCCCTGGGGGCTGAGATTGTGAGGACGCCCACCAATGCCAGGTTCGACTCCCCAGAGTCACACGTGGGCGTGGCCTGGCGGCTGAAGAATGAAATCCCCAATTCTCATATCCTAGACCAGGTGAGGCGCCTGGGGCCTGGAGACAGGCATTCCCTAGGAGGGCCTCGGTCAGGGATGTGGGGGTGACTGAGGTGTCGGGGGCCAGCTCACGGGCTCTGCTCTCTTTCTATGCAGTACCGCAATGCCAGCAACCCCCTGGCTCACTACGACACCACCGCTGATGAGATACTGCAGCAGTGTGATGGTGCGTCCCTCTGTCCGTCCCTCTGTCCGTCCCTCTGTCCATCTTGATTGCATTTATCCCTGGCTGCCTGGGAGTGTACAAATCTCTTGCCCTCTCCTTGGTGAACTCCTATTCACCCTTCAAAACCCAGCTCAAATGTTCCCTCTGTGAAATGCTATCTAGAGCATTTCTCTAGAACAGTTTCCTCCCTCCCTTGTGCCCTCTTGGCCTCTGCCTGCGCCTTACCTGTAACACCAAACACAGGGCACGGCTGTATTTGTTTCCCCGGCAATCTCTGCAGGTCTGCAGGGGCTCCTCCCACAGAGAATGTAGGGAGTGAGTCTGTTCAGGGCCCGGGCTGGTGCCGGGCTCACAGCTGGGACTTCAGCTGGGATCATGCCCTGACTCGGCATCAGATTCATCTGCAGAACAAGGCTGGTGGCATCTGCGATGAGTTCACTCTCTGTTACAGGCATGAGGCCGGCTCCTTGGGCCCTTTTCCAGGGACTTGGTGCCAAGGCCTGTGGGGGTTGGTACTGATGTTTTCCCAAGAGATCCCTTTAGAGAGAAGTTGCCAGGAGGCTGGCGCCCTGGCTTCCTGTTGGGAATCTGGTGTTGGCATGGGCTGGAGCACACCCTTAGTCCATGCCCAGGAGCCAGGCTGTAAGGTCCAGGGATTTGCTTGTTTGGGCTTTATGTGTGGGAACTCTCTCGTTTGGCAAAAGCAGTCCTGTCTCAGCATGGCTGCCCAAGCGGCACCCCCTCACTGAGTCTTTCCCTGCCGTGGCTTGTCTGCCAGATGCATGTGCTGGCCGCCAGCAGTGTGAGCGCCCGGCAAGTTCCTGAGCTGAAGCCTGAGTGACTGATTCCATTTCCTGTGCCAATTCAGTTAACTCACTCACACCATGCAAACATCCAACAGCCCGTGGAGGTGATTCATTGGAAGCCTCCCTCTGCCCACCCTCAGCGCCTGCACCCCCTGGACAGGGTCCTGTCTTTCTGCATCCAGCCAAATGGGGGTTTTAGGGGCCGAGTGTCACTGAGCAAAGACTGGGCTGGGGTGCCCCAGGCTGCCTGTTTCTGAGGCTTTCACAGACCATGGCAGCAATGAGGGCTGCTCCAGCTGGAGAAGTCTTTCTTTTGAACTTTTTGGTCACCCGCCGTGGTTTGGGCTGAGTGTGTTTTCAGTGATTATTACTATGAGTGATGGGCTGGCCAGGCGAGGACCCGAGAATGTTATCCATCCACCAGGGAAGCTGGACATGCTGGTGGCTTCAGTGGGCACGGGTGGCACCATCACGGGCATTGCCAGGAAGCTGAAGGAGAAGTGTCCTGGATGCAGGGTGAGTGGTGTGACTGGGCCCGGGAGGGGCAGCACGGAGTGTCCCCGACTTCTGAACTGAAAGCTCTCATTCCTCACCATCTGCTCAGCACACTGTCTTCCACGGTATTTCTACACTGCTTGGGAGGTGAGATAAGGGACCAGCAGCTCGTGACCCGGAGGAGCTGGGGCTGGGTGCTCGCTCACTGGCCAGCTTCTTGGAGGGGCTTCCTGCACTGAGTGGGGGGTTGGAGTTCCATCTAGGGGCTCTGAGAATCAGCCAGGAGCTCTGAGTCCTCTGGTCCTGAGTCTGCCCCTCGCCTGGGGTTTGAGGGAGTTGGGGGAGGGTTCCTGGACTCAGGGTTAAGAGCAGGTCTCAGGTGCCTAGAAAGGTCCCACTGATGAGACAAGAGTGTTACCTCCTTGTTGCTTGTCCTTGAAAAAGACATCACTGCCCAGCAATGCCCTTTGTCCCCTAAGGTTCTGGTGTTTCACCGCAGGGTGGTCTGTCTGGGCTGTCCTGGGGGCCCCACTCCGAGAAGCCCCCGGGGAGGTCACTTCCTCCCAGACACCTGCTTTCACTTCTGAGCACCCTGCACTGAACGTTTAGTCCAGACGAGGTCATTATCGCTTTAATACTTGGGGCCTGGGTTCCTGGGTTTCTCGTCCTGCCTCTGAGGCCGGGAACGGGCCGCCACCCACGGGCAGAGTGTCAACAGGCGCTTGCTCACGGCGGTATTAGCCACTCTGGTAATAGAATAGTCAGGCATGTCCAGCGGGGGCTTTTGCTGGCCTTGAGCCCTGAAGCCGCGCACTCTGCAGATCATTGGGGTGGATCCCGAAGGGTCCATCCTCGCGGAGCCAGAGGAGCTGAACCAGACAGAGCAGACAACCTACGAGGTGGAAGGGATCGGCTATGACTTCATCCCCACGGTGCTGGACAGGACGGTAGGTCGAGTCCTGAGCCCGGCCGCAGTGCCAGTGCAGCCTGTAACTCACCCTCACACTGGAGAGCCTGGCTGACCCTGGGCCCCAACCAACTTCTCCGCTGAGGGCAACAGAAGGGCAAGCCCCGGCACGCGTGGTGAGAAGCTGATCTCGCAGGTCGAGACAAAGTAGACTGGGGGACGATGTCCACACATGTGGCCTGACCTCACCAAGGGATGTAGCCCGGGTGGCACAGGCAGGGAGCAGGGAAAACACGGGGAAATGAAGGCCCCAGAAAACTCTGTTAAGAGCCAAAAAGGTGGATTTGGCCTGAGTGAGAGCAGAGACCAAAGGGCCCCTGCAGGTCACACGGATGCTCAGTGGGGCTGGCGAGCAGTTTTACTGTCTGCAAAACGTGTTAGAACTGGAAGGTCTGCAGACGTGCCGATCCCAGAGGGAGAGGCTGGGGCGTGACCTCTGGGGTCCTGCTCCCTAGACGCAGGGTCCACCACAAGGCTGTTCACTCCCTTGGCCACGCGGAAGCGGCTCCCACACTGACGGGCTGTGGGGGGTCCCGCTCAGGTGGTGGACAAATGGTTCAAGAGTAACGACGAGGAGGCGTTCACCTTTGCCCGCATGCTCATCGCGCAAGAGGGGCTGCTGTGTGGTGAGTGGGTGGCAGGCACGGGGGTACGGGGATGGCAGAGATGGATGGGGGCACCGGGGATGGCTGGGGGCGCACCCTCTGCCAGCCACCAGCCTGCATGTGTAAGACAGCAGTTCTGAGGAGTGTCACTGCTGCGGCCACGAGCCTCAGGTGTTGTCTGTCTGCCTGGGTCCTCACCTGCCCAGTGTGGTCACCTGCTCAGATGAGGGCAGGAGGCCACGGGGCAGGGCTTCGAGCTGCCTTCCAGAATGTGTTTCTAGAACAAGGCTAAAGCTGTCATGGCACTTACTGTTTCTCATCAAGCCCACCAGGGTCCCTGGGGCAGTGACTCTGCACTGACGAGGCCCATGGCCAGGACTGGGTTCTGCGAGCACCCTGGAACAGCTGGGGAGGGGCTCTGGAGCCTAAGGCTGTCCAGGATCGACCCCACTCACCTTCCTCCCACCCTGTGCCCCTCTGCCCACCTGCTTGGGGGCTGGCAATGCCACTGACCAGCCACACAGGCAGCAGAGGCTATAGGGACCACAGTTGATCTGGACATCTGGGGACTTAGAGAGCACACACCAGCTTCTAAAACCCAGGCAGGGACATATGAGGTTTTTACATGTGCATTCCCTGTGTCATATCACTTTGCAGGTGGTGACAGGGAAAGTGGAAGGAAACCAGCCCTCAGCGTGGGCAATAGCTGAGCCCCAAACTAAAGACTGGAAGCAAGTCTTGATTGAAAAACCATTTCCTAGCCAGACGCGGTGGCTCATGCCTATAATACCACCACTTTGGGAGGTTGAGGCGGACAGATCACCTGAGGTCAGGAGTTCGAGACCAGCCTGGCCAACATGGTGAAACCCCATGGTGAAAATTAGCCAGGCGTGGTGGCGCATGCCTGTAATCCCAGCTACTCAGGAGGCTGAGGCAGGAGAATTGCTTGAACCTGGGAGGTGGAGGTTGCAGTGAGCCGAGATCGTGCCATTGCACTCCAACCTGGGCAACAGAGCAAAAACTCCATCTCAAAAAAAAAAAAAAAGAGAGAGAAAACCATTCCCCAGATGTATCTGTCATCTGTCATGAAAGGTGTCTTGGTGCCCATAAACGCTGGGCTCTCCCTATCTCAGTCTCCCTGTTCCCCGTGTTGGTGGAGAAACAAGCCCCTGCCTTTGGGGCTGGAAAGCAGGTCTATGGGCCCCGTTACAGAGGAGGGCGCCTCTCTTCTTGGGGGTGCTCCTGGTGCAGACTTAGACCTTCCTGACTGCTGTGTGCACCCTCAAACTAAGCCCGGAGAAGACGCCTCAGACTCTGACTTCAGGGATCCTAGGCACAGCTGGTGTCACCGTGAGCCTTGGTCTGTTGTTTATAAAGCAGAGCCCCGTGTGCAGTCAGGCAGCCTGCAGGAGTGGTGCTGGGGACTCCGTCCTCAGAGCATCGCTGGCTCTCGTCTCAGGGCCAGGAGGTTTGCCAGGGGCCGCAGCCCCACCACAGGCATTTTCCTGGCACCAGTGCCCACCCCAGCCTAGCAGGGGCCCCTTTTGCTCCCAGATTTTTTGTTTCCTGGGTGAGGGCTTCGTTATGAAGCCCCCAGTGGACATGAAAACTCCATGGTGCACAAGGAGGATGCCGATGCTCATGGAGAAGTGGGGTCCTCCCAGCCCCTTTCCCCGAGGCAGCCCCTCTTGATGGATCCTTCGAAGCGTGTCTGACACACTCCCACGCATGCAGGTGCACAATTCATGCACCCTGGTGCACCCATGCGCACTCACCCTGGCGCATCTGACTCGTGTGCACAATTCATGCATGTGCGTGCACCCACACGCACGCACCTTGGTGCGTCCGACTCACGGCCCTCTTTGCAGGTGGCAGTGCTGGCAGCACGATGGCGGTGGCGGTGAAGGCCGCGCAGGAGCTGCAGGAGGGCCAGCGCTGCGTGGTCATTCTGCCCGACTCGGTGCGGAACTACATGTAAGACATGGCTTCCCTCCCAGGTCCCTGCTCCTCTCTGTACTGCCACCCTTCCCTGGATGCCTCACCTGAGAGCCGGCAGCCAGAGCTGGGAGGGGAGGAAGCCACCGGGCCCTGTGCTCTGCTGCTCTCTCCTGGCTGAGTGCCCTCATGCTATTGGGCTTCCCAGCCCCTTAATGCTGTGAAAATCAGTGCACACTCAGAGGGACAGCCCTGACGGGAGGGGCATGGAAGGCGGTGGTTCCCTCTCTGTCCCTCCTGTCCATCCCTCTCTGGTGTCTGCCCCCCTCACTGTTCGGGGGTCCGTGAGCTCCAAGGGGTAGCCCTGGCCACATGGACTGACGTCCTCTTGGGCTGGGCCCTGTGCCACCTCCTCTCCACCCCGACTCCCTCTGCTGCTTTCCCCAAACTCCAGGCTGGGACCGAGTGCTTCCCGGGTGGCAAGAGCCCTGCTGCCCAGGTGGCCCCCTAGGACGTGCTGTGACTGTTTTGCCCAGAGGCCCCTCGGGCAGTAATGCCACAGACCTTGCTGGTCACCAGGCAGCCGGGCTGAGACTGTGGCTGCTCTGCACCTGCTCTCTGGGGGCGGCACCGGGGCGGGTGTCTAGAGACCCCCATGCCGTGCCCCCTGCACCTGAAGGGTTTCCTCCATGGCCTGCAAGCTGCAGGGGCTACTCAGCTCCCGAGAGCTCAGCTGCCCTTGGGGGGCCCAGGCCTGGCTGGTGGGTGCCCCCAGTTGGGTTCCCCGGTGTGGGGTGATTCACATCTGGTGCCCAGGGCCAAGTTGCCCTGTGCAGGGCTCCTGCCCACCCCCGTCAGTGCAAGAACACCATCTCCCCACATGCTTGGCCAGCTTGCCATGCGTGCCCGTGCATGTGTGAGTGTGCGAGGGGCAGAGGGCAAGCGTGAGAGGACATGTTTATTTGAGTGCCTGAGCGATGGCTGTGTGCATGTTCACACACGCCTGTTGACCATGGGGGGCAGGAAGTCCAGCCCACAGGCTTCCCCCTGGGACCTCCAGCCAGCACCTGGGTGTCTCTGCTGTACCAGTGAGGTCCAGGAGAGGGGCTGGGCAGGCGGTGCTGCCCCTCAGCATGGGTGGAGGCCCAGTGGGGCCCTGCGGGGTCCTGGTGACGCCCTCATCCCGCAGGACCAAGTTCCTGAGCGACAGGTGGATGCTGCAGAAGGGCTTTCTGAAGGAGGAGGACCTCGTGGAGAAGAAGCCCTGGTAAGACTGCTCGGCCGGAGACCCACTGCCCCGTGGCCTGCGCTGGCCCTGCCCAGTGTGACAGGCAGGAGAGCGGTCCCCGTGGCCTGCGCTGGCCCTGCCCAGTGTGACAGGCAGGAGAGCGGTCCCCGTGGCCTGCGCTGGCCCTGCCCAGTGTGACAGGCAGGAGAGCGGTCCCCGTGGCCTGTGCTGGCCCTGCCCAGTGTGACAGGCAGGAGAGTGGTCCCCGTGGCCTCCTGCTGAGGTGCTGCCCGGTGGGGGGACAAGAGCGTGTGTCCGTATCCTGACCTCCCACCTGCCCTCTTCCCTCAGGTGGTGGCACCTCCGTGTTCAGGAGCTGAGCCTGTCGGCCCCACTGACCGTGCTGCCGACTGTCTCCTGTGAGCACACCATCGAGATCCTCCGGGAGAAGGGCTTCGACCAGGCGCCCGTGGTGGACGAGGCGGGGTCAGTCTCAGTCCCTGCCCAGAGCTCAGTCCCGGGTTCTGTCTGTCCAGCTCCACCATGTCAGTGTCCCTGGACAGGGCAGCCATGCAGACCCCGCAGCTCAGCTGACAGGCCTGCCTGGGCCGCCTCATGCAAATGTTCAGGGTGTTGGAGGCCCCTTGTCGGTCCCTGAGCAGCCTGGGCTAGGGCTGCCGTGCTCACTCCAGGCCCTCAGACCTCGGCCCACCCACCCTTTGTGTGCAGCCCATCCTGGGCCCACCTGGGGGGCAGGGGAGAGATATCTCTGACATGTCTGACAGCAGAAGGCCTTGGCACACATGCCCAGTGACCACGGAGAGCCCCATGTCACGGAAACCTGACGGCTGGTCACCCTCGACCCCGGCCACCGTCGACCCCGGCCACCGTCGACCCCGGTCACCCTCGACACCGGTCACCGTCGACCCCTGTCACCCTCGACCCCGGCCACCCTCGACCCCGGCCACCCTCGACCCCGGTCACCCTCGACCCCGGCCACCCTCGACCCCGGTCACCCTCTATCCCTTTCACCCTCGACCCCGGCCACCGTCGACCCCGGCCACCCTCGACCCCGGCCACCCTCGACCCCGGTCACCCTCGACCCCGGTCACCCTCGACCCCGGCCACCCTCGACCCCGGTCACCCTCTATCCCTTTCACCCTCGACCCCGGCCACCGTCGACCCCGGCCACCCTCGACCCCGGTCACCCTCGACCCCGGCCACCGTCGACCCCGGCCACCGTCGACCCCGGTCACCCTCGACCCCGGCCACGACCCCGGCCACCGTCGACCCCGGTCACCCTCGACCCCGGTCACCCTCAACCCCGGCCACCCTCGACCCCGGTCACCCTCGACCCCGGCCACCCTCGACCCCGGTCACCGTCGACCCCGGTCACCCTCGACCCCGGCCACCGTCGACCCCGGTCACCCTCGACCCCGGTCACCCTCGACCCCGGCCACCCTCCACTCCGGCTGAAAGGGTCCAAGGACTCCTGGTTTCTTTCTCCCCGTCAGGGCCCAGCCTGGTTCCTGCCGTGTGTAGGCTCGTGGCAGAGACTCGACTCCCATGTGTGGCCAGAGAGTGCTCCTCCCCGGGGCAGCTGAGGGTGTGCCCTGCCGTCCTGGGAGGCGTGAGGTGCCAGCGCTGACCCCTGCCTGCCCCCACCCCACAGGGTGATCCTGGGAATGGTGACGCTTGGGAACATGCTGTCGTCCCTGCTTGCTGGGAAGGTGCAGCCATCAGACCAAGTCGGCAAAGTCATCTACACACAGTTCAAACAGGTACTCAGTCACCTACGGGCAGTTCCAACAGGCACCTACGGGCAGTTCAAACAGGTACACAGGCGCTTCAGGACAGCAGAGGGTGCCTGAGTCCCTCCGGCCTCGAAGGCAGGATGTGGCACTTCCCGTGTGGGGGTGCTGGGTCCTCGACCCTCAACACCACTTAGGCCGAAGCTGGCTGCACCCCTCAAACCATGAAGCTGAGAAGCACCCACTTTACAAGCGCAGCAGCCGGAGAGGAGGCTCTCATCAGCACAGGCTCATCCGTGCCAGCCGTGTCTTGGGGACTTGAGGAGGTCATTTGCGCTGAGAAGCTGTCCCCGGCACCATGCGGCATCTGCCGGGATCTTTCTCATGCCCAGCCTCATTTGCACACACTTGGTTATCCAACAAGAGCTAGAACATTCTGAGAGAAGCCCATGGTGGCTCCTTGCCGGGCTGGTTAGACCCCATGCTTGTCCTGAGACACCCACCCACTGCTGCTCTGAGGGTGGCCAGGAAAGCTCGTGTGACGTTCCACATGGAGCCCCTGGGACATGGAGGTGAGGCTCTTGACACTGGAAAGGCCAAGACACGTTCTGCCCAAACGTAGGAGCAAAGCTGACTTTTTTTTTTTTTTTTTAAGACAGAGTCTCGCTCTGTCGCCCAGGCTGGAGTGCAGTGGCGCGATTTCGGCTCGCTGCAAGCTCCGCCTCCCAGGTTCACGCCATTCTCCTGCCTCAGCCTCCCCAGTAGCTGGGACTACAGGCACCTGCCACCACGCCGGCTAATTTTTTGTATTTTTTTGTTTGTTTGTTTTTTCTTGAGATGGAGTCTCGCTCTGTCGCCCGGGCTGGAGTGCAGTGGCGAAATCTCAGCTGACTGCAAGCTCCGCCTCCCGGGTTCACGCCATTCTCCCGCCTCAGCCTCCTGAGTAGCTGGGACTACAGGTGCCCGCCAGGACACCTGGCTAATTTTTTTTTTGTATTTTTAGTAGAGATGGGGTTTCACTGTGTTAGCCAGGATGGTCTCAATCTCCTGACTTTGTGATCCGCCCGCCTTGGCCTCCCAAAGTGCTGGGATTACAGGCGTGAGCCACCGCGCCCGGCACAGATTTGACTTCTTTCCCATCTCATACACACACCTGAAATGTCACCCGAATCCACGCGTTTCTCACATTCGGCTGCCACCGCCTCCCGAGTGGGCCTTGCAGGAACCCCCATCGTGTCTCCTCTCACTCCACAGAAAACTTGCAGGGCCGTGACCCCCATGCCCACCTAGAGGGTGTTTCTTCTCGGCTTTGCACTGGCTGTCCCGGCCCCAGAGCACCTGTGCTGCGGGAGGTGTTTCCTGTGCTTTTTGGAGCCGCCATCGCCTCCCACTCTGGGGAGCTCCTGGAGACTCTCCAGCCCCTGGTGATCACCGAGTGGGGTCATGGTGCCCAGCACCACGTGACAGCACTACCCACCAGTGCTGGAAGTTTCTCTCCTTCCCATTCTCCCCTCCTTTCTTGACTGCGGTATTATAGGATACAATGAACATATTTAATACACACAGCTTAGTGATTTGTTGTTGTTTTTTTTTTTTTGAGATGGAGTCTGGCTCTGTCACCCAGGCTGGAATGCAATGGCGCAATCTCTGCTCACTGCAACCTCCGCCTCCCGGGTTCAAGCGATTCTCCTGCCTCAGCCTCCTGTGTAGCTGGGATTATAGGCGTGTGCCACCATGCCCAGCTACTTTTTGTATTTTTAGTAGAGACAGGGTTTTACCATGTTGGCCAGGTGGGTCTTGAACTTCTGACCTTGTGATCCGCCCACCTCAGGCTACCGAAGTGCTGGGATTACAGGCGTGAGCCACCGTGCCTGGCCTAGCTTAGTGATTTTGACATAAATATACACCCACGATGCTGTCACCCATGACACATCTGTTGTCCCCAAAGGCTTCTTGTGCCCCTTTGAGCCCCCACCCCACCCCTAGGCAGCCACCCCAGGCTGGGGGTCCCCCTCAGCCACACCCTCCAGGGCTGTGTGGGTGAAGACGCCTGGGGGGTGCACACCATTTCTACCTCCTTCCCACGGACCTGGCGGTCGTCCTGCGACCCGCTGCGCAATGTCGCATGCCTGTCTGCCCCTCTCCGTGCTGAGTCACTGAGTTCTATTCCATGGTGTCTGTGGCCTTTGGTATTGATTCTCGGGCTGCGCTCCGGCCCCTGCACTGATGGGACAGATTGGGTGCCCTTGCCTGGCGAGGTGCTGAGCCGGCTCTCTGGTGGTTGCGTTGAGACTCTCTGGTTGCTTTGGTTTTCTGACTTTGATCTTCAAGCTGGCAGGATCTGAGAGAGCTAAAGGGCAGGGCTGGTGGCCGCTGGCCTCATGCCCAAGGGCGTGGGGGTTCGGAGGCTTGGTCATCATCCAGCGATGCCCTGACTCCCAGGCGCAGCTGAGCTCCCAGCCGCGCTTGCCCTGCTTGCCCCACTGGGCTTTAGCAGACCCGCCGCCAAGGCCTGAGGCTCTCACCATGGCCCACACGAGGGGCCTGGCCAGCAGGGACAGAGCACCTGTGGGGCCTCCCTGTGTCCCACTCTGCTCCAGGCCCCAAGGGGAAGGGATGCAGGGATAGGATGGCCTTCAGCAGGAGTAGAAGCTACCTCGTTTCAGACCCTGTCCTGAGGCAAAGGCTGGGCACCACCACAGAAAACAGTGGCTCCCATCCCCTGGGCACACGGTTCTACCCGGCGCTGGCCTTTCCTGTGGTCCCCAGGCTGAGGGTCTGTCCCACAGTGAGAGGGGCGGGGCAGGTCCCGGCCTTCACGGCTCCCCGGGGTGTTACTCCTGGTTCTTTTGTCGGATGGGAAAACCCTGCCTCCTTGGTCTTCCGACACATGCAGGGTCTGCCTTCGTAAGAACGAGCGCCGGGGGGTTGGGCTTTCCATAAATCACAGTCTTGCTTCTGGATGCATGGGGCACATCGCGGTGCTTTGCCTCCTGAGCATTTGGTACAGGGTCAGGCGGTGCCGCCTCCGAGCCCCGGGAGCTCATGGTTTACCTGGGAAAGTCACCTCTACTGCCAGGTGGAAACAGGAAGGACACCTGCCGTGCAGACCTGAGGGTGGGTCACTGTGAGGTGTGCCCCACCTCTGGGTTTGGCTGCCCGTTTCTGATAAGCAAGTGTCCTCACTGTGTCCCAAGAGGGGCTTGTGCAGCCCTGGTGGCATTTCCCCAGGAAATCGATGGCACTGAAGGCCACAGTGAGTGAAGGTTTGAGCTCCCCTCAGATGGGAGTCATAGAACCATCCAGAGGAACGCTCGCAGCCCTAAAACGCCTCTGCGCTCCGGCTGTTCAGCCCACCCCCGACCCCGGAGTCCACGGCTGTTTTTTACTAGTTTTGCCTTAAACAGGACGTCATAGAGTTGGAATCAGATAGCACAGAGCCCTCTCACACTGGCTCTTTGACGTAATAGTGCATTCGAGGCCTGTCCACATCCCTTCCTGTTTTTTTATTTCCCCTCAAGACTGAGTCTCTCTCTGCTGCCCAGGCTGGAGTTGAGTGGCGTGATCATGGCTCATTGCAGTCTTGAACTCCCAGGCTCAATCAATCCACGTGCCTCAGCCTCCAAGTAGCCGGGACTACAGGCACGCGCCACCATGCTTGGCTAAGTTTTTGTGGTTTTGATGAGGTCTTGCCATGTTGTCCAGGCTGGTTTCAAACTCCTGGGCTCAAGCTATCCTCCTGCCTTGAGCTCCCAAGGTGCTGGGATTATAGGCAACAGCCACTGCTCCCAGCCCCTTTCTTAATTTGATAGTTCCTCAAAGGGTCTTTTATTTTATTTTATTTTTTATTTTATTTTATTTTATTTTTTTGAGACGGAGTCCCCCTCTGTCGCCCAGGCTGGAGTGCAATGGTGCAATCTCAGCTCACTGTAACCTCTGCCTCCCGGGTTCAAACGATTCTCCTGCCTCAGCCTCCTGAGTAGCTGGGATTGCAGGCACTCACCTCCACGCCCTGTTAATTTTTGTATTTTTAATAGAGTACAGGGTTTCACCATGTTGGTCGGGCTGGTCTCGAACTCTTGACCTCAAGTGATCTGCCCACTCAGTCTCCCAAAGTGCTGGGATTACAGGTGTGAGCCACCGTGCCCGGCCTCCTCAAAGGGTCTTTCTCAGTGTGTCCTGTCACCCTCTGATTCCTAGGTTAGGATGCTTTCACGCGATGCTTTCCTGTCACCCGTGTTCCTTTTCCTGGGGCCGGTGCGGCCCACTGACCGTGCTTCCCTTGCAGATCCGGCTGACGGACACGCTGGGCAGGCTCTCGCACATCCTGGAGATGGACCACTTCGCCCTGGTGGTGCACGAGCAGATCCAATGTGAGTGGACACCTGCTCTGCACATGGGGTTCTCACTGGGGTCAGGCCACCAAGCCTGGCCTCTGCCATGGGCAGCAGCTGGGCCCCCGTCCCCCGCGGGGTGTTAGGGGAGTGGGTGGTGCCGACCTTCAGTGACACCCAGTCTTCGTGCCCGGGCCTCCCACACGCCCCGGGCTGGTGGGCTGCCCCTGTGATTCCTGCAGGGACCCCTCAGGCCACACAGGGTAGGGGCCCTTTGCCTCCGGGGAGGCCAGGAGTCTTGGAGACTCTCAGGGACAAGCCCAGAAACATCTCGAAGGGTTTCAAGTCCTGACCCTGGCCATGTCCTGCAGCCCTGGAGAGGCGGTGTTTGCCCCAACAGCCTCGTGGTCTTGGGGGGGGCTGCTCTGAATGGAAACCCCCACATGGGTCTCAGAGGAGCCACTCGTGGGCTGTCCTTGGAGCCCTGCTCCCAGCGAGCTCTGAGGTTTGGTGACTCCTGAGCACATCCCTGGGCGTCCCCACCACATCCCCACAGGCCAGGAGAGCTGCTCGCAGGTTTTGGGTTATAGATGGCAGCCCTCGGCCCAGGGTCCACAGGAAGAGTTGGGAGGGGGCCTGGAGCCCGGAGCCTGCCCACTCACCAGGCCTGTGTGCAGTGGGTGAGCACTCGGCGGCTGAGGCTGGTCCGTGAGGGCCGTGAGTCTAACCCCATCTCCCATCCTTGGCTCTGCAGCGCGGGACCAGGCCTGGGCAGGTGTGGTGGGGGGGCCTGCAGGTAGGTAACACCCACCCCTCAGAATGGCTCTCAGGCTCAGAATCACAGCCTCCCCATGGCAAATGAAGGCCTTCCAGGGCCCTGGCCCCACCCCTGAGCTTGGGTAGGAGGGTTCCCCTCTTAATCTCACATTTAGTTGTGTTTGAACATCTCAGAAAAAAAAAAGATGCAAATGCCAATGTCAAGGTCCCCAAATCAAGTCTTCCCGGAGCATGTCCACGCTTGTCACCACTTTCGAGCAGGTCAGGGCTGTGTGGTCACCACAGAGACGGCACAGCCCCCAAGACCTAACATACCACACCACCTGGTCCTCGTCGGAAAACCCACCGGCCAGCCCTGGTTCACTGCCTCAGGGCCACAGAAGCCTGCGGCACTAAGGGCTCCCTTCTCCAACACTATCACTGTGCCTCGGTGTCCCCGAAACGCAAGGAGCTCATTTCATCCAGGTTCCCTGGTTTTCCTGGGGCGCTAAGTAGGGACCTCTGCTTACAAAGATCGGAGTGACAGCCGTGGCAGAGTGGGGATGGGCTCTGAGGGCTCTGCCTGGATGTTCTTACCTCCACCCTGCTCACCCCTCTGTGCCTCATGACAGCTGGCATAGGGTCCTGTGGAGCTGGCATACGGTCCTGGCATAGGGTCCTGTGGAGACCCTATGCAGGACTGAGAGGATGTGTGGGGAGGGGAGAGAGGGAGAGAATGAGATCTGTGTTAAGGAATTGGCTCATGAGATCACAGAGGCTGACAGACCCTGAGATCTGCAGGGTGAGGCGGCAGGCTAGAGACTGGAGAGCCAGCGGTTCAAGCCCCAAGGCAGGAAATTCCACCTTGGGTTCTATTCAGGCCTCAGCTGCTTGGGTGAGGCCCTCCACAGTAGCACGCGTTTCTGCCTCTTGACTCTTGTGCTAATCGAGATATCCCCTCACACACACCCAGAATGATGTGTGACCAATGCCTGGGCTCCCCACGGCCCCGTTAACCTGTATTAAAATTAACCATCGTGGGAACCTGGGCCAGCATTAACACCGAGCCCACGCTTGCCAGGAGAAGGCAGTAGGGGTGAATACAGAATCAGGCCAGAGATGGGAGCTGTGTGTTGCCGGTGGTGGCAAGGGGTTTTTGTCTATTTTTAGAAACAGGGTCTTGCTCTGTTGCCCAGACTGGAGTGCAGTGGTGCCATCACAGCTCGCTGCAGGCTCGACCTCCTGTGCTCAACTGATCCTTCTGCCTCAGTCTCCCAAGTAGCTGTGCCACCATGCTCAACTAATTTATTTTTTAAAATATTCTGGCCGGGTGCAGTGGCTCAAGCCTGTAATCCCAGCACTTTGGGAGACCGAGACGGGCAGATCACGAGGTCAGGAGATCGAGACCATCCTGGCTAACACGGTGAAACCCCGTCTCTACTAAAAAATACAAAAAACTAGCCAGGCGAGGTGGCGGGTGCCTGTAGTCCCAACTACTCGAGAGGCTGAGGCAGGAGAATGGCGTAAACCCGGGAGGCAGAGCTTGCAGTGAGCCGAGATCCAGCCACTGCACTCCAGCCTGGGCAACAGAGCGAGACTCCGTCTCAAAAAAAAAAAAAAAATTCTGTAGAGATGGGGTTTCGATATGTTGCCTAGGCTGGTCCCAGACTTCTGGGCTTAAATGATCCTCCCACCTTGGCCTTCCACAGCACTGGGATCACAGGTGTGAGCCACTGTGCCGGCCTTGTGAGCAGGCTTGAATTTCAGGCTCACACCGGCTCTGAAGTCCTGAGCGCCTCAGGATCCCAGCTGGTGGGCCGGGGAAGGGTGCGTCCTGACATGCGGTGGGTGAAGCCTGGCCTGGGGCTCAGGAGACTCAAGCGGTGGGTGGAGCCTGGCCTGGCTCCCATGGGACTCATGGGGTGGGGGGCGGGGTAGAGCCTGGCCTGGGGCCTAGGGGACTCATACAGTGGGTGGAGCCTGGCCTGGAGCCCAGGGGACTCATGCGGTGGGTGGAGCCTGGCCTGGGGCCCATGGGACTCATGGGGTGGGGGTAGAGCCTGGCCTGGGACCCCATGGGGCTCATATCAGAAGAGGCTTGGCCAGGCCCAGTGGCTCATGCCTGTGATCCCAGCACTTTGGAAGGCCGAGGCAGGCGGATCACTTGAGGTCAGGAGTCCAAGGCCAGCCTGGCCAGCATGGCAAAATCCCATCTCTACTAAAAATACAAAAATTAGCTGGGTGTGGGGATGTGCACCTCAAGTCCCAGCTCCTTGGGAGTCTGAGGCATGAGAATCACTTGAACCCAGGAGGTGGAGGTTGCAGTGAGCCAAGACTGCACCACTGCACTCCAGCCTGAGTGACAGTGAGGCTCTGTCTCGGAAAAAAAAAAAAAAAAAAAGAACACAGCCTTGGCTGCTGGGCTCCAGCAGGCCGCCCTGGGGTCCCCACAGTGCACAGGTAGGTCCTCTAGGCCCCCAGGAGCCTCCTGCAGCGCAGCAGCCCACCCAGCCTCCCGCGGCACCTGCAAACCCGCTGCCTCGTTCTCCCCTCAGACCACAGCACCGGGAAGTCCAGTCAGCGGCAGATGGTGTTCGGGGTGGTCACCGCCATTGACTTGCTGAACTTCGTGGCCGCCCAGGAGCGGGACCAGAAGTGAAGTCGGGAGCACTGGGCCCTGCGGAGCGGCCCCGCCACCCCGGCCCGCTTCTCCTGCGCTTTCCTGAGCCCTAAACACACACGTGATTGGTAACTGCCTCGCCTGGCACCCGTTATCCTCGCAGACGACAAGGAGCATCCGTCTCCCCTCATTAACACATGGCTTCCTAAATGGCCCTATTTATGGCCTGTGAGATGAAATGCGCTTTTCTCTAATGTAACTTCCTCTTAGGATGTTGCACCAAGGAAATACTGAGAGAGAAGTCGGCCAGGTAGGAAGAACACGAGGAATGACTGGGCAGAGTGGATTAAAGGCAAAAGAGAGAAGAGTCCAGGACGGGGACAGGGAAGGGGGCAGGGAGAAGCCCGGGTGGCTCGGCATCCTCCACGGGCAGCGCCGTCAGCTCGGGGCTGAGCTGGTGGGAGCAGTCTGAGTGTTTGGGTTTTTTAATTGAGGTGAAATTCAACTTACCTAAAAATCAATCACCTTAAAGTGAATGATCAGCGGCATTTAGTACGTCCAGAAAGTTGTGTAGGCACCACCTCTGTCACGTTCCGGAACATTCTCTCATCATCGCAGGAAGCAATCATTTCCCCTCCCATCTTCCTCCTCCGCTGGCAACTGCTAATCGCCTTTCTGTCTCTGTTGTCTAAAATAGGTTTTCCCTGTTCTGGACGTTTCATATAAATGGAATCACACAATTGCAGCCTCGTGTCTAACTTATTTCGCTTTGCATAGTATTTTCACCGTCAGAGCACGTGTACTTGGTTTTTTTGTGACGGAATAATAAGCCATTGCGTGGATAGAGCACATTTTCGTTCTTCATTTGTCAGACTTGGGTTCTTTGTGCTTTTCAGCCCTTGTGAGTAATCTGCTGTGCACATTCAGGGCCATTTTGGACACCTCTTTTCATTTTTCTTGGGTGTGTAGCCAGGAGTGGCATTGCTGGGTAATGTGGTAACTCCATGTTTAATTTTTATTTTTTTATTTTTTTGGAGACAGAGTCTCGCTTTGTCACCCAGGCTGGAGTGCAGTGGCTCAATCTCGGCTCATTGCAACTTCCGCCTCCCGGGTTCATGCCATTCTCCTGCCTCAGCCTTCCGAGTAGCTGGGACTACAGGCACCCGCCACCACGCCTGGCTAATGTTTGTATTTTGTAGAGATGGGGTTTCACCATGTTAGCCAGGATGGTCTCGATCTCCTGACCTCGTGATCCACCCACCTCGGCCTCCCAAAGTACTGGGATGACAGGCGTGAGCCACTGCACCCGGACTTTATTTATTTATTTATTTTGAGATGGAGTCTCGCTCTGTCGCCAGGCTGGAGTGCAATGGCACAATCTCAGCTCACTGCAACCTCCACTTCCTGGGTTCAAGCAATTCTCCTGCCTCAGCCTCCTGAGTAGCTGGGATTACAAGCATGTGCCACTCTGCCTGGCTAATTTTTGTATTTTGTAGAGATGGGGTTTCACCATGTTGGCCAGGCTGGTCTTGAACTCCTGACCTCAGGTAATCCACCTGCCTCGGCCTCCCAAAGTGCTGGGATGACAGGTGTGAGCCCCCGTGCCCGGCCTCCATGTTTATTTTTTGAGGAACCATCAAGCTGTGTTCCCCAGCGGTCTCACCGATTTCCATTCTCACCAACAGTGCACGAGGGTTCCAGTTTCTCCAGGTCCTAATCAACACTTGTTATTTTCTTGTTTTAAATTATTATAGCCATGCTAGTGTATATCAAGAGGTGTCTCATTGAGGAAGGAAGCCATTTCTCTTACTGTCTCCTGTCTCTGAGGAGGAGGAGGAAGTAAAAGTTGAAAAACAACAGGAATGAAGTCAGTGGCAAGACCAGGTGGTGCCACTGATGACCAGGCCTGAGGTTAAAAGATTAACCCCGCCCCCCCCGACTCTAACCACATGTGCTCTCAATCCATCATCACGCTTTCACGTGAAACCTCTTAGCGCTGTAAGCCCTTAAAGGGGCCAGGAACTCTCTTCGGGGATCTCGGTTCTTAAGACGTGAGTCTGCTGATGCTCCTGGCCGAATGAAAAACCTTCTTCCTTCCTTAATCCGGTGTCTGAGGAGTTTTGTCTGCGGCTGGTCCTGCTACATTTCTTGGTTCCCTGAACGGGAAGCGAGGTGATTAACAGACAGTCGAGGCAGCCCCTTAGGCCGCTTAGGCCTGCCTTGTGGAACATCCCTGTGGGGCCTCTGGCCAGCTTGAGCCACGCGGATCCTGAGAGCGCTCCCAGGTAGGCATTTGCCCCGGTGGAACGCCTCGTCAGAGCAGCGCACAGCAGACCCCCGCAGAGGATCAACGCAGAGGCTGAACACCGGGAAGGAGCTGGCGCTGTAAGTCCGGACGTCTGAAACCAGGTAAGACTGGTCTTGGGAACTTGCCCACTCCATTTGAGTGGAAGCATGGCCTGATCACCCACGGCGTGCCTGTACCGGCACTTTGGTTTTTGACTTAACCTGAATTGCTTGATACTTTGGATTTGGTTTTGATGTGGCTTGGATTTCTGGATACTCTGATTTTGGTTTTTATCCTGGTTTGGTGTAAACTGATAAAGTGCATGTGGGCCCTTTTTACCCATTCTTCGTTCTGCGGTGTGTGTGTGGTGTGAGTGTGGTGTTTTATTTCAAATAAACATGGGTCAGACACAAAGTGAGCCCACTCCGCTAGGAACTATGTTGAAAAATTCTAGGAAGGGATTTAGTGGAGACTGTGGGGTTACTATGACACCAGGAAAACTTAGAACTTTGTGTGAACTAGACTGGCCAGCATTAGAAGTGGGTTGGCCATCAGAAGGAAGCCTGGACAGGTCCCTTGTTTCTAAGGTGTGGCACAAAGTAACTGGTAAGGGATACCTAGACTAGTTCCCATACATAGACACTTGGTTACAGCTGGTGCTAGACCCCCCACAGTGGCTAAGCAGGCAGGCAGCACAGTGCTAGTTAGGAAAGGGACAGATAGCCAAGGGAGAATCCCGCTCCACTCACCGGGGGAAATCAACTCCTGAAGTTCTGTTCAACCCAGCACCAGAAGACCCATTGCAGGAGATGGCACCAGTGATCCCAGTGGTGCCCTCCCCTTACCAGGGAGAGAGGCTGCCCCCTCTTGAGCCCACAGTGCTTGCGCCTCCGCAAGACAAACATTACACTCACACTCACCTCTCTTGTCTACTCTGGCCACCCAGAGTAGACAAGAGAGGAGGTGAAGCCTCGGGAGAAACCCCCCTTGGCAGCTCGTTTACGACCCAAAACTGGGTACAAACGCCCCTGAGAGAGCAGCGGTATCCTGGGATAGATGAGGATGGGCAGATGGTGGAGAGGTGTGTTTTTGTGTACCAGCCCTTCACCTCTGCCGACCAGCAATACCCCATCCTATAGGAAAAGCCACAAGCTCTAATTGATTTGCTCCAAACTTATCCAGACCCATAACCCCACCTGGGCTGATTGCCACCAGCTGCTCATGTTCCTCTTTAACACAGATGAAAGGCGGAGAGTGCTCCACGCAGCGACTAAGTGGCTAGAGGAACATGCACCAGCTGATTACCAAAACCCCCAAGAGTATGAGGACCCAGTTCCCAGGAACCGACCCCCAGTGGGACCCAGGCGAAAGAGAGAGGATGTGCAAAGGCTGAACTGAGACAGGGAAGCTCTCCTGGAAGGATTAAAGAGGGAGTCCAGAAGGCCCCAAATGTTAACAAGGTCTCTGAGGTCATTCGGGGAAAAGAATAGAGTCCAGCACAATTCTATGAGAGACTGTGTGAGGCCTATCGTATATATACTCCCTTTGATCCCCATAGCCCTGAAAATCAGCGCATGATCAACATGGCTTTAGTTAGTCAAAGCGCAGAAGACATGAGAAGAAAACTGCAGAGACAGGCTGGGTTTGCAGGGATGAATACATCAGTTATTAGAAATCGCTAACCAAGTGTTTGTAAACAGGGACGCAGGAAGCCATAAGGAAAGCCGCACAGAGAGTGAACGTCAGGCCTGGCGAAATGCCAACCTGCTAGCTGCAGCAATCAGGGGTCCCCCCAAAGAGGCAAGGGAAGTGGGGGGCCCTGGGAAAGAAACTCAGCCTGGTTGTCAGAGTTTGCAGCGTAACCAGTGTGCTTATTGTAAAGAAATAGGACATGAGAAGAACAAATGCCCTCAGCTAAAAAGAAAACAAGGTGTTTTTAGTAGAGACGGGGTTTCACAATTCCAGCTACTAGGGAGGCTGAGGCAGGTGAATGGTGTGAACCCGGGAGGGGGAGCCTGCAGTGAGCCGAGTTTGCACCACTGCACTCCAGCCTGGGTGACAGAGCAAGACTCTGTCTCAAAAAAAAAAAAAACAAACAAGGTGACCCAGAGCAGGAGGCCCCAGACAAGGAGGAAGGGGCCCTGCTCAACCTGGCAGAAGGGTTATTGGACTGAGGGGGACCGGGCTCAAGTGCCGCCAAAGAGCCTATGGTCAGGATGACAGTCGGGGGTAAAGACACTGATTTTCTTGTAGATCCTGGTGCTGAACATTTGGTAGTAACTGCCCCAGTTGCCCGCTTATCCAAAAAGACTACTGACACATTTTTGGGGTTGCTGCCAGCTGAGGACACCTGGTTCACCTGTTTGGACCTAAAAGATGCAGATTAGCCCCTGTTAGAAAACAGAGTATGTAACTCTAGGAGTCAATGGAACTGAACTGGCAGGAAGACCTGGGTAGTGAAGATGAGAGTGAGAATCTCCCACTAGTGAGTGAGGTTCTCAAAGTGCGGAATGAGGAGATAAGCCATTTCTCTTACTGTCCCCTGTCTCCGAGGAGGAGGAGGAAATAAAAGTTGAAAAACAACAGGAATGAAGTCAGTGGCAAGACCAGCCGGTGCCACTGATGACCAGGCCTGAGGTTAAAAGATTAATCCCCACTCTAATCACATGTGCACGACCCTTGCACGTGGAACCCCTTAGCGTTGCAAGCCCTTAAAAGGGCCAGGAACTGTCTTCGGGGAGCTGGGCTCTGAAGATGGGAGTCTGCCAACGCTTCCGGCTGAATGAAAAACCTCTTCCTTCTTTAATCTGGTGTCTGAGGAGGATTGTCTGTGGCTTGTCCTGCTACATCATTATGGTTTTGATTTGCCTTTCTCTAATGATTGGTTATGTTGAGTGAACATCTTTTCATGTTCCTGTTGGTTATTTTTTGGGAGAAGATATTCAAGATACTAAACCCTTATAAGACTTGCAAATATTTTCTCCCATTCTGTAGGTTATTTTTTTACTTTTTTTTTTTTCTTTTTTTTGAGATGGAGTCTCACTCTGTCACCCAGGCTGGAGTGCAATGGTGCGATCTTGGCTCACTGCAACCTTCACCTCCTGGGTTCAAGCGATTCTCCTGCCTCAGCTTCCCAAGTAGCTGGGATTACAGGTTCCCAACACCACGCCCAGCTAATTTTTTTTTAAAGACAGAGTCTTGCTCTGTCTCCCAGGCTGGAATGCAGTGGCACGATCTCAGCTCACTGCAACCTCCACCTCCCAGGATCAAGCAGTTCTCCTGCCTCAGCCTCCCCAGGAACTGGGATTACAGGCACACACCACCACACCCGGCTAATTTTTGTATTTTTGGCAGAGATGGGGTTTCACAACGTTGGCCAGGCTGGTCTCAAACTGCTGACCTTGTGATCCACCTGCCTCGGCCTCCCAAAAGTGCTGGGATTACAGGTGTGAGCCACTGTGCCTGGCCTAATTTTTTATATTTTTAGGAGAGACAGGGTTTCACCACGTTGGCCAGGCTGGTCTTGAATTCCTGACCTCAAGTGATCTCTCCACCTCGGCCTCCC
Organism: Rhinopithecus roxellana; assembly: GCF_007565055.1. Classification (NCBI taxonomy): domain Eukaryota; kingdom Metazoa; phylum Chordata; class Mammalia; order Primates; family Cercopithecidae; genus Rhinopithecus; species Rhinopithecus roxellana. Next base: position 45,100,926 of record NC_044561.1, on the reverse strand, counting down.
AAAGTGCTGGGATTACAGGCATGAGCCACTGGTCCCGGTCTCTTTACTTTCTTAATGTTCTTTGATGCACAGCTGTTTCTAGTTTTGGTGGAGTCAAAAATTGGTTATTTTTTTTTCCAGTTGCTCATGCTTTGGGTGTCATATTCATGGGCAAATCCAAGGTTCATGGAAATAAACCCCTATGTTTTCTTCTAAGATCTGCATAGATTTAACTCATTGATGGATTTTTGGTCAATTTTTGTAGACGGTTTAACATGGGAGTTTGTGGATGTCTGTCTGTCTCAGCATCTTTTGTTGAAGAGACAATTCTTCCTCCGTGGCATGGCCCGGCACCCTTGCTCAGATATGTGGGCTCATTTCTAGACTCAGAGTTATTCCATTGATCTGTGTGGCCTTAGGGTGGTACCACACTGTTTTGATTACTGTAATTCCGTAGTAAGTTTTGAAATTGAAAGTATGGGTCCTACAGCTTTGTTCTTTTACAACATTGTTTTGGAAATTATGATGTGCCCAGCTTCATGTTCTTGGTCTCTGGGCATCTCAGCAATGGCTTGAATTATGCCCTGGCATTGAGCCACCTAAAGGATGGAGACAGAGTCGCTGTGGACACTAATAAGGGCTTTTCTCCGCAGGCTGGTGGCATCCGTGTTGGGCTGTGGTGTTGGCCTGGGACGTCCCCGACACTCGGGGCCCCATGGCGGCATTGTTCCTGCAGGTCTGCTGCTACGCTGGCAGGGAGGCAGGTGGGAGGAGGAAAGGGCAGGGCTTCCCAGAGCGACCGGAAGGCACTCCTTCTACAGGGCCTCAAGGGAGCCTCCGGCCTTCCCTCCACCCAGCTCTCCCCAGGCACTTGATTTTCTGCTAGTCTCTGGAGAGCAGGCTCTGCTTAGGGCCGGTGGAAAAGTTCCCTTTTCCCACTATGCAGCCAAGTGAAACAGGGCAGGCCAGTGGGTAGAGGAAGGGGATGGGCGTGACCTCTCCTGAACGGACTTCAAAAGCAAGTCAGTCAATCATAGGCCAGAGATGTGGAAACTTCTCTTGACAGAAAATGGCATTCACTCTTGCAGGAAGCGGCACTTGGTGTTCTTGGGATGCTAGGGTGCCAGCATGCTGCCTGGGGCTGGGGGAGGGAGGGTTTGGAGTTGAGGCAATCACAGAGCCTTCCTGAACCAGAAGCCCTTGTGGGCCTCGGAGGCTGCCCTACAGAGGGCAGGGGTGTGCATCAGGAACTGGAGAAGGGGAAGCTCGTGTGGGTTGCAGAGGAAAGCGCCAAGCAGGGAGCTGTGGGGGTCTCTGCGGCTCCAGGGAGTGACAATATTCGGGGAGCCTCTAGGAGCTTGTTGAGCAGGGAGGCAGGAGAGAAGCCAGGAGAGGGACACAGTGAGATTCAGGGAGGGCAGGGCACGGGCCTATCCACCTGTGTGGGGTGGCACATACAACTTCTCAGCTCTGGAGCTGTAGCACTGACAACTCAATCTGAGGCCATACTAAAAACCCCAAACACCCAAATTCTCACAAACGATCTTCAAGCCCTGGGCTCCACGCAAAATGCAGGGTAAGTGGCCGAGGCTAGTCATTCTGGATGCAGTCAAAATAGTCATTGTTATGGAAGTGTCCTAAGAGTCACAATTCCGCACAGTCAGCAGGTGCACACCTGTGCCTGGGGCCGCGCACCCATCCGGGGCACCATACCGTCTGTCTGCTGAGCCTGGTGGGCTCTGGAGCCGCTGGTGAGCACCCAGACGCAGCCCCTCTCCGGGGCAGGCGTTCACAGCAGCCACAAGTGCCACCACCTCGTGGCCTGTGAGTGCTCCCCGGAGGCCAAGCTGTGGTTCAGCTGGTGCTGTCTCCTGCAGGAGTACCCTGGCTGGCTCAGGACTTCCTAGCCGGGGACACATGCCCACGACACAGGGTCTCGGTCAGCCCCTGGGTGGGGGCACTAATGCTCTTGACCCAGTGAGCCCACAGTTGTGGAGGTCCTCACTGTCTCCTGACAGATGTTCCTGCAGCAGAGGCCACAACATCATGAGGACAGAGGAGCTTTCCAGGCCAGCAGGACTTGCTCAGAGCTGCGTCACCAAACCCTTGACCATGATAAGAAAGGGGGGTTTGCTGTGGATGGGACAGGGACTGCAGAGAGGCTAGCTCAGCTGTGCAGATTGGTCCCCATTAGGGTCAAAATCGCAGGTTCCCTGGGCCCACGCCCAGGAGTGCACACCTGGCCCTCATAAGGGCAGCATCAGTGGTCAAGATGAACCAGGAGTGGTCTGTGGGCTATCTCCTCAGGATTTTTAAAGGTTCCCTACATTTTTTTAAAATTTATTTAACATTATTATTATTAGTTTCAGACAGAGTCTTGCTGTCACCCAGGCTGGAGTGTAGTGGCGCCATCTCAGCTCACTGCAACCTCCACCTCTCCACCTCCCGGGTTCAGGAGATTCTCCTGCCTCAGCCTCCTGAACAGCTGGGACTACAGGCGCTCATTACCAGGCCTGGCTGATTTTGTATTTTTAGTAAAGATGGGGTTTCACCATGCGGGCCAGGCTGGTCTCGAACTCCAGACCTTGTGATCCGCCTGCCTCAGCCTCCCGAAGTGCTGGGATTACAGGCGTGAGCCTCCGCGCCCAGCTACATTATTTTTTTAAGTTTAGAAATATGTAGAATGTATGTAATGTGGAATAACAACAAAGACATGTCAGCGAGTCTTAACTGAGTGAACACAATAGAGAATTGCATCTCACCAGACATGTATTGACTTAACTAAAGGTTTAAGACTTCACAGACACAGGAGGATGACGGGAGCGTGTGAACAGACAACAGACGGGCTCGAACAGACGCTGAGCTGCAAGCAGACATCACAGCACCGGGAAGTGCCGCAAACTGGAGGAGAAAATGCCATCGTGTTATGGGATATTTGGGGTGTCGTTTTTCCGGCCAAAACCTCTGTGGCTGGGGGGCCTTGGCCTGAGTTTGGCTCAGGCTTGCTGGGCTCATTTCACCCACTTGGGCTGGCAGGCTGCCCTCGGCTCACACTACAGGCCTGGGTCCCATGCCTGCCAAGGGCGAGTCAGGCATGGAATGGTGAGGCGTGTGTGAGCGCGTGGGATCTGGCCACGGTGCAGACATGCCAGCTGCTTCGGCATGGCGAGCAGCTCTAGGTGCTGGCTCCCTGTGAGGCGTCAGCCAGACCAAGCACACTGCAAGCAGCTTCCACAGTGTGGCACTGGGGAACACGGTGGTGCCCAAAAGTTTAGAGACACCAGGAACCACAGGGCCCCAAAGAGGGAATCACAGCCCTGGCTTGGGGAGCTCCCAGGTCTGGGTTCCCCAAAGGGCCGCAGCTCTTCTCTCCTTCGCTTAACCTGTAATGTGGCAAGCAAAGGGCACATCTCAGCCCTGTTTGTGCTACAGCTCTTTTAGCCTTGCCATTTGGCAGGTCCTGAGTTCTTGTCCTGCATCCAAGAATGAGGTACGCAGACAAGTGGAGAGTGAGCAAGATGAAGAGAAGCTTTATTGAGTGATAGAACAGCTTTGAGGAAACCCGCAGGGAGGGCAGCTTCTTTCTGCAGCCAGGGTGTCCCAATGTCTGTTCAGCTCCGAGCAGAAAGGGTAGCTCCTCTCTGTTAGGCAAGTCATCCCAACAAGTGTTCAGCTATCAGTAGAGAGGGTAGCTCTTCTCTGCAGCTGGTCGTCCCATCATCTCCCTGTCATCGCTCCATCTCTGTAGCTCTCAGCAAAGAGGGGTCCTTGAGTAGGTTGCTCCTGTCTGCAGGTGGTCATCCCAACATTTGCTCAGCTCTGGCTGAGCCTGGGGCTTTTATGGGCCTCAATGGGGAGGAAGTGCATGCTGTGCCAATTGGTCCAAGGGAGGCCATGGGCAGGCCTGAAAAAGGCACCGTAAGTTCCCACTCCAGTCCACAGGACTGGCAGCCTTGCCCCCAGCCTTCAAGCCCTTCCTGGCCTGAAGGTGGGGCCTCACCAAGGACCTGCCCCCTTCCACCCAGGAACCTGTCTGCCTCCTGCTGCCATTCATGGTGCCAAGGGTGCCTTCAGGCCAGCACCAAGCTGCCCTCAGTCCCCACTTGGCTTTCCTCCTACGCTTATCAGTGCCCAAAGTCCAGAGGGGGCCGAGGTGGCAAGGGGCTGGCGTGTCAGCATTGCCCCAAGTGTGTGCACACCCAGTCAGGCTGTGATAGCACCTGAACTCGGCTCCAACTTTGCTCCAAAGATGGCCTGCTGCTGCCATCAGCAGGGCCCATCAGTCCCCTACCCACTAGAGGCAAGGAATTAGCAGCACCGCTGTGCCAGGCCTGTGAGGCAGCAGCTCATGAGCCCAGGCTGGATTCCATGCAGAGACTCTGCCATGTGGGGCCATGGGGTTTACTTGGATCCCATTCAAATCATTCAGGCCCTGACTGCTCAGCTTCAGGGGAGCCAGGCCCACTCCTTCTCCTCACATACTTGCCTAATCTTGCCAAAGCCCTCGAGGTAGGGGAAGGAGGAAACCTACAGTCATGGATGTCAATCTACTCGGCATCCATCCCCTTCCTCATTCCTGACAGTTCAGGTCTCCTTGCCTCTTCCCACAGCCATGATGATGGGAGGGTGGGAATGGGGACTAGGGATTGACCTCAGTCGACAGAAGCCGACGGGTACATGCCATTCCCTGGCCAGTCACTAGTCTGGGTGGGCATGTGTCCTCAGCAGTCCACACAGGGTGGGTCCCAGGGCTCTGCTGAGAGGGCCGGGAGCAACAGCATCCCCTGGTGGGGCCCCGATGATAAGCAGTGTGTGGCCCTGGCTGCTACGGTGGCACCCCATGGCCACAGAGATGCCAGAGAACCAACACCCTCCTGGGGCGGAAGCCGGGTGCTGGGGCCTCTTGTTCGCTGCTGAAAGCATCTGGGCTGATTCAAATGACCCCCTCCAATCTTGGAGAAACAGACCTTGGCAAAGGGAGCAGAAAGAATTGCTGAAAAGTAGTGGTAACAGATACATTCCTGAAAGCTCAGGTGGGGGCTGGTTTCCAGAAGGGATCATTGAAAAGTACCAATGCTTACAAAACCCACCAGCAAGAGAGTGACAGCAGGAGCCAGACGAAAAGATGATGTCAAATAAAAGCACAGGCTGTCAGCAAGAGACTGCCGTGCTCAGTGACTTCACCCTAGTGCTGTGAGTTCCACTGAGCTCAGAACTACTGTCTTGGTCCAAGCTCAAGTTCATATTGGTGCTATTTGTTTAAAAATGTAAAAAAGGATGTGAGCAAATGTCTAGCAGAAACAGCAGTGCAAGAAGACATGCGGCCCGCCTAAGACAACACATGGCTCCAAAGGCTTGGCAGGCGCCCTCACAGGGACACGGGTGCAGCCAATTGCTACCCACTGTTAAAAGTCCTAAAGACTGCATTTGAGGAACGCTGGGTTTATAATCCTTTCAGTACTTTAATGACAGAACCAGTCTATCAGTGTGCTTTACAATTCAGGATTTTCTGTGGGTTTTTGTGAGACAAGGTCTGGCTCTGTCGCCCGGGCTGGGGTATAGTGGCACCATCATGGGTCACTGCAGCCTCTGCCTCCTGGGCTTGAGTGATCCTCCCATCTCGGCCTCCCAAGTATCTGGGACTACAGATGTGCACCACCATGCCCAGCTAATTTTTGTATTTTTGCTAGAGACGGAGTTTTGCCATGTTGGCCAGGCTGGTCTTAAACTCCTGAGCACGGCCCATGCCAAGGCCCCACATGACCTGACAGAAGCGGCCTCAGAGTCCTGCCTCAGGCACTAAGCCAGTTTAACAACAACCACCACCAGAAAAGTGGCTTCAGACAGTGGCAACATTTATCAAGTGATCCACCTGCCTTGGCCTCCCAAAGTGCTGGGATTACAGGCATGAGCCACCACGCCCAGCCACGATTCAGTCTTATTAAATCAACCAGGTGTCTGTGATGTGGCCCGAAAGTCAGGCTTTTCCTTTCCCGTGCTGATAGCTGCCCTGTGTCTGGGCATCTTCCTCACCAAGAATGGCTCGGGCACCGCTGGGCCTTTTGCAGCCTGTAGCACAGCCCTGGTGGTGCTGCGCCCTGAGTAGGTGGTGAGCCTGCTGCTCACCCACCAGGACAGGCACTGGACAGGCCCTGTGGAGTGGCAGGCACCCCTGTCCAGTATTCAGCCTCTTCCTCTGCAGGGGCTGTCCCTGCCTGGCAGGCAGTGAGTCCAGGGACGCCTTGGACCACCAAATCCTCGACAGCCCTCAGCTCAGGGGCATATCAGCTGGCTTCTGCCAGTAGGGACAGTGAGGCCTCGGTGGGGCTCAGCTGGAGGTGGACCTCAAAGAGCCCAGGCCAGGACCCACTGTCGGGCAGTGGGCAGAGGTAGTATCGGTGACATTCTTTTTAACCAGTGAGCGCTTAATTGAAGCAACTACTTGCACTGAAATAACATTTTAAAAGTGTTCTCTTAAGATTTAGTTTGGCCAGGAGCAGTGGCTCACACCTGTAATCCCAGCACTTTGGGAGGCCGAGGCAGGTGGATCACTTGAGGTCAGGAGTTCGAGACCAGCCTGGCCAATATGGTGAAACCCCATCTCTACTAAAAATATAAAACTTAGCTGGGCGTGGTGGCACATGGGTGTAATCCCAGCTACTTGGGAGGCTGAGGCAGGAGAACTGCTTGAACCCAGGAGACGGAGGTTGCAGTGAACTGAGATCATGCCACTATACTTCAGCAAGACTCCATTTCAAAAAAAAAAAAAAGATTTAGCTTAACATATTTGATTACAGCATCATTTTAGAAATGTGAACCGTGTGCTCAGTGTCTCCTCAGGCTGCAGCTAGCAAGGATGTGCACATGACTCAGGACAGCTCCATCAAAGCTTTGGGAAGCTGCTGGAGGGGAGCCTGAACTGGGAGAGAATGACTCAAAGACCTCAGAGCCTGAGTGGGCAGCTCCTGCCCACAGTGCCACACCTGGGGCACAGCCCTCTCTGCTGGCTCACACCCAGGTGGCGTCAGCATCGGGTGAAGAGGCCCGGGACGGCCCACTCCCTTCCAAGCTCCCCCAAACTTTACTTCTTTATGGATCTAACACCGCCGCTCAGTGACTGGATCCAGAGCCGGCATCACCGGCGGGCAGCGTGGGTCCACGGCAGGCCCCAGGAAGGCTGGTGCAGGGCTGACATGGCCCAGTGCATGCCTGGCACGCGACAGGCACGGCCCATGCCAAGGCCCCACATGACATGACAGAAGCAGCCACAGAGTCCCGCCTCAGGCACTAAGCCAGTTTAACAACAACAACAACCAGAAAAGTGGCTTCAGACAGTGGCAACATTTATTTTGCTCACACATCTGTGTCTGGAGCGGGGCTCACGGGCGGCTGGGCCCTGCTCTGCTCATCAGCTGGGGTGGCTTGAGATGCCTGTAGGCTCACCTGTGTGTAGCTGGTGGTCAGCACGAGCTGGCAGACAGGACACCTGCATGGCCTGTCCCCACAGCCTGCGCTTCCTTCCAACATGGCACCCAGGCCAAGCCTGAGCCCCTTCAACCTGTCAGTCACATGGCAGCTACCTCCCCAGCAGGCCACAGAAACCTCCCCAGGATCAAGAGCGGGGGACTCCCTGGATGGGCAAAATTCCAGAGGGGCACAGGGGACTGGAGATGTCATTCCTGCCATAAGACCCTGGACACTGCCCGAGAGGATCCTTCCATACAGAGAAGCGGGAATCAGAACAGCTTTACGTTGCTCAAGGTAAAAGGCAATGCCTTCAACTCGGAGTGAAAACCATTTCCAAACCCGAATGTTCCCCTTCCTCATTCCCATTTCTGTTGAACTCTCAGACTGTGCACAGAGGTCTGTGTGCACTCTGGAGCGCAGGGCAAAGGCCTCCCTGCCCGCCCCGAGTTTGGCAGTTGCCAGAGGGCAGGAAAGGAGAAAATGGTGAGGGGACGGGGAACCTGCAGCCCCTTCCTTCCTTCCACCAGGTAAAGAGCCACCGGGGAGAGGCAGAAAACATTTTCAACTCAAGGTCTGCCCTGGCTCAGACACCCTCCCGCCCAAGCCACTGTCCAGAGATAAGGCAGAGTTTGGCAGCAGAGGCAGGAGTGGGCATGAGTCCTGTACCCCAAGGGTATAGGACCCACCTGCGACGAAGGTGGAGCCAGGAGCACGCCAAGGAGCCAGGAGCAGGCAGCAGCAGCCCTCTGCGAGGGAGGGCAGGAACAGACACCAGGCACAGTGCAGCATCCAAGGCCTGCTGGCACCTAAGGAGGGGCAGGGCCACTCTGGCACCCACACCATGCACAGGCTGGCTGTGGCCCCTGCTGGAAGAATCGGAAGCCTGTCGTGCCTGCAGGGACAAAGGCAGCCCCAAGCCCACAGCCAGCTCACCTGGTGACCACACCCACCCAGGGCCTGTCCGAAGGGGAGTGCCTGTTTCTGGGCATGAGGACTATTCATCTTGGTCTCCACTGTTCTACAAAAAGACCCCCGGCATTCAATAAACTATGAGAGAAACACCAGACAATCCACGGCCACGAAATAAAGCTATTGACAGAAGCAGACCCAAGAATGTCCGGCACCAACTGTCGCACAGCCACACCCCCACGACACGACACGCCCAGCAGCGCACCCCGTTCCCCTCCATGTGGGTGTCCACGCTGCTTCTGTAACCCCTGCTGCCACAGGCGAGGCTGCAGTGAGCGTCTCTGCACAGGTCTGTGCCACCCACAACGTTTCAGCCAACAGCAGACCTAGCAGACCAAGGAGGTCCCGTGAGGTTACAGCGGAATGGAGAAGTCCCTGTCGTCAGAATGTGGAGCACAGCGTATCTCCCGTGTCTGTGGTGGGGCCGGTGTCAACAAGCCTGACGTGCTGCCAGCGCACATATACAGTAACATCCTAGGCTTCCATGCTCGCTCACACTCCCTGACGCGCTTACAGCTCCTGGTAAGTGCCCTGTGCTATTTTTAACACTTTAGACTGTATTTTTACTATATCTTTTTGTTTAGCATATTTTTTTTTCAGACGGGGTCTGGCACTGTCGCCCAGGCTGGCATCAGTGGTGTAATCACAGCTCACCAAAACCTTTCCCTCCTGAGTCCAAGACATCTTCCCACCTCAGCCTCCGAGTAGCTGGGGCTATAGGTGTCAGCCACCATGCTAGACTAATTTTTACATTTTTTTGTAGAGATGAAGTCTTACTCTATTGCCCAGGCTGCTCTGGAGCTCCTCAGCGCAAGTGATCTGCCTGCCCCAGCCTCCCAGAGTGCTGGGATTACACGCGTGAGTCACAGTACCCAGCCAATTTAGCTGTTTAGACACATAAATCCTTACGATATGTTATGACTGCCCTGGGTACGCAGCAGGGTCACATGCCGTGCTGGTCTTTGGCCGGGAGCAATGGGCTAAGCCACACAGGCTGGGTGTGGAGTGAGCTGTGTGAGCGCACTGTGCTGTTCCTACGGTGACAGTCCCCTAAAGAGGCGTTCCTCAGAGCACAGCCCGTTGTTATGTGACATGTGACTGTACTGTCAGGTTCATTCCAAAATGGCTGGCCCTGTGATATTCCTGCCAGCACCACACAAGTTCTCGTTTCTGCAGATCCCCAATCCCAGCTTCCTCACTGCAGCCTGCCGACGAGGCGGCACGCCCCTGGGCTCCAGCTCACACTCCCTGGGTGTGGTGAGGCCATGCAGTCTTCACGTGCTGCTTGGTCCTCTGGTCTCCTTTCAATGAACTATTAATATTCGCTGTCGTGGTTCTAGAGACTTCTAGAATCCCCCTAAACACTGGCTCCTTGCTTGCTTTATCATTAAAAAGAAGGAATGAGCAAAGTGCTGCTGTCAGTCACCACCTGTTAACAGTCCTCTGTGTCCTCCACTGCACAGAAAAACTGAATTTTGATCTGGCCAAATCACCCATGTTTTGCCCTTGGATTTATGCCTTTGGGGTCTCAAAATAAGGGCTTCTTCCCCAACGGAGCACAGATAAGCTCCCATACCATCTTCCAGTGGCTTATGGCCATGCCCAGAACCCAAGGCGCCTGCCTCTGCCCTCCCCTCTCCTCTGCACTGCTGTCTCCCAGGCCACCAGTCCCTCCCGGCTGCCCAGCCCCCTGTCCTCCTCCCATCTACCCTCCCACAGCAACCCCCACTCTCACAGCTTCTGCTGCGGGAAGCGGTCCTTCCTGGGATTCCCTGGCACAGTTCAGCTGAGTATTTCTCCACCTTCGTTGGCTGCTCTCCTCTAGCTCCACAGTCTCTACAACTCAGTCTACACTAACACACAAGACAATGTAAACTGTCAAGGGCTTCACAACTTATTTCTGACATGGATTGCTGTGTTAAGATAATGTGAAAGAAAACTGAGTAAATACAAAGTGAAATATTTTAAAATATACCTTATTTTCCTACAGGCCATTTTCCAAAAATGTCTAAGCAACTAAAGCCATCATTAAAATGTTTTTTTTTCTTTTTTTTTTTTTGGAGAAGGACTCTCGCTCTGTCACCCAGGCTAGAGTGCAGTGGCGTGATCTCGGCTCACCGCAACCTCCCTCTCCTGGGTTCATGGAATTCTCCTGCTTCAGCCTCCTAAGTAGCTGGGACTACAGGCACACGCCACCGCGCCCGGCTAGTTTTTTGTATTTTTTTTTTTTTTTTTTAGTAGACACGGGGTTTCACTGTATTAACGAGGATGGTCTCGATTTCCTGACCTCATGATCTGCCCGTCTCGGCCTCCCAAAGTGCTGGGATTATAGGCATGAGCCACTGCGCCCAGCCTAAAATGTTTCTTTTGAAAGATGCTGGAATAAAAGAATTCCTGACTTTTTTTGGGGGGGCGGTGGTGGAGGGGGACAGAGTCTTGCTCTGTTACCCAGGCTGCGCTGCAGTGGCATGGACTCGGCTCACTACAACCTCTGCCTCCCAGGTTCAAGCGATTCTCCTGCCTCAGCTTCCCGAGTAGCTGGGATTTCAGGCACCCACCACCATGCCCGACTAATTTTTGTATTTTTAGTACAGACCAGGTTTCTCCATGTCAGCCAGGCTGGTCTCAAACTCCTGACCTCAGGTGATCCGCCCGCCTCGGCCTCCCAAAGTGCTGGGAATAAAGGTGTGAGCCACCATGCCCAGCCTAGAATTCCTGATGTATATTAAAACCATTCTTGCAGGCCGGACGCGGTGGCTCAAGCCTGTAATCCCAGCACTTTGGGAGGCCGAGACGGGCGGATCATGAGGTCAGGAGATCGAGACCCTCCTGGCTAACACGGTGAAACCCCGTCTCTACTAAAAAATACAAAAAACTAGCCGGGCGAGGTGGCGGGTGCCTGTAGTCCCAGCTACTCAGGAGACTGAGGCAGGAGAATGGCGTAAACGGAGGCGGAGCTTGCAGTGAGCTGAGATCCGGCCACTGCACTCCAGCCTGGACGACAGAGCGAGACTCTGTCTCAAAAAAAAAAAAAAAAAAAAAAAAACCATTCTTGCTTTTTACAGGGTTGAAATCCTCATTCAAATAACGAGATAAAGAATGGAAACATCTGTATAAGATGATACCTTCTAAATACTATTTTTATGCAGAATATTTACAAATTATCCAAGTAAGCAACCCTAACTAGTCCTTTATAGACTACAAAAGCCAGACCTGAGGAGGCTTGGCAGAGAGGAGCCTGCAGGTGCCAAACCGAGCTGGGCCGCGTGGTGAGGATGTGGCATTGGGGAAAGCTGGCCCAGGCGCCCCGGGAGCAGCATTCACTGCTTTCAGTTGCACATGCTTAGAGGCTATATAGTCACTTGTCTCGCAGATTTTATGAAGAACGATAGTTAAACAATGATCCTAGGTCTTAGTGAAGGTAAAAAGATCTTACTGTACAAGGGCAAAAATAATTTGTACTAATTTTTTTTTTTTTTTTTTTTTTTTTTTTGAGACAGAGTCTCGCTCTAGGCCCCAGGCTGTAGTGCAGTGGGGCAATCTCAGCTCACTGCAACCTCCGCCTCCCAGATTCAAGAGATTCTCCGGTCTCAGCTTCCCGAGTAGCTGGGATTACAGGTATGAGCCACCATGCCTGGCTAATTTTTGCGTTTTTAGTAGAGACGGGGTTTCATCATGTTGGCCAGCCAGGCTGATCTCAAACTCCTGACCTCAGGTGGTCCACCCAGCTTGGCCTCACTAAGTGCTGGGATTACAGGCGTGAGCCACCAAGCCTGGCCTTGTACTAAGAATTTCTTCTGAGAGTATATATAATAGAATGGGATGAAAGCTAAAAAAGAGTAGACATTATTTATGACATTCGTATAATTCAGAAAGTGTGAAACACTAAATATTTAATACAAATATTTCTTATTTTCTGGATTTGCTAGACTATTACTCCCTCATCTCTTTACATGGAGAGATAGTCTTATGAGTCATAAACATCACTGTAGAGCTAGAATAAACCTTATAAGCCAGTTCTTTTTTTTTGAGGTAGATTCTCGCTCTGTTGCCCAGGCTGGAGTGCAGTGGCCGGATCTCAGCTCACTGCAAGCTCCGCCTCCAGGGTTCACGCCATTCTCCTGCCTCAGCCTCCCGAGTAGCTGGGACTACAGGCGCCCGCCACCTCTCCTGGCTAGTTTTTTGTATTTTTTAGTAGAGACGGGGTTTCACCGTGTTAGCCAGGATGGTCTCGAGCTCCTGACCTCGTCATCCGCCCGCCTCGGCCTCCCAAAGTGCTGGGATTACAGGCTTGAGCCACCGCGCCCGGCCTTTTTTTTTTTTTTTTTTTTTTTTGAGACGGAGTCTCGCTCTGTCGCCCAGGCTGGAGTGCAGTGGCCGGATCTTAGCTCACTGAAAGCTCCGCCTCCCGGGTTCACGCCATTCTCCTGCCTCAGCCTCCCGAGCAGCTGGGACTACAGGTGCCCGCCACCGCACCCGGCTAGTTTTTTGTATTTTTTTTTTTTTTTTTTTTTTTTTTAGTAGACACGGGGTTTCACTGTATTAACAAGGATGGTCTCGATTTCCTGACCTCATGATCTGCCCGTCTCGGCCTCCCAAAGTGCTGGGATTACAGGCTTGAGCCACCGCGCCCGGCCCAGTTCTTCCTTTTCACAAAGGAAGCCCTGGAAGTCTAGAGACACCGGGGCTGCCTGAGACCCCACACTAATCAAGCTCACGTCCGTCCTCTCACCTCCGACCTGAGGGAGCTGGAGACACAACACAGTGCGTCGGTTTTCTGTAAATCAATGAAAAACATTTCCTGAAAAAATACAGTCAGCTGTCACTACTAATCACCAACAAGACGCACAATTTTGGATGTGGTTTTTAAAATACTTAAGTCTGCTGACTTTAGCCTCTAAGCATGAACAGTTGTTGGGTTATAACACTTTGGATAACAAAGACTAAAAACCCTCTGAAATTGTTTCAAGGTACCTTTTAAACCTTCAGGAACTTTGTCATGAAAATTTATAATATGAACTATGAAAGAGATCATGTTACCTTACTGATGAGTCATTATCTTCTTGTAACTATCAGAATAATTAGATTTATAGAAAACTATAATAAAAACATAAAAGCTACCTGTTTCCATTTTCTGCCTGGACAGCCAATGAATGAACAAAGTAAGGAATTGAAGAAAAGATTCTTGGACATGTGAATGGACCTGAATAGTCCGATGCAGTGTGGTCCTCGTTTCCCAATATGCAGGGGTCACTACAGACCCTACATGTCACCAGAAAACATGAAAACGCTCTCAATGTTTTACCTAAAATGGAAAAGCAGCTTTCGGTGACATGAGCTTTATAAAATAAAACATTCATAAAGCAAGTTTCTATTTTTAATTTTTTTGCTTTGATAAATCAATTGCTTCACAAAAATCCTTTTTAAAGACAACAATCCAAGAAAACATATTGTTACAGTATTCACATTTCAAAGATTGTCAGTTTCAAAGACCGAACATAACTAGAACGAAAGAAGATTGCTGAGTTCTTTCTGTCTCTAAGTGCCAGGAATGGGCTTTCGCAGGGGGCAGAACCCCAGCTGGGCACCCTGCTTCCTCACACAGGCAGGAGACGGATCACTCGCAGGTCACACAGACACAACTCCCGGAGCCCTTAGCCACGAGGGTTTCCTTTGCCTACTGGATAAACACTTCCACTCATCTATCTGGAATCAAAGCGCAAAGGCCAAGCTAGGCCCTCAGCAGGAGCGTGCAGGAACCCAGCACAGCCAGCCCTGCCACTCCTCAACAGGTGCAGGGCAGGAACAACAGCAACATGCTCAATTTGGGTCTCAAGACACATTCAAAGGGAGCCTTCATAGGGAAAAATTCAACAAGTATAAAACTGGGATCGAATCTGATCATTTAAAATGAAATCTTAAAGGGGTCACACTTTTACAGATCCACTGTCCGAGGGCTGGGGAACAGGTGTTTTAAGGTGCCAACTGACCTCAAACATGCTGGGCAGTGATTTTACAAACTGAAACGGCTTGCCATGTAGAAGCTAGTTAAAAGCACCCAGTGGAGAGAGGTTAAAGGAAACTCAGGCTATGTCCATAAGCACCCTCTCTCTAAATGATCTTTATCCGATTCCTCTGAATTTAGTAAGAATTTAGGAAAGTTGAAAGTTTTCAGCTGGAGAGAATGCACACTGTACCATTCAGCATGGGTGTTTAACTCAGGCCAGAGCTTCCAGTGCCACCGAGGTTCACGCAGTGCCCTCTTTTTATAGATGGGGTCTCACTGTGTTGCCCAAGATGGAGTGCAGTGGCTATTCACAGGTGTAAGCACAGTGCATTGCAGCCTCAAACTCCTGGCACATGCCATCCTCTGCCTCAGACTCCCGAGTAGCTGGAACGAAAGGCACGCTCTACTGCACTGGGCAAGGGCAGTGCTCTTAAATTCAATCCACTGCTCAGTGAATGTGATTTCTAGTGGGGGAAAGAAACAGTGACCTATACATGAGTCTACATTCTGTGAATGGCTTCCACTAATCTACACTAAAGAGCAGGCAGCCCAAGAGACGGAGAGTGGTGAGGGAAGGAGGAAGGGCCGGCTGGCTTTCATGGGTGCTTATTTTAAGAAGTCCAACAAAGTTGGAACTTAGGTTAAAATGATCTTGTAGACTTGACTTAAAATATGAGAAAACAGTTCACAAACGAGGAATGCAATGGTGGCTTCATTCTTGGCCAGGCACGGTGGCTCACGCCTGTAATCCCAGCACTTTAGGAGGCTGAGGCAGGTGGATCACCTGAGGTCGGGAGTTTGAGACCAGACTGACCAACATGGAGAAACCCATCTCTATTAAAAATACAAAATTAGCCAGGCATGGTGGTGCATGTCTGTAATCCTAGCAACTTGGGAGGCTGAGGAAGGAGAATCATTTGAACCAGGGAGGTAGAGGTTGCAGTGAGCTGAGATCGCACCATTGCACTCCAGCCTGGGCAACAACAGCAAAACTCTGTCCCCAAAAAAAACAATGTCATTCTCTCCCTAAAAGAGCTGATAATCAAGTCTTTCAGTTAAAGCTCCTGAAAGATTTTAAAATACATTTCTCTATGTTTCCCGCTGACTTCTAAGTTATCTAGAAGTACTCCCCTATGATTAACTTCAATTAATATATTCTTCTGGGAAAAATCAGTTCCAGAAAAAACACTTCACTCGCTTAAAATGTCCCTTGGCTTACAACCAATCATTACTGTTGAATCTCAAGAATCAAAGACATTCCCGACCCTATAAACAAACGAACTTGGGCCATACCATTTCAGATGGTATAAAGACATTCTGTATGAAACACTGTGGCCTGTTTTCTGAGAAAAAGCACCACTCCTAAGTAAACAAATGAAAACAAATCAAAACCGAAGAAAACAGAACCCAGCCCACTCTTTCAGTTCATCTTGTTACCAGGAAACAGAAGTCCTACAGTTATTCCAGATCTCATACGGCCAAGTGAGCAGGAGGGCTCCGGAAAGTCAAAAGCAACAACGTACAACAAGAGAACACTGACACCAGGAGACCAGCCACAAATGCAAACGTGGGAGCCAACCCGTGGGGGCTGCTGCTGCGCCCTCGCCAGACCAACTCGCCGCTGGGACTCCAGGGATGTCGGCTAGTTAAGTAATCATGTCTGAATATCTGCTGTTTGCCCTAGCTCTGAGCCAATGGGGGTAGAGCACATTTGATATTAGTTTATAATAAACATTCTGTGCATAACATATTTTGAATTTAAAACTTCTAAAACAATACACAGCTAACATGGTAAAGCAACCATGCAACTGTGGTCAGATTTAAATTAGACTGGAGTATGTATGGTAAGAGCTCCTAACGGATCACTGGCTACCATTTCGCTTCACTTACCTGAAGTCCTATTTAGCAAATGCCTTTCGATACATGTTTAGATCAAGTGTAAAATGCAATCCGAGCATTACATATCAACAAAAATTTGCAGATATCAAAATTTCATTAAATAGCTGTTTCTTTTATAGTAGTAAGTGCTCATCACTACCCTGGGAGAGCAAAGAACCATGGAACAGTAGCTAACTTTGGGCAGGTTCATTAAATTTGGTCAATTCAGAACATTCCAAATTGAAATATTAATAGCAAGCATGTATTGTTTCTTTCTCTAGAAATTTTATCCTCAATATAGTCATCATCCAATTCATAACGAATTTATAAAAATAGCTTTTTTATCCAATAATTCCAGCAAGGTAAAAATAGGAGTTTCTTTTTATATATAGCAAATGAAACAGGCTCACTGAACATGAGGGGACTTAGGCTTGCTAAGCTTGCCATCCATCCACTCACGATGAAACCACACTCAGTCTAGGCGTGTGCCGTTGTCACCACACACTGGCAGTTTCGGGTGCAGCAGCTTCTTTCAAATCCATGGGCCACACAAATAAGCCAGCCCACTGAGATCTGCTGGAACCACAGAACTAAGTGAAAACTGCATCACGGTTTAGAAAATGGCAGCGCTATTTCTTAATCTAATTAGGGATTCAAGGTGGGGAGGGAGTGGTGTGTCATTCCTCACAATCTAGCGTTAAACCTTTAAAAATACACACACACACACACACACTCTTGAAAGAAGTCGCTGCACCGGCAAAGACGCGCTTTAAGCTTACTATGAAATACAAAAGTGCACTCTTCTATATCTACATATAAAACATATTAGAAATAAAACTGTGTAAAATGTTTGCTGTGCAAACTCTAAAAAGTCAGGTGCGTCTGCTCCTGCCCCTACTGTAGGGAGTCACTGTTCTCCAAGACAAGCCCGCTGATGTGGGCAGGGGCCAGGGCACCTGCGTCCTCCTCTGTGCTGTCCACAGACTCGTCCTCACTCTGCCCTGCCATCATGACCTGCTGCACCGCCAGGGTGGCCCCGTCCGAGGACAGAGACTGAAGGCTGTCCACGTTCATGTTCACGGGAGTGGTGATGGTGACAACAGCTCCTGCGGCAGGATGAAGGTGTGTCATTATTTAAATTAGTACTCGCAGAAAAACACTTTATTACTCAATTGGGTACTGTTTGCTTGTTTGACCTAAAGTTAAAAAAAAAAAAAACCTATATATGTTTAGGGAATGTTCAACAGGGATTTAAGAAACTGTTTCTGGGCCGGGCGTGGTGGCTCATGCCTGTAATCCCAGCACTTTGGGAGGACGAGGCGGGCGGATCACGAGGTCAGGAGATCGAGACCATCCTGGCTAACACGGTGAAACCCCGTCTCTACTAAAAATACAAAAATGAACTGCGCGTGGTGGAGGGCACCTGCAGTCCCAGCTACTCAGGAGACTGAGGCAGGAGAATGGCGTGAACCCGGGAGGCAGAGCTCACAGTGAGCGGAGATCACACCACTGCACTCCAGCCTGGGCAACAGGGCGAGACTCCTCCTCAAAAAAAAAAAACAACCAAAAAAGAAACTCCTTCTGAAATCAGCCTCAGGCCACGCTTAGCTAATAAGGCCTCGGCCTAAGAACAACCTCAGTGGAGATCAGGACTACACAGAACACAGATTCATGGAGCAAAAAGTACTGTAGTAACAAAAAACCCAAAAACACAGAAGAAAGACACAAGAAGAATATAGTGGAGAAACAAAGTAAAAAGGAGAATACAGAAAGAGGAAGATTCGTGTGAAAGAAGAGAAACCTTGTCACATGCCAGTGCCTGTTGTAAAACCTAACAGCAGAAGATGGAAACGGCCCAAATATCCACGAACAAGGCCCAAATTAAAAACACTCAGCAATGGAAAGGACAGGCACAGTGGCTCACAACTGTAATCCCAGCACTGTGGGAGGCCAAGGAGGGATGATCCCTTGAGCCCAGGAGTTCCAGACCAGCCGGCCTGGACAACATAGGCAGACCCTATCTCTACAAAAAATTTAAAAATTAGCTGGGCATGGTGGTGCATGCCTGTAGTCCTAGCTATTCAGGAGGCTGAGGCGGGAGGATCACTTGAGCCCAGGAGGTTCAGGCTGCAGTGAACCAAGCTTGCCCCACTGCACTCCAACCTGGGTGACAGAGCAAGACCCTGTCTCAAAAAAATAAAACAAAATTGAACAATGGAATGCTATGGTGCTACTAAACAATACAGTGGACCAACATTTACTCATCTGTAAAACTCTGCAAGATGTATTAATAAGTAATGAAAGAAAGTAGAGACAGTGTTATGTGATATGCTAACATCTGGGTAAAATTTTAAGAGGCCCAGGAGCAGGGGCTCACGCCTGTAATCCCAGCACTTTGGGAGGCCAAGGTGGGCGGATCATGAGGTCAGGAGTTTGAGACCAGCCTGGCCAATATGGTGAAACCCTGTCTCTACGAAAAATACAAAAATTAGCTGGGTGTAGTGGTGTGTGCCTGTAGTCCCAGCTACTCGGGAGGCTGATGCAGGAGAATTGCTTGAACCCAGGAAGCGGAAGGCGCAGTGAGCTGAGATTGCACCACTGCACTCCAGCCTGGCGACAGACAGAAACTCTGTCCAAAAAACAAAAAATTTAAAAGAGATACACTTTCATTCATTCATATCTGTGCATACAATATCATATTGTGTATGCACTGGAGCTTGTACAGGAAACTGGTAACAATGGTTGTCCCTGGAGAAGTAGAAGCCAGGATGGAAGAGAGATTTACTTTTCACTGAACATTGTTTGAATGTCTTTCCTCAATAGATAGGTATTGCCTTTTCTAACAGAGGGAGACAGAGAAAGAGGGAGAAACAGAATAACTTTCTAGCTGTACATTCTTTAAACAGAAGACCACCACACATCCAAACCTAAAGAATGCAGTCACAGCAGTACTTGAGGACGCTCTGGTTTAAATGCATATAACACAACTCAAGAAAGGCTAAATGGAAACAAAATAAGTGTGATTCACAGCCCATCCTAACCCGGGGGCCAGCACCCCCCACGCAAAGTCACCTGCGCATTCAGGGGAGAACCCATCAGCACCTGCCACAGGGAACTGACTTGAGGTCGCGGGAAGAACCGTCTGAAAAGACCACAGAGAACAGAGCCCAGCGCTCACACAGGTAGCCTGGAAAACTCATTGTCTTCAGGCACTGGATGGAGAACTCAGGAAGGTCTGGCCTCAGCTGGGATAATCTGCACTAGCCTGAGCACTGCTGGGGACCACCCACAAGGATCACACTGCTCCCAAGTGACCTAACTGCACTTCAGAGCAAAGCTCAAGAAGACTTACGGGAATACAAAAACATCCAGCACCTCAAAAGGCCAAATTCCCAATGCCTGGCATCCAGTGAGATGACTAGGCATGAAAGAGGCAGGAAAACCTGTCATAAGGAGGAAAATCAATCAGCTGAAACTGACCCAGAGCTGACAGATGTTAGAATTCGCAGAGAAGGACATCAAAACAGTGGTGGCAACTGTATTCTGTGTGTTCAAAACTTAAGTAGGCTCATGAAAGACAGGAAAGACTCAAACAGAACTTCTGGAGACATGAAAACTACAAGGTCTAAGATGAAAACCACACTGGATGGGATGGGTGTAAGATGAAGCCGTACAGAAGGAAAGATGAGTGCAGCAGAAGGAGAGTCACAGAAATCACCCAAAATTAAACACAGAGAATCTAACAAACTGGAAAGAACATCAGGAACTGTGTGAAACTTTTCACCACCTAATACACAGGCACTGAAGTCCCTAAAAAGGGCTGCAGGAGGAAGGTCAGAAAATATGGTTGAAGAAATAATGGCCCCAAACTTTCCTAACTGAATAAGGTTCTATCGCTGCCATAAAAAAAAGAAGAGGAAATACCACCATTTACATATACTTAAAAACCCACGCACACAGGCCGGGCGCGGTGGCTCATGCCTGTAATCCCAGCACTTTGGGAGGCCAAGGCAGGCGGATCACGAGGTCAGGAGACCGAGACCATCCTGGCCAACATGGTGAAACCCCGCCTCTACTAAAATACAAAAAATTAGCCAGGCGTGGTGGTGGGCACCTATAGTCCCAGCTACTCGGGAGGCTGAGGTAGGAGAATGGCGGGAACCTGGTAGGCAGAGGTTGCAGTGAGCAGAGATCGCGCCACTCAACTCCAGCCTGGGCGACAGAGTGAGACTCCGTCTCAAAAAAAAAAAAAAAAAAAACACATGCACACAAAACCATCAAAAATATGAAGAGATCACACGAACAGACAGATACCTATAAAACACATCAGAATGACTGCCTGTGTCAGGGGGGAGGGCAGAGGCCACAGGGAATAAGCAAAAACAAGAGCAGGGCATGGAGGATGAAGAGAAAGAAGACACATGGTGAGAACGGGGTAAGTCCCTCCTCCGCACCTGGAGTCGGAGGGAAAAGGAGAGTAAACACAGAAGGAAAGGAGAAGATCCACTGTCCATGACTGTGTCTTGGAGGCAGAATTAATGATTTCATATTTCTATCATGTGTTTTACATTCTCTACTACTAACTCTCACTGAGAGCTCCCATGCACCCAGAATGCAGCTTCCTCATGTTTTAGTTGCAGAGAAAGAGAACCACATGTACTTTCGTTCACCGCATGACCTGAGGCTCACAGCTAACAGGCCCGATCCAGGCCTCTTGTTCATAATCCCCACCCCACGGTCCACCATGTCTGGCCTTGGCCAGCCACCCGTACCTTCTGACATGGTGAGCTCGCTCGGCGGTGGCTGTGCGACTCCTGATGCAATAGAGTCAGGCCAAAACCTCTGAACTGGCCGGTTCTGAGCTGTCTTTTTCTTTGTTTTGGGGGTCTCTGAACAACTTGAATCCAACATTGGCTGAAGAATTCGTCTTCTGGCATTGATGAACCTGGGGACGACAAAGAGAAGCTTCCATGAAAACAGACTTCGTAAAGACCCTATATAGGATTAAAAAATCCCAGCAAACACGCTGCTCTATGAACCATGCTACAAAGAATAACTCACGTTCTCCACTATAAGAACTACTTAAGAGGACTCAACACTATTCTAAATTATCTAAATGCCCAGAAACACAGAGCCTGTTGTTTTAAAAATCATGTAAATAAGGACCAACTTGTCCATGGCACTTTTTTTTTTTTTTTGCCTTAACTCCTTTAGTGTGTGTTTGTGAACTAGATACTCCTAACAACATAGATGATACTCTTGAATTTGTGAATCTGACACTATTTTCCCTAAGGAAGAAAAATGTTAAAGAAGCAAGACTTTCTGTAGTGTCATCATGCCTGAGACAACCAGGCAGTCTGCACTCGTCTGGACGTCACCAGATCACCAACGTGGCAGAGCCTCTGGGTGGCAACATGTCTGAGCCATCAGGGAATGGGACTGCCACCTCCTCGTTTCACCACAAAGCACAATCTAAGGCAAGAGCTGCATCTTTTCAAAAACTATTCCCAATGATGAGCTGTTTCTTAGATGACTGAAGGCGTAAGTCATCCAGTGGCCCTAGACATGTGGCTAGCACGGCACATATTCACCAGCAGTGATGAAATCCCCAACAGACGTTAGCAGCTCTGTCAAACTAGGAACTCACACCTGTGATAAGACGCCACAGAGAACGAGACCAGCAACAATCACAGGTTGGCAAGGCAGGCTGGACACTGTTTTGGTGTTTTTGAGATGGAGTCTCTCCCTGTTGCACAGGCTGGAGTGCAGTGGCACGATCTCAGCTCACTGCAACCTCCGCCTCCCGGGTTCAAGTGATTCTCCTGCCTCAGCCTCCCGAGTAGCTGGGACTACAGGCGCACACCACCACGCCTAGCTAATTTTTGTACTTTTAGTAGACAGGCGGTTTCACCATGTTGGCCAGGATGGTCTCGATCTCTTGACCTTGTGATCTGCCCGCCTTGGTCTCCCAAAGTGCTGGGATTACAGGCGTGAGCCACCGCATCCGGCCCAACAGTCACAGGTTGGCAAGGCAGGGTAGACATTGTTTCATATCAAATGAGTATGACAGCAATCTCAAAACACATGAAGATTAAGGGCTGCTGTCTTTAGTTCTCATTCTCATGCTCTGAGCTGTTGCCTTTAAATCTGAGAAAGTGCAAGGAGACTTAAACTCCCAGGCCGGCTCTTCCTCCTGCAGTGACTGGAGGACAAAGATAGCGGCCCAGACATGCGTTCTGGTGCACCTGCCACCCTATGCCACCGACTGGGCCACTTTGCTACAAAAGAAGCTGCAATGGAAAGAAACGGAAAGAAAAACAACATCCGTCCCATGAAAGTGCCTGTGAAACCAGAACCCGTCCAGATTCACGCATTACCCCAACCTAATGCAGAAGCGACAATACCAACCATGCTTAAGGCCTCATTTCTGTCTTCTTTGTTCAGTAACATGAGTGATAAAGTAGTTGACCTCCTGCTAAGAGTCACATATTGCTCATCTAGTAAAAGCCAGACTTCTCGGTCTGGATAGCTGAGTAGCCACGTTCACAGTATCAGGGAAATAAAAGCATTACTTTTAGACTCAGATTCTACTCTGGTGTGTCACTGTGACAACTTCTCTCTTTTTTTAGTGCCCCCCTCTGCAAAACAACAGAACTAGAACTGGATCAGCTCTAACGTTGCTTAATTTTAAAAGTCCAAGGTTTTAAAATAGCTACAATCATATTAGGACACGGTCTAATAATAATGAGGCAGATCGGATCCCACCATGCCTCATTTAGAGGAACCTGGTGATCCCTGCAGCACAAGCTCCGTGGCTACCCACAACCCCAGCAAGACCTGGGAGGGAAGGCCCCGCTGCTATTAGAATGTGTTGGGGTTTTTTTTTTTTTTTTGAGATGGAGTCTCACCCTGTCGCCCAGGCTGGAGTGCAGTGGTGCGATCTTGGCTCACTGCAACCTCTGCCTCCCAGTTTCAAGCCATTCTCCTACCTCAGCCTCCTGAGTAGCTGGGATTACAGGTGCATGCCACCACACCCAGCTAATTTTTCTATTTTTGGTAGAGACAGGGTTTCACCATGTTGGTCAGGCTGGTCTCGAATTCCTTACCTCATGATATGCCTGCCTTGGCCTCCCAAAGTGCTGGGATTATAGGTGTGAGCCACTGCACCTGGCCTGTAATGTGTTTTTATTTATTTTTATTTATTTATTTATTTTGAGATGGAGTCTCGCTCTGTCGCCTAGGTTGGAGTGCAGTGGCGCGATCTCGGTTTACTGCAAGCTCCACCTCCCGGGTTCACGCCATTCTCCTGCCTCAGCCTCGCAAGTAGCTGGGACTACAGGCACCCGTCACCATGCCCGGCTAATTTTTTGTATTTTTAATAGAGACGGGGTTTCACTGTGTTAGCCAGGATGGTCTCGATCTCCTGACCTCATGATCCGCCCTTGGCCTCCCAAAGTGCTGGGATTACAGGCGTGAGCCACCACGCCCAGCCTGTAATGTGTTTTTAAATCCTTCTTATTCAAGACTGCTACCAGCAGAGGCATGAGCTAATGATGAGTGTGTACATTTCACTCCAGGATGTAATGTTTGTAAATAGAAAAGAAAAGAAAGTCACAAAAAGTAAAAATAGCTACAAATATTAAAGAGTTCAGAAATTTAGAATTTTTAGAAGTTATATTATTAAACTGTTATTAATACTAAAAATTAAAAGTTGATACTAAACCTAGATAAGACAATTTGTTAATGCAACATAGTAGCAAGTCAGGGAACACCGGAAATCATGAATGAAGGAAAGCGGGAGGGTGCTGAGCAGTGACTGGGCACCAGCACATCCAGAGAAGCATCCCTCCCACTTCAGCCCACCCACCACGGGTGTGCCCCAGCCAAAGCATGTGGTTTCCACACAGACTCCAGGAAAATAACCAAGAACACAAGCAGTAGATAACAACCATCACAGCAACAACATAGCAGAATCTTTAAATTTTTGTTAATATTCTATTTAAAAGATTTAACAGGAAATAACGCAAACAGTATAGTCTGTTGTGACTACCCAAATCTAAAAGAATGGCAAGAATGCAGGATCATGGAGTTACTTATGCAACCCCGAAGCATACCTCCTGCACACATGACCGCACAAAGACGAAGACTTTCTTGCTGGCATTTCAACAAGTTCACATTTTAGCACAGTTAAGATAAAGATAATAATGTTTACAACTGGAAGAATTTGTGCTTTCTTCTTTTATGCATGCCAGTTTTATTAAGCTGAAATTGTTTCCTACACCTGAACAATAAGTAAATTTAAAAAATGAGACAAGTGACTAATAACCAAAATGGAAGACCACCCCCCACTTCAGTGCCACTTAGGAACACGGGCTTGTGGCCACAGTCTAAGTGTCCACAGCAATGTTTGACAGCAGGACTAGAAGGGGACGTTTTATGAAATGTCCTCCTGGGCGTTTCTCTCCTAGGAATGGCTCCCAGCCTCTGCCATGGAGCAGGGCCTCCACAAGAAAAAGCAGCAGAGGGTCCCCCCATGGGGCAGGACCTCTCACTTTTGGCCTCCCACCATCCCAAGGCTCATCCACTAACAACACATCATAGTTTTGTTTTACCTTTTTTTTTCTTCTTTTTTGTGGAGAATGAGGTCTCGCTATATTGCCCAGGCAGGTCTCGAACTCCTGGTCTCAAGCTGTCTCCCGCCTCTGCCTCCCCGAGAGCTGGGATTACAGGCGTGAGCCACTGCACCCGGCCTCACACCACCGTTTTGTATGAGTGTGGGGCTTGGGGACAGTAGCACCCTAGAGAAATAGTTTTTTGTTTTTTTTTTTTTAAGACGGAGTCTCGCTCTGTTGCCCAGGCTGGAGTGCAGCAGCACCACCTCGGCTCACTGCAAGGTCCACCTCCTGGGTTCACGCTATTCTCCTGCCTTGGCCTCCCAAGTAGCTGGGACTACAGGCACCCATTACCACGCCCAGCTAATTTTTTGTATTTTTAGTAGAGATGGGGTTTCACTGTGTTAGCCAGGATGGTCTTGATCTCCCGACCTTGTGATCTGCCTGCCTCGGCCTCCCAAAGTGCTGGGATTACAGGTGTGAGCTACCGCGCCTGACCGAAAAACAGCTCTAAAGAGGCAGGCAGGATGCAGTCCATAATGAGGTATCGATATGAAAACTTAGGTTGAATCTGGTTTATTCCTAAGTATCTTGTTTCCATTGCCCATTAAAAGAACTCATATTTTTAGTCGGGCGCAGTGACTCACACCCATGATCCCAGGACTTTGAGAGGCTAAGGTGGGAGGATCACTTCAGGCCAGGAGTTTGAGACCAGCCTGGGCAACACAGCAAGACCCTGTCTCAATTGGGAAAAAAGAAAACGAGAGATCTCCTATTTTCAGCAAGATTTCACCATATATTGGTGCCAGCATTTCCAAGTGCTCTACTGTGCTGACAGGCATGATTTTGGGAAGCAGGGCACCTTACCAGTTGTTGACTTGGAGTAGTGTCAAATTTGTCTGAGCAGCAATCTGTTTTTTCTCATCCTCTGTTGGGTAGGGATGCTGAAAATAAAAAGGAGGGTTACCACGGCCTTTGAGTTTACAAAGGAAATCAAGATGATCTAGGCAAAATGTGAGCATTACATAATCATCAGAAAATAATGGTAACATCAACAGTGCTTCTAGCCAAAACCTAACTGGAGTCTCACAGAACAAAGTGTTTCTCCTAGTACCAGGAATGTCCTAGTGCCTCAGTGGCTGGTTAGTGCACAGGTCAAGGTGGGCCACCCCCATGTCTAGGTTCAGCGCTTGGACACCCCCATGTCTAATGGTTCACCGCTTGGCCGCCCCCATGTCTAACGGCTCAGCGGTGACAATAACAGCAGTGACATCACCAGGAGCAGCTATGCAGTCCAGCGGTGAGTCTACACCAGGCTTGATACAATCTACAGACTTTGTATCAACTTTATTGAACTTTAACTCATGAACAATAAACTACATCCATGTAAAGAGGATGGATGAACGGATTCTGGCCCGGGAGCCTCTGCCACAAGCAACACACAGCACATTTCAATTACTTTGTCCATTCCATAATAATTCACTGATTCCTCAGAAGCACCTGCTGAGATGGGCACTGTCCTGTCTTTATCTTACAGAAGAGGAGACTGAGGCATGAAGTGTTTACAAACTGCCCCCATCCCACAGCTGGTGAAACGGGTGGAGTAGGAAGTGGCCAGGCAGGCTGGGGGACACGTTTCCATCATGGGTACCACAAGAGTCAACTGCCACTGGGATGAGCTGATGCCATCAATGGTCTTCCTGGGATGAGATCTCTGCTGGATTCACCTGTGCTGTCAGTAGGGCACTGAACCCAGGGCTGGCGCCAGGAGTGCCCGCTATGCTCTTCTTTTATGTATGATTGAAACGTTTCACATACAAAAAAATCCAACCAGAGGGCCGGGCAGGGTGCCTCACGCTGTAATCTCAGCACTTTGGGAGGCCAAGGCAGGTGGATCACTTGAGGTCAGGAGTTTGAGACCAGCCTGGCCAATATGGTGAAACCCCATTTCTACTAAAAATACAAAAAATGAGCTGGGTGTGGAGGCGGGTACCTGTATGCCCAGCTACTTGGGAGGCTGAGGCAGGAGAATTGCTTGAACCTGGGAGGTGGAGGCTGCAGTGAGCTGAGATCGCCCCACTGCACTCCAGGCTGGGCAACAAGAGCAAACTCCATCTAAAAAAAAAAAAAATCTAGCCGGGCACGGTGGCTCACGCCTGTAATCCCAGTATTTTGGGAGGCCAAGGTGGGTGGATCACAAAGTCAGGAGATCAAGACCATCCTGGCTAACATGGTGAAACCGCGTCTCGACTAAAAATACAAAACATTAGCCGGGCCTGGTGGTACGCACCTGTAGTCCCAGCTACTTGGGAGGCTGAGGCAGGAGAATTGCTTGAACCCAGGAAACAGAGGTTGCAGTGAGTTGAGATCGCGCCATAGCACTCCAGCCTGGGAGTGCAGGGAAAAAAAAAAAAAAAAAAATCCAACCAGAACTAAATAGCAAAACTCACAGAAGTACCAACCGTAAATGATTTCTAGCTATGCTAAATAATTTCTCCAAGATTGATGACTGTCTATATGTGGAAACCAACGCGACATTTACTGTAAAACCTGAATGCACTAAAGTCCCTGATTTTGGATCAACAGGGACCCAGGAGAATGAACGGCACCAACCGAGTCAGCAGAGGGAGTTTACTGGGCTTTGATGTGAAAGGGACGCTGAGTGTGGCGCGGAGACACCCCTGCTTATCGCAGGGGGATGGAGCAGCCTCAGATGTGCCTCAGCAGTGATGGGCTTGTTTCCTCAAACTAACTGGCAGTGTGACTCAACTTGACTCCATCATCAATGAGCGTGTGGCTCTGAGCTCAAGGTCATGGAAACAGAAATACTGTTCTCCCCCTTTAAAAAGCTCATAAAATTGAAACAGAGCAGGAAACAGCAGCACACAAGCAGAAAACACCAAACGGCCAGAGATGCTGCCCCAGAGTGTGCGGGAAGCACAGGGGGACGGCGCTGCCAAGAAACGAGGGCAAGGAGGGACTGAGGACGCCTCACAGGAAGAAAAGCAGCATCTTCCCTGGACATGATGAGCAGGGTTTACTGTGTCAGAAATTATTAAAACATTCAAGGAAAGCTGAAAGGAGAGTCCTCACCCAATCCCACCACCTGGTGTTGTTGTATGATTATATTATACATGAACTGATTGGCTGTAATCATCACGATGTGTGTAAATATACCGACATGCTGCCTTGTGACTTCCTATCCCTCACTAAACCTCCCGACTGCTTAGAGCCCTCATTCCTCATGTTAACCATCCGTATGATACTCCATCAAACCAGTACGTCCTCATTTGCATGCCGACCCGCTTTCCATTATTATACTGAACAACACTAACATTCTTACACAAATCTTTCCGTTTCCTTGTGACTGATCTCTTTGGGCCCATTTCTCAGAGCGGCCCGGCTGCTCACAGGTGGCACTTCTTTCTCCTGACGTGTGCTGCTCGCTACCTTACGTCCATGGAAGCAGCTCGGTGGAGACCAAGAGGCCAGGGCAGGCAAGCGGAAGAGGCACAGCCCAGGCTCCTGCCAGGCCTTCCGCCCAGGAGAGGGCCCTTCCCCTCCCGGGACCACTCAGTAACACCACCTGTCAGTTTCAAGCCCTCGGGCCAGTCACTCCCATGGACCCCATCCTCAACCGAGGAGCCCGAGGCAGCCAGAGAAAAGTGGGCCACGAGATGGCAAGACGGCCACGGGCTCAGGGGCCCATGGTCAGGGGAGGGTAAGGACACAGTGCCGAGGAGAAACAGGCCTCAGCCCCAGGGGAGGTGCCCTGGAGAAGAGACAGCAGGAGGGAAGGGCAGATGCAGTACAGAAGGCCGAGAAGGAGGCTCAGAAGATGGGCGGATATGGCCACAGTCCCACACCAATTAGCGGTGACAGTGGAAGAGAAGGGCGAACACTTAGGGCCAAGCCAAACTGGTGTCTGCCTTCCTGCCTCGGCCTCCCTGTGCTTGCCCCAGGAGAGCCTCACTTGCTCTCTTCTGTCCTGGATCAGCAGGCTGGCAGCAATGGAGCAGGTCCCCCCAAGCAACTCAGCAAGCAGGCCCACCACTGCACTTCCTAAGATGTCCTGGGGACAGGGAGAACCCACGGCCATGCCCCGGCGGAGAAAATTGGGTGCACATGCGCTGGGTCAACCGACGCTCCCCGTGGGACAGACTCGCTTCCAGCAAAAGGCACCCACCCGGTGGCCCGCCTGTAGGTGCACCCGGCACTGAGATGTCTCTAACCGGTCTCGGCTTCCTTGTCAATCCAACACACAGAAAAACAGCAACTTCCCCAGCTGCAGACCCAGAACACCCCTTCTCTGCCCACTTTTCTGGCTCACCTGATCCCATCACCCTTCGTGGTGGGCTGTCTCGCACACACGTGCACAGCTCACATGCGCCCGGGTGCTCCTTCACCGTGGCCCTCGCTGCCCTTCAAGGTTCCTGCATCAGTGCCCCACGCTCCCCCCATTATGGACATGCCACGAAGTCCTGAAAGTCAGGCCTTTGACTTTCTGAGCCCAGAGAAGTAACCCTTTTCCATGACACATAAGCCAGAGAGCAAGTGTCGCAGAGGGTTGCAAGGCAAGGGCCGGCCCAGCCGTCCTTACCCCGATGTGCTGGAAGAGCCAGGACCGCATCACGTTCGTGGCGTGCTTCGGCAGGACGCCCCTCTTGTTCTTAGATGAACCATCATCTTGATGCAAGATGCTGAGATCTTGGTTTAACTGTAACTGAAGCTTTTAAACAGTTGAAAAATAACATTAGAAAGCATAGGAAATTCTCACATATCGAAGTACTTACAACTGCAGGTGGAGAAAACAGCCAAGGATCAGACAGGGAAATGACTTGTAGTCAAGGCCCACGCACAGGAACCCTGTGTGGACTGATGTTTCAGGACATGGCTCCCTCCACATTACCGGGCTTTTCTTTTTTTTTGAGACAGGATCTTGCTCTGTTGCTCAGGCTGGAGTGCAGTGGTGCAATCACGGCTCACTGCAGCCTTGAACTCCTGGGCTCAAGCGATTCTTCCAACTCAGCCTCCTGGGTAGCTGGGACCAGACTCACATGTCACCACACCCAGCTAATTTCTTCTACTTTTTGTAGAGGCAGGGTCTCGCCCTGTTGCCCAGGCTGGTGCGTGGTAAGTCTTTGCACTAGTGACTTGGCTCTGCAGAGGCCTCTCAGGCAGGGAGGCTCAGAGCCTATCCTCTGCAGGCAGGAATGCCGTGGTCCTCTTACCCACCACCTGTTCCCACCTGTGTCTCCTGCAGTGAGGTCAGTGAGAACATGTGACTTCCTAGCCGAAAAGGGATGTCAAGAACCAATGAGAATGAACAGGGACACCAGAAAATCCAACTCTCAAGAGTAGGACATGCCAGGGGAGCAGAGGGGAAAGAAACGGAAACAGCACAAAGGCAGAAAGAGGGGCCGCAGAACAGGAGGCCACAGGCTGGCTCCTTGTTCCAAATGCTTCTGCAGGCACTGGAGATACGGACCTTCCCTCCTGTCACCCAGGAAAGAGTAGGTTACTCTGCCAACTCGATTTTAAAAGAAAAAGATGTGAATGGCATTTATTTGTTAAATTCTTTCTCACAAAACACGAGAGAAGATCTGCTCGTCACAAGGCTGTGCTCCAGGCCCTGGCACGGCCTCCCTCACATGTCATCTCCCTCCCCAGGTGCCTGCTGAGATGACGCTGCCACTGCGCACTGCACAGACCAGGGAAGGAAAGAAGCAAAATCACTCTGTAGGGTCCACAGCATGGATAGGTCAGCCTATTTAAGAACTCACATATAAACCTAACTTCAGTCCGGGCACGGTGGCTCACACCTGTAATCCCAGCACTTTGGGAGGCCAAGGCAGGACGACTATTTGAGCCCAGGAGTTCAAGATCAGCCTGGGCAACATAGTGAGACCTTGTCTTTCCAAAAATATTTAAAAATTAACTGGACAAAGTGGCACATGCCTGTAGTCCCAGCTACTCAGGAGGCGGAGGCGGGAGGATTGCTTGAGCCTGGGAGGTCAAGGCTGCAGTGACCTGTGTTTGTGCCACTGTACTCCAGCCTGGGTAACAGAGGGAGACCTTGTCTCTTGGGGAAAAAAAAAGGAAAAAAGAACAGAGAGATACCCACATAAAAAAAAAAAATCAGAGCACCTGCAAAAAAAGAGAAGCCTCTAAAAGATGAGAAAAACACAAAAGATTGGAAAAAAGAACACCAACCTTCTTGAGAGCCGGGTGCGGCAGCTCACACCTGTAATCCCAGCACTTTGGGAGGCTGAGGCAGGATTGCTTGAGCCCGGAATTTCGAGACCAGACTGGCCAACATGCTGAAACCCATTTCTACTAAAAATACAAAAATTAGCTGGGCATAGTGACACACACATGTAATCCCAGCTACTCGGGAGGCTGAGGCAGAGAATCACTTGAATATGGGAGGTGGAGGTTGCAGTGAGCCGAGATCACACCCCTACACCCCAGCTTGGGCGACAGAGTGAGACTTCATCTCAGAAAGACAAAACACAAAAGTAATGCTTTCTCAATGTGGGGTAGAAAGGATTTTCAACCCGGAATTCTACAAGTAAACAGAGCATATCAAATATGAGATCAAAATAAACTCATTTTTAGGTTTGCAAAGTCTCAAAAAAATGTGGGGTTTTTGTTTATTTTATTTTATTTTATTTGGATGGAGTTTTGCTCTTGTTGCCCAGGCTGGAGTGCAGTGGCATGATTTTGGGGCTCACTGCAACCTCCGCCTCCCAGGTCAGGCGATTCTCCTGCCTCAGCCTCCCGAGTAGCTGGGATTATAGACATGCACCCAACATCCAGCTAATTTTTGCATTTTTAGTAGAGACGGGGTTTCACTACGTTGGACAAGCTGGTCTCAAACTCCTAACCTCAAGAGATCCAACCATCTTGGCCTCCCAAAGTGCTGGGATTATAGGCGTGGGCCACCACACCCGGCCAGAATCAATTTTTTTTTTTTTTTTTTTGAGATGGAGTCTCACTCTGCTGCCCAGGCTGGAGTGCAGTGGCGCAATCTCGGCTCACTGCAAGCTCTGCCTCCCGGGTTCACGCCATTCTCCGGCCTCAGCCTCCCGAGTAGCTGGGACTACAGGCACCCGCCACTACGCCTGGCTAATTTTTTAGTATTTTTAGTAGAGACGGGGTTTCACTGTGTTAGCCAGGATGGTCTCAATCTCCTGACCTCGTGATCCGCCCGCCTCGGCCTCCCAAAGTGCTGGGATTACAGGCGTGAGCCACCGCGCCCGGCTTTTTGTTTGTTTGTTTTGTTTTGTTTTGAGATGGAGTCTCACTCTGTCACCCAGGCAAGAGTGCAGTAGCACGATATCAGCTCACTGCAACCTCTGCTTCCTGGGCTCAAGCAATTCTCCTGCCTCAGCCTCCCAAGCAGCTGGGATTACAGGCATGCACCACTGTACCCAGCTAATTTTTGTATTTTTAGGGACGGGCTTTCACCATATTGGCCAGGCTAGTCTCAAACTCCTGACCTCGTGATCTGCCTGCCTTGGCCTCTCAAAGTACTGGGAATACAGGCGTCACCACGCCCATCCCAGAATCAATGTTCTTAAAGTAAGAACTGATAACATACACCAAAGACCAGCAAGGTTCGGCAGCCACAGAGATCGCGTCACTGCACTCCAGACAGAGAGGCCTGAAAGCCCGGGCCCGACGACACTGTCATGATGGAGGTGTGGGCCAGGCTCTCTGGTCTGAAAAGTTTGCCTGGCAGTTCTGCTGTGCCCTCTATGGGCACACGGGGGAGTGTGTGCCTACAAGACCTCTGCCCCTGGTGGACGCGCACATGATCCAACGCTAGCACTGGATAACTGTGTGTGTGCGGGGTTGGGGGGGCAGGGACGGGGGGGTGGTTATGAATGACTTTTTTCCTGTTCCTTCAGAATTTTCTGAACTTTGCAAATTCTCTACAATGAGAGAGATAAGAGTACAAAGAAACAAAACACTGACATTCAGAGAAACCAGAAATTCCTACACAAGAGAAAGGCTCTTCAGGCAGAGGGAAGGGCTCATGCTTGTTCTACCTGTGCCCCTCCCTATGTGGGCAGCACTCGCCCCCAAAGCCTTCCATAAAATGGCGCACGCACCTGGGAGTTCTGGATCCTAATTGTCCCAGGCGACAATGTCTGTGTGACCACTTGGCCTTGGGGAGTGACGACCGTGACAGGCTGATACACTGTGCCACCTCGAAAGGGAGAATAAAAATATGAGGCTGCTTTTAAGTCTCAATGATTTAAACCATTCTTCTTTTTTCTGTTTCTGTAGAGACAGGGATCTTGCTTTGTTGCCCAGGATGGTCTCTAACCCCTGGTCTCAACTGATCCTCCCGCCTTGGCCTCCCAAAGTGCTAGGATTACAGACGTGAGGCACTGTGACCAGCCCTCTTCTTGATATACGTACAAAAGGAATAAAATCCCTAGTTTGATGAGCTTTTTAATCATTTCAAATGATCACCAATCCTTTGCCAGCTGACTTGTCACTATAAAGCATCAAAACAAACTCCCTGGGTGGACTACTCGGGCACCTGCAGCAGCGGGTGGGCAGGTGGGTGAGCACTATGTGCCTGGCAGCCCACACAGTCCACCTCACACACCACCAACCGACCTGGGGTGTGAGGGCTCCCTTTCTTCTGCAAGCCTCTGTTTTCTACTTTTTCCTAAAATTAGCACATGCTAAGGATTTGGCCAAGGGTACTAAATAATAACTATTTTATTCTAGTTATATTTTTGGATAAACGGTGCTTTTTCCCACTGAGGTTTCCTTTTGTGCTATTATGTGAGGTCTTTGGTGTAAATTTCTACCCCTCCCTCCCTGCCATGTCCCATTTCCATGATGCTTTGTGTTTTCCATGTTCTCTACGCACCAGGAAACTCTGGAGTCTGTCCCCTTCCTGTAACAGGTTTTGTTCTACAAGTAATACTAACACTAAGACTGCATTTTTATTTGATTGTCATCAATTAATGAAAAAACTTAAGATTTTCAGGGTGCTATTAAAAGCACAACAAAAAACTATGTTATTTGAAAATGACAACTGGTTTTTGGTGTATATTTTCAACTCCTATATAAAAGCTTTTTTCTTTCCAATATATTTTTGGTAGAGAAATAAAGAAACATAATCTACATAAAATATGTGTTATTGAGTATTAACAAGAAAGAGGCATTCAGAGACCTCTAGCTTCTAACATTGCTATATTAGAAAATGGCATTAACTTAAAATTATATTTATACTGTCATTCTAACACACAGGACCATTTTCTGCAAAACCTCACAGAGAGCGTGTCCATTTTTCCGTCATCGTACCTGCCACAGTCGCCATGGCTACGTTTCCCTGCTGCAGCGCAGACGCCGGCACCACAATTCCTTGAGGGCTGATGGTGCCTGTAATGGCACTTTGAATCTGCTGCGAGTCAGAACACACACGTTGAAGGAATTACTAGAAAACGGAAAACCCATGTTTAAAACTTTAAAATAAGTAGCATAATGACACCATTAAAAAAGGAAGGAGAAGCTTGAGGGAAAGAACACCCTCAGATGACGCGGCTTCGGAACGCACGCACCACACACGGAAAGCAAGAGATGCACAACGGTGTATTAAACACAACAAGCCAGCCTGCAACATCATCCTGCACTGTGGCTCCCAAAAGATTACTGTCATCTCACTGCCATATTCCACGTGCCTTACAGCCCAGGAGGATGACAAGGAAGACCCTGCATTCTGATCACACACCTTTTTCAATAGACTTGACTTGGTGGACTCTTGAGTGTTCCATGAACCAAGTTCTCCCTGACCGATAAGAACATTCAAGAGATTATAGCACAGGCCTGGGAGGCACTGGAAGTGAGCAGGGCTGAGGTATTCCAAGTTGTGCTGGGGAGTCAGCCTCTGGCACCCACCTTGACTCTTGACCCCAGCACAAGTGTGATCGTGGCTTTCCCCGGTGCTCTTGCTTATACAGTGCTTGGAACTGTGCCCGGCCCACAGCAAGCTCCATGCAAATGTTCGTCCATGCGCCATGGAGGACTCTAGGCATCTGGGGTTAGATCCACATGGGCCACTTTATCCACTGACTGTGAAGCCTGGGTGGGCAGCTGGCAGGGGAGAGGAGCCTACAGTGCCGGGCCTGGCACACTCACGTGCCCTGACATGTGAGCAGTTAAAAAGCATAAGGGGATACCACCCCAAGGCTTGACTCTGTGGGCCACCATTGAGCGGAACGTGTAAGTTTAGCGGCTACGCTTAAAGCCTGCCACATTAATTTGGTTGTAATAAAAGTTAAGCTAGTCAAATCAATCATTCCAGCTCCCACTTTAAGATCTTAGAAAAACAGGAACATCACAAACCCAAAGTAGAAGAAAGGAAATAATAAAGATCAAAGTGAAATCAATGAAACTGAAAACAGAAAAACAACCAAAAAAAAAATCAATAAAACAAAATACTGTTCTTTGAAAATTACACAAACCTCTAGAAAGACAAAAAAAAAGAGAGAGAGACACAAAAGACTAATATCAGAAATAAAACCAGGAGAGATCACTACAGACCCTGCTAACACCAAAAGGCTATGAAGAGAATACTAGACCAACTCCAAACCCCTAAATTTAACACCTTAGGTGAAATAGACCAATTCTCTTTATCAAAGATTTAAGAACTAACGCCAAGTCTACATAATCTCCAGAAAAAAATAAGAGGAGGGAATACTTCCCAATTCATTTTATGTAAGTTTGTGTATCTTGATCCCAAAACGAAACAGAGTAAGAAAAATAAAACTATACACCAATGTCCCTTATAAATATAGACAAAAATGCTGAACAAAATATTAGCCAAGAGAATTCAAGAATATATATGAAAAGAATTATGTGCCATGGCCAAGCAGAGTTTATTCCAAGAATAGAAGGCTTGTTCAATATTCAAAAAATCAATCCGTGTAATGTCCATTATTAACAGGCTAAAGAAAAATCACATAATCATATCAATCAATGCCGGAAAGCATTTAACAAAATTGAACAAAATAAAATCTCTCAGATAAAAAGCAATATAGGCGGCCGGGTGCGGTGGCTCACGCTTGTAATCCCGGCACTTTGGGAGGCCGAGACGGGCGGATCACGAGGTCAGGAGATCGAGACCCTCCTGGCTAACCCGGTGAAACCCCGTCTCTACTAAAAAATATAAAAAACTAGCCGGGCGAGGTGGCGGGCGCTTGTAGTCCCACCTACTCGGGAGGCTGAGGCAGGAGAATGGCGTAAACCCGGGAGGCGGAGCTTGCAGTGAGCTGAGATCTGGCCACTGCACTCCAACCTGGGCGACAGAGCGAGACTCCGTCTCAAAAAAAAAAAAAAAAAAAAAAAAAAAAAAAAAAAATCCAATTAAAAAATGGGCAAAAGACATAAGCAGCAGACATTTTATCAAATAAAATACACAGAGGGCATAATAATGTTCAACATCATTAGTCATCAGGGAAATGAAAATTAAAACCACAAAGAAATATTAATATCACTACGGATCATCAGAATGGCTAAAACACAATAGTGCTTCCTCATGGAAGAACCTTACAGGCATTCTGCACAATGAAACAAGCAAAGGACCCAGAAGGACAAACACTGTATGATTCCGCTTAACATGAGAGACCCGGAGTAGTTGAATTCACAGAGACAGACAGCAGAATGGTGGGTGCCAGGGGCTAGGGGAGGGGGAATCCGGAATGAGTGTTTAATAGGGTCAGAGTCTGAGTTTGAGAAGATGAGAAAGTTCTGGAGATGGATGGTGTTGATGGCTGCCCAACAATGTGAATAAACTTAACACCACTGAACTGCACATTTTAAAATAGCTAAGATGGTAAATTTTATATTATGTATATTTTACACAATTTTTTTAAAAGAAAAAATAAAATATTTTAAGAATAAAAGAAAGAAATGAAATGGAATTGTGCCTTCCATAAACATGGGACCGGTGTCCCAGTATGCAGATTGAGGACTCACTTCATACCCTGAGGGAGTTCATTCCCAAACCAGGCTAGGCTCAGAGACTTAGAGGGTCCTTCTTGTAGAAAGTCATTAAAATGACCCAGTGAATTCTGAAAGAGCTGGTGGTCTCATGACTTAATGCAGATGTTCACAGTGGCAGAGAGGGAAAGCGAGACCCCCAAACATAAGTACCTGGGACTGCACCGGTGAGTATGGGCTTCCAGGCTCTCCACTCAATAGAGTTTCACTGTTCATTTTCGTTTTTAAACAAGCAATGTATCGACTGCAGAAATCTTTGCAGAGTTCGTTAACCTTTTCCAGCTCAAGAAGATGAATGCGCAAAACCTGGATTGCTTTTACCATCTAGAGCAGAGAAAATGAAGACTTTCAGAGAAAAAGGTAGCATTACTTACTGTAAGTTATCATGATCCTACATACCAGTTCTTAGTTATTAGATGGAACCATCTCTACTGCCAATAACGAAAGTGGAATAACATCAGAAATCCTCTAAACTGATGAGTTGTTCCAGTGCCACTGCCCTGGGCTTTGGTATCTGGCTGCATCTGGTGTGCAGGGAAGACAAAGGCGCATGGTGGTGACCTCAGCGCATCCCAGTGCTAGGTGTGTGCGCTGTGAGCCGAAGCCTAGCCCTTCCACTGACTCGCTCTGTGGCAGGCAGGACAAGTGACTCACCCTCATCTACTTCTGTTTCTGCATCCACAAAGAGGGACACATCCATACTCACCCTCGGTGGTGCCACATTTCCATAAAGTTCCATTTTGGTGTCAAGTCTAAGAACTCTTTGCCTAGTCCTAGATCCTCAAGATTTTCTCTTGTGATTTTTCTAAAAGTTATATCATTTTTTTTGTTTTTGTTTTTGTTTTGAGACAGAGTTTCACTCTCGTTGCCCAGGCTGAAGGCTGGAGTGCAATGGTGTGATCTCAGCTCACTACAACCTCCGCCTCCTGGGTTCAAGTGATTCTCCTGCCTCAGCCTCCTGAGTAGTTGGGATTACAGGCATGCACCACCACGCCCAGCTAATTTTTGTATTTTTAGTAGAGAAGGGGTATCACCATGTTGGTCAGGCTGTTCACGAACTCCTCACCTCAGGTGATCCACTTGCCTCGGCCTCCCAAAGTGCTGGGATTACAGGCGTGAGCCACCGAGCCTGGCCAAAGTTGTATCGTTTTATCTTAAGTAACTACATTCTGGGGTAATTTGTCCCACAGCAGTAGATAACTAATACCAATAATGCAGCCATTATCATAAATACCCGTTGCCTATGAATCAGCAACTCCGAAGCCCATCTCCTTCACCTGTAAATCTGGTGGTAGTAATTCATAAGTATCTATGCAGTGAATAAATGAATCAATCAACAAGAATGATGGAGTGTCAAGCTCTGCTAGGCCCTGTGCTAAACACTCACCGGTCAGGAGAACCTTGGTCCCTGCCAGCCTGGTGGGGTGCAAAGGACACCTGTGCTCTACTCACTGGGCCAAGCCAGGTGTGAGCCAATGGGAAGATGGATGTGGACCACAGACTCACGGGTGGAGAGAGCATCGGATCCTCACCCCCAAAGAGCATGTACTGTTAGTCTCATCTCAGAGAGGAGGAGACAGATCCAAGTCAGATAACTCAGCCACAAAATCTATTTGGTGGTAAGCATCAAGTATATAATCAGAATTTTCTTAAAAACTAATACCTCCGCAATTTATTCAGGAAAAAATAGTTTTCCAAAAAACTTTTCTATTGAAGGCCCTAACCAGGGTTTTGATATGGGACCAAGATGGCTCAAAGGGAATCCAGTGAAGGTTCCCTGATGCCAGATCTTTATGTACCCAGCTCCGAGAAGCAAACATGGTGGTTACACTCTGGCAGGAGAGCAGACCCAGAGAGGGTGGCCTGCCCAGACCAAGCTGGCAGCGCTGCACGGGTGCCTCAGGCACAGCTCGCTCAGAGCGATCCAGTGATGACGGAACCAAGGAGTTCTCCGTTGCCTCCGGAGGGCACAGAAAACGCTGGATTTTGGAGCCCTGGCCCTGGGAGGAGGGCACCACAAATCACTGTCAGCCTCAAGACAGAGCTGTCTTGGAGAATACAGCTCAAGTCTGTGTCCATGTCCATGATAAACCAAGGACAGATGCAGGTCACAGACATGTCACCCGAACAGTCCAGCCCCACGGATCTTTACAAACGCTGTGCAGAGAGAACTGAATCCCCGTGTCCATCTGGCATGGAGACTCAAATTATTTGATTTGATTTTTTTTTTTTTTTTTTTTTTTTTTTTTTTTGAGACAGAGTCTCACTCAGTCACCCAGGCTGGAGTGCAGTGGCACAATCTCAGCTCACTGCAACCTCTGCCTCCTGGTTTCAAGTGCTTCTCCTGCCTCAGTCTCCTGAGTAGCTGGGACTACAGGTGTATGCCACCACGCCTGGCTAATTTTGTATTTTTAGTAGACACGGGGTTTTGCCACGTTGGCCAAGCTGGTCTCGAATTCCTGGCCTTGTGATCCACCCATCTCGGCCTCCCAAAGTGCTGGGATTACAAGTGTGAGCCACTGTGCCCAGCCTGTTTTATTTGATTTTTTTTTTTTTTTGAGATGGAGTCTCACTCTGTTGCCCAGGCTGGAGTGTAGTGGTGCCATCTCGGTTCACTGCAAGCTCCGCCTCCCGGGTTCATGCCATTCTCTGGCCTCAGCCTCCCGAGTAGCTGGGACTACAGGCGCCCGCCACCACGCCCAGCTAATTTTTTGAATTTTTAGTAGACACGAGGTTTCACAGTGTTAGCCAGGATAGTCTCGATCTCCTGACTTCGTGATCTGCCCATCTCAGCCTCCCAAACTGCTGGGATTACAGGCGTGAGCTACCGCACCCGGCCTTTATTTGATTTCTAAAGGAAAGGGTAGGTTGGGCCTTGGGAGGCCAAGGAGGGAGGATTGCTTGAGGCCAGGAGTTTGAGACCATCCTGGGGAACACAGTAAGATGCGTCTACACAAATAAAATAAATTTAAAAATAAAAACTAAATAAATAAAAGATACCTAGAGAAGGCTGGAAGCCTTGGGAATATCCACATTACACATACCATAAAAATTAGTTCTTTTAGAGTTGTATGAGTCTCTCCTTTAGCAGAACTACAAGCAGTCTAAAGTTCTACTTAGAAGCCTAAAATTTCATAAACAGATTTCACATTTTGAAAAATAAAATGTATTTCACTTACTAAATTGTCAGTTTCTGGATCTTCACAGAAGAAAGGTTTCCCTTCTTTCTCTTGCTTCCTTACAAAATTTTCGATGTCTACATCAAAACTGGCAGAAGTTGTGCCTTCGGAGCCCTGTGTAGATTGTTCACATTTTTCAAACAACAAAGCTAATAATGGAAATAGTGGATGCCTGAGGAGAAAAGAAAGAAAGAATCCATTTACATTCTACATCTCCATGAGAATGTCTTCTCATGTGCGCCTGCACTACTTAACCTAACACCTCTGTTGGGTGAAAAGTCACATACCACACAGTTCATCCATGTAAAGTATGCAATTCAACGGTTTTTAGAGTTGCACAGCCATTGCCACCGTCAACTTTAGAACATTTCCATCATCCCCGCAAAGAAACCCTGTATCTAATAGCAGTCATTCTCCACTGTTTCCCCAACCCCAGCCGACTAGAACCTACTTGCTATCTCTATACATTTGCCTCTTCTAGACATTCCGTATGAATGGGAATCCTATAACATGTGACCGTGGTGTCCGGCTTGTTTCCCTCGGCATAATGTGTCCAAGGCTCACCAGTGTTGTAGCAGGTATCAGTCCTTTTTTTTTTTTTGAGACGGAGTCTCGCTCTGTGGCCCAAGCTGGAGTGCAGTGGCCGGATCTCGGGTCACTACAACCTCTGCCTCCTGGGTTTAAGCGATTCTTCTGCTCAGCCCCTCAAGTAGCTGGGACTACAGGCACCTGCCATGATGCCTGGCTAATTTGTTTTATTTTTTGAGACGGAGTTTCGCTCTTGTTGCCCAGGCTGGAGTGCAATGGCGTGATCTCAGTTCACCGCAACCTCCGCCTCCTGGGTTCAAGTGATTCTCCTGCCACAGGCTCCCGAGTAGCTGGGACTATAGGCATGCACCACTAGGACTAGGCTAATTTTGTACTTTTAGTAGAGATGGGGTTTCTCCATGTTGGTTAGGCTGGTCTCAAACTCCTGACCTCAGATGATCTGCCCAACTCAGCCTCCCAAAGCGCTGGGATTACAGGCGTGAGCCACCACACCTGGCCTAATTTTTGTATTTTTAGTACAGACAAGATTTCACCATTTTTGGCCAGGCTGGTCTCGAACTCCTCACCTAAAGTGATCTACCCGACTTGGCCTCCCAAAGTCCTGGGATTACAGGCATAAGCCACTGCACCTGCCACTTCATTCCTTTTACTGCTAAATATTATTGCATTGCATGGAGATGCCATAATATGTCTGTTCATTCATTAGTTGATGGGCACGGGCACTGTTTCCAGCTTTTGGCCATGACAGGCAGTGCTGCTATGAAGATTCATGTACACGTTTTTGTGTGGACTTTTCTCATTTGTCTTAGGTATATATATGCATAGAAGTAGAACTGCTGACTTATATGTAATTCTATGCTGAACTTTAAAAAAAAAATTTTTTTTTTTTTTTTGAGATAGGGTCTCACTCTCTGTCACCCAGACTGGAGTGCAGTGGCACGATCTCAGCTGACTGCAACCTCAGCCTACCAGGTTCAAGTGATTCTCCCCCCTCGGCCCCCAGAGTAGCTGGGACTACAGGAATGCACTACCACACCCGGCTAATATTTATATTTTTTGGTAAAGACAGGGTTTCACCATGTTGGCCAGTCTGGTCTAGAACTCCTGACCTCAGGTGATCCACCCGCCTCGGCCTCCCAAAGTGCTGGGATTACAGGGGTGAACCACTGTGCCTGGCCTGATCGACTTTTAAACACTAAACCAGTCTGGCATTCCCAGGAAAAACCTGACTTGGTCGGTATGTATTATTCTTTTCACATATTGCTAGAATTGATTTGTTAATATTGTATTGATGATTTTTACATCTAAGTTCGTGAAGGATACTGGCCTGTATTTTCCTGGTATTGTTTTTGGTCTTAGTGTCAGAGTGATGTCAATAAATTTATAGATTTATATTCTAAAACTTTTTTAGGTATTAGAAATAACATCTTTGTGTGTGTATGTGTGAGACAGAGTTTCACTCTTGTTGCCCAGGCTGGAGTGCAATGGCACAATCTCAGCTCAATGCAACCTCCACCTCCCCGGTTCAAGTGATTCTCCTGCCTCAGCCTCCCAAGTAGGTGAGATTACAGACATATGTCACCATGTCTGGCTAATTTTTGTATTTTTAGTAGAGACGGGGTTTCACCATGTTGCCAGGCTGGTCTCGAACTCTTAACCTCAAGTGATCCACCCGCCTCAGCCTCCCAAAGTGCTGGGATTACAGGCATGAGCCACCATGCCTGGCCAGAAATAACATCTTAATCTGAGACAATTTTCAGCCAAGCAGTTATCACAGCATAATGGCACCTCACAACTCTGCCTCACTACTAGTTCTAGTGTTCCTTTTAACAAACTTGTTGACGCTCCTCACTCCTCTGAGTGCCCCCACAGCCGGCACCCCCAGCACTACCTATAAATGGCCTGCTTGTCCACATCCATCGGGGTCTGAGACTCCACAGGGGGAGGGCTCACTCCTTCTCCATCGGGTTCAGAGCAGTTTGGATCTTGTTCTGTCTTTAACTCTGTTACTACTTGCATCTGTAAAAGGAGGAAAACAATTCTTATTAGCACACACAAACTACTACTAGGTACTCCAGCGCAACAGGAATGCAGTCGGAGTGGGGAATTGCCAGACAGCGGTATGACTGCAATCATATGTAAGGAATACTACCAACAAAACAGCTTTGAATTTAACGTGCTTTAAAACAGATAAAGGTAAAATTTCCAAACTGCTTAAGAACTGAAATAACCAATGTCTGTGAAATGCTCATGATTTTAAAATAACACTGGCAGTGCCCTACTGAAGAGAATGGCACACATGCAATCTTCCTCCTCTGTCTATTGCTGTATCTCCTAATATGTAGTAATACTGCAGTCAGAGAAGCATAAACAAATAGTCCAAGGTCTTCTTACCATGTCACAGACATAACCTAACCCCATACACTACATATTTGTGACAGGGCTGAACTTCTCCCATATCTACCCTCAAACCTCAGCAATACATAGCCATAAAAATGTAATTGCATTCAGAAAGGAAAAGGCCAGCTGTGTTTACATAAAGCCTTAAAAGATACTACCATTTAAACTGCTTTAAACAAGCGATGTCTTTGTCATTTAGGGAAAAAATATGTAAATCACTAAAAAAGAAATCAGTTTACAAAAACAAAATTTTGCGACAGTAAACTTCTAGTTATCCATGAGCAGCAATTAGACTGTCCTGACCTCAGCTTCCTCAGGACCAGGACGGGCCATCTCTCCCTCAGTGGATTTGGCCATGCTTCTGTTCCTTGAGGAAGCAGCTTGGGGCAGCGGGGATGGGGAGACCTCATGGGGGTGGGGCCATCACCACTGGCCAGACTGGGGGCCAGCCATGAATGCCCGCCCCCACAGGATGCCTCTCACATCCTCCAGCCCTGTGCTCTCTTCCCTCCAACGTCTTGTTTTTGGAATAAGATGACTTCTATTCTGCTGTCTTTAAATGGTACAACATATTAGGAAAACAGTTTTTCTTTCTCTTAAAAAAAAATAAAAACAATAAAGCCTAAGTGGACACAGTATTTCCGTAAGGCGATCTGCCAGCATGTATAAAAAGCCCTAAAAAGGCCGGGCGCGGTGGCTCACGCCTGTAATCCCAGCACAGTGACCACCTCCGACACAGCCTGGGACAGCAGTGCTTACTACCGGCCACCTCCTCCCAGACAGCTGTGCCAGGTGCAGATGACACTTGGAGCGCTGCCCTGTTCATACCCGAGTGCTTCCCAGGGCTTGGAAAGTGTTTTATCAGCATTATTTTAAATAAACACTGAAATATATCTACAGCATAGATATATCATAATTGTTTTGCCATTTTTCCAAGGTTGAACATTTAGGTTTCTCTCTTTTCACAATCACTTTTTTCAAATACTGAAATGAATCTTTTAAGGCTTCTTATTTTTTGTTATTTATTTATTTATTTATTTATTTATTTATTTATTTATTTTGAGATGGAGTCTTGCTCTGTTGCCCTGGCTGGAGTGCAGTGGTGCGATCTCAGCTCACTGCAACCAGGTTTAAGCAATTCTCCTGTCTCAGCCTCCTGCTGGGTGGCCTGGTCACCGTGCCTTGGTGCACAGGAGGCAGGGGTGGGGGTCGGAGCAAAGACCTGGCAGGCAGGAGGGAGAAGAGTGATGGGAACAGTGAGGACTCGTGCTCCAGGGCAGGCAGAGAGGTGCCCAAGATGTGCTAGGCAGAGATGCTGGGGGCGGCCTGGGGTCCAGAGGGGCCAGGTGATTCGGGCCACAGGGCAGCTCAGTCTTTGCATGAAACCCACAGGAATCCACAGGAAGCCACTGGAGAGCTCAGGTGGGACATTATTAGATTTGCATTTTAGGAAAAAAAAAAAAAGTCAATTGGAAATACCTAAGGACTAAGGACTTCTAGGCTAAGGAAGCAGGCTGACTACATCACAGAATTTCCCTCCTTTAACTGCTATACAAAGCAAAACAAAAAACAAAAAACAAAAAACACTATCACCACCAGCAACAACAAAAATCTCCGCAACAGGAACTGAACAAGGACTGGTTGATAAAAACCAACCACCAGGGAAAGGGGGACCCAGCGCCTCAGCTCCTAACCCCTCCTCAGACCTCACCAGCATGGCTCCAGTGAGTCATCCAGAGCCTGCCCCTTGCCACCGAAGTACTCGAGGTGGGGAGGAGAGCCGAGGGGGGGGCACTGCACTGCCCCTGCCTGCTGGGGAGGAAAGTAAAGGGCAGGGCCAAATCCCTTCACTCACTCCAGAGTCAGTAGGATGACGAGCCAAATGCCAGTGGGTTCAGAACACAGTGTTTAACA
The DNA here is from genome assembly GCF_007565055.1 of Rhinopithecus roxellana. Taxonomy (NCBI): domain Eukaryota; kingdom Metazoa; phylum Chordata; class Mammalia; order Primates; family Cercopithecidae; genus Rhinopithecus; species Rhinopithecus roxellana. Next base: position 45,055,945 of record NC_044561.1, on the reverse strand, counting down.
AGATCACAGGCCAAGAAAGACGGCAAGGGCCTCCGCCAAGCCTCAATCCTCCTGCTCCTCAATTCATTCAGGTCACAGAACACAAAACACTCAGGTACTCAAAAGCACAAAACACCATAGCTTCCAGGAAAACAAAGTCTCATCCATGGCGGGAGGGCAATGGAGAGCTGCCCAAGTATGGCACAACCATCCAAGCATGAGCAAGGTACAAAGATGGAGCGCTGGGGCCCTGCAAATTCATTACTGGGACAGCCCCTCTCATGCCTACAACTGGGGAGATGAGGCCACAAGATTCCCATTCAAAAGCTGATCCAGTGAGACACTCAGAAGAGCCACCAGTCAACATGGGAATCTGTCATCATGAAAATCAACCTGGTTTTCTTTCAAAGTAACAGTGCTAATTAACACTGACATTAAAAAGGTAAACTCCCAAGAAACTTCATATGACTTAGGAAAGTCAAGATTCCTGGCAATCCTGGTATCTGTTAAGGAAATAATATTATTCTATGGCTTATTTTTCTGAACACAAATGTACAATAAATGCATAATACACTTACATTGAGCATGCAACCTCATGGCAATTGAATTGTAAGTATGCAAAGCAATATCCATGCTTGAGTGCCAGGTTATTTGTAATTAGAACGCAGAATCAAGTTCAAGCTCACCTGTTGCCCATCTTGATAGCTGTCTATACTTAATGTCTGTGTAGCCATCATGGTTCATCAGAGTTTTATAAGACATCAAATCATCTTGAGTGAAAAGCAAATGGTGTCTGGAGAACAAAACCAGAAAAGCATCAGTTAATAGTCGTAGAGCAGCCGGGCGTGGTGGCTCAAGCCTGTAATCCCAGCACTTTGGGAGGCTGAGACGGGCGGATCACAAGGTCAGGAGATCGAGACCATCCTGGCTAACCCGGTGAAACCCCGTCTCTACTAAAAAATATAAAAAACTAGCCGGGCGAGGTGGTGGGCGCTTGTAGTCCCAACTACTCGGGAGGCTGAGGCAGGAGAATGGCGTAAACCCGGGAGGCGGAGCTTGCAGTGAACTGAGATCCGGCCACTGCACTCCAGCCTGGGCGACAGAGCAAGACTCCGTCTTACAAAAAAAAAAAAAAAAAAAAAAAAGTCGTAGAGCATTTTTTTGTCTCCCTCATTCCATAACATCCAGTTTTTATTTTTATTTTTTTAAGACAGAGTTTCGGTCTCATTGCCCAGGCTGGAGTGCAACGGCGCAATTTCACCTCACCACAACCTCTGCCTCCCAGGGTTCAAGCAATTCTCCTGCCTCAGCCTCCCTAGGAGCTCAGATTAAAGGCATGTACCACCACAACCAACTAATTTTGCATTTTTAGTAGAGACGGGGTTTCTCCATGTTGGTCAGGCTGGTCTCGAACTCCCGACCTCAGGTGATCCGCCTGCCTCAGCCTCCCAAAGTGCTGGAATTAAAGGCATGAGCCACCGCGCCCAGCCCATAACATCCAATTTTTTTAAAATACATATTTTTACATGGAGAGAAAAAAAAATTACCCTTAATAGTATGTTATGACCCAAATCCTACTAAGAAACCCTTCACTTACATAGGAATCTCTTACTTTCCTGTGCTGGGCCCTGACTTGCTATTACATTTTCAGCCACTGCCACTCATTGCCCAGCAAATATCAAGTCAATGCCTGCCCATGCCAGGCAGCGTGCTGGGCCTGGGATATGGCAGTGAGCAGGACAGGCAGGGCGTCTGCCTTCCTGACACAAACCAGGCAAGGGGGAGAAACAATATACAGGGTCAAGAATGGGCACAGGGTGAAGTGAGAGGGGACTGGGCTGCTTTCCCGGGCCGTGTGGTTGGAGTGGAGCAGGCCTCGCTGGGAAGATGCTGTTACACCAAGACTGGAGAGACATGCTGAGATCAGGGAGTCTGGTGTTTCAAAGAGAGGGAACGGCTAACAGAGAGGCCTAAGACGGGGCGGAAAAGAGTAGACTGAGATGTGCATGCTTGTAAACACACGCACATAAGACAGGTAAGTAGTGGCGCACTTGCCTCATGACAACAGAAAACCGCAAAATGTCACTTTTGTGCTGGAAGCATGGAGCGGGAACACGACCAGCACCTGCAGTGTGGGTGTGGAAAAGCACTGCAGAGTCGGGGAGAGCAGCCGGGCTGGACCACGGCCATCACAGCCTCGCCACTGCTGGTGCAGGTCACAGACATTCAGAGTCTGGGCTGCCCTGAGAAGGTCACGTGGAGGTCAAGGGCAGTCGTGCCACTTGTTCTGCACTAGCAAGAACACCAAAGTTCCCCAAGGAAAGCAGCACTTTAGGAGACAGTGTTAAATGGAAAGAAATCCTGTCCAGGCCTTGCAGGATGTGGGAGGACTACCATCTTGTCCTGAGCGAGACAGTTCAAAGGAACAAGGAGCCGAGCAGCGGCTCACGCCTGTAATCCCAGCACTTTGGGAGGCTGAGGCAGGTGGATCACAAGGTCAGGAGTTTGAGACCAGCCTAGTCAACACGGTGAAACTCCGTCTCTGCTAAAAATACAAAAATTAGCCGGGCATGGTGGCATGCGCCTACAGTCCCAGCTACTCGGGAGGCTGAGGTAGTAGAATCGCGTGAACCCAGAAGGCAGAGGTTGCAGTGAGCCAAGATCATGCCACTGCACTCAAGCCTGGGCAAGAGAGCGAGACTCCGTTTCAAAAAACAAACAAATGAAAGAAAAAGGAACAAGGAGTCTGGTGTTAACAGCAGCAGCAGTGGCAGCAGCCAGGTCACCTCCTGAGCACACCGAGCCATCTCAGTGCAACCTGCCCTCACAACACCCGGGGGAGGCACTGCTGTGACGCCACTTCCACCTGAGAAACCTGAGCAATGTGGCCTCAGCCACCGAGATGGCCAGAGGCTGAGCTGGGACTCACCCTCAGCAGCATCATTCTGGAGCCATTAGAGGGGTACAGTCAAAGGGCACAGGAGGCACAGTCAATGGGGTAAAAGGGAAGGGGCAAGTCACGGGTACAAGGGAGGGGGCACAGTCAATGAGTACAAGAGAGGGGACATGGTCAATGGGTACAAGAGTTGGGGCCACAATCAATGGGAACAGCTTCTGTGGCCTGGGAGGGGAGGGCATGTTGGGACATTTTAGGTTTCAGATGTTTCTCAGACACCCACATTAAAACTCCGAGCAAGGGAGTGTGGCCTAGAAACACAGATTTGGCCATCATCAAATATAGTTAGTACATGTAGAGGGTAACTGTGTCCTCCAAAAAGATATGTCTAACCGATCATGGTGGTTCACGCCTGTAATCCCAGCACTTTGAGAGGCTGATGTGGGAGGACCGCTTGAGTCCAGTAGTTCAAGACCAGCCGGGGCAACATAGCAAGATCCTGTCCCTACAATAATAAAAATAAATTTGCCAGGGTGGGTGGCTAAAACTTTATTTTTAGATATTTAATGTGTTTAAAGCCTTAAGACTTTATGAGACCACGCAGGAAGAGAGAGGATGGCCTGTGCTAAAAGACAGTCTGGAGTTCAGGGAGACAGGAGGACACAGCACAGGATGAAGAGCTGCCATGGGACAAAAAAAGAACCTGGTGGTGCCCCCAAAGCATGGAGAAGGAGGACCAAGGAGGTGGGAGTGCTAGCCACGGCAAGGGCAGCTGAGTGCCAAGGAAGAGCGGGGCGGAGAGTGCTTCTGATGAGCGGGAGAGCCTGCAGGGAGAAGGCTGTGACTGAGCAATCTCACAGCTCAGGGCAAGCCTATCGACACAGGCACATGGCACGGGAGCCACTGGTAACAGAAAAGGTTGGAAACCACTTTCAACAGAAGCCTGGTATAACGGATAACAGCCACCCATGAAATGGAATATGTGCAATTAAATATGAGGAAAACACTTCACAAACTCTTCCCCAAGACCCCTGTTCTACAGAGACCCTACACATCTGCAAACTTGTCACTGAGCCTCTCCTAACAGGTCTCTGCCTTGACCATAACCTGGCTCTCCTCCAAATCTCTGCTTTCTCTCCAATTTCACTTCCATCTGCTCCCCTGCACCCCAATGCAGTGGCTCCAATTCAGCACCATCACCTCACACCTTGATGGTGGTAGTAGGCCCCTACCTGGTTGTATGAGCCTCTAGTCTTACCCTCTTCCAGTTCATTCTCCAAGCTTTCTTTTTTTCTCCCTTTTTTAGAAACAGGGTCTTGTTCTGTCACCTAGGCTGGACTGCAGTGGTGCAATCATAGCTCACTGTGGCACCGACTTCCTGAACTCAAGAGATGCTCCCACCACAGCCCCCCAAGTAGCAGTAACTGCAGGCCCACACCACCATGCTGGCTAACTTTAATTTTTTGTAGAGATGAAGTCTCGCTATGTTGCTCAGGCTGGTCTTGAATTCCTGGGCTCAAGCAAGTCTCCTGCCTCAGCCTCCCAAAATGCTGGATTACAGGCGTGATATGGTTTAGCTATGTCCCCACCCAAATCTCATCTTGAATTCCCACGTGTTGTGGGAGGGACCCAGTGGGAGGTAATTGAATTATGGGGGCAGTTCTTTCCCATACTGTTCTTGTGATAGTCTCATGAGATCTGATGGTTTTAAAAAGAGGAGTTCCCCTGTACATGCGCTCCTCTCTTTACCTGCTGCCATCCATGTAAGACATGACTTGCTCTTCCTTGCCTTCTGCCATGATTGTGAGGCTTCCCCAGCCATGTGGAACTGTAACTCCATTAAATCTCTTTCTTTTGAAAACTGCCCAGTCTTAGGTATGTCTTTATCAGCAACATGAAAATGGATTAACACTGTTAATTGGCCAGGCGCAGTGGCTCAAGCCTGTAATCCCAGCACTTTGGGAGGCCGAGACGGGCGGATCACGAGGTCAGGAGATGGAGACCATCCTGGCTAACACTGTGAAACCCTGTCTCTAATAAAAATACAAAAAACTAGCCGGGCGAGGTGGCGGGCGCCTATAGTCCCAGCTACTCCGGAGGCTGAGGCAGGAGAATGGTGTAAACCCGGGAGGCGGAGCTTGCAGTGAGCTGAGATCCAGCCACTGCACTCCAGCCTGGGAGACAAAGCCAGACTCCGTCTCAAAAAAAAAACAAAAACAAAAACAAAAAAACACTGTAAATTGGTACCAGGAGTGGGGTGTTGCTGAAAAGATACCCAAAAATGTAGAAGTGACTTTGGAACTGGGTAACAGGCAGAGGGTGGAACAGTTTGGAGGGCTCAGAAGAAGACAGGAAAATGTGGGAAAGTGTGGAACTTCCTAGAGACTTGTTGAATGGCTTTGACAAAAATGCTGATAATGATAAGAGAAGTAAAGTCCAGGCTGAGGAGATCTCATATGGAGATGAGGAACTTGTTGGGAACTGGAGCAAAGGTGACTCTTACTATGTTTTAGCAAGGAGACTGGCAGCATTTTGCCCCTGCCCTAGAGATTTGTGGAACTCTGAACTTGAGAGATGATTTAGGGTATCTGGTGGAAGAAATTTCTAAGCAGCAAGGCATTCAAGAGGTGACTTGGGTGCTGTTGAAAGCATTCAGTTTTATAAAGGAAGCAGAGCATCAAAGTTTGGAAAATTTGCAGGCTGACAATGTGATAGAAAAGAAAATCTCAGCTGGGAGTGGTGGCTCACGCCTGTAAATCCCATCACCTTGGGAGTCTGAGGCAGGAGGATAACGAGGTCAGGAGTTTGAGACCAGCCTGATCAACATGAAGAAACCCCAACTCTACTAAAAATACAAAATTAGCCAGGCGAGGTGGTACATGCCTGTAATCTCAGCTACTCAGGAGGCTGAGGCAGGAGAATTGTTTGAACCTGGGAGGCAGAGGTTGCAGTAAGCCAAGATTGTGCCACTGTACTCCAGCCTGGGCAATAGAGTGAGACTCATTTCAAAAAGAAAAGAAAAGAAAAAGAAAAGAAAATCCCGTTTTCTGAGGAGAAATTCAAGCTGGCTGCAGAAATTTGCATAAGTAATGAGGAGCCTAAGGTTAATCCCCAAGACAATGGAGAAAATGTCTCCAGGGCATGTCAGAAGTCCTCATGGCAGCCCCTCCCATCACAGGTCCAGAGGCCTAGAAGGAAAAACTGGGTTTGTGGGCCAGACCCAGGGTCCTCCTACAGTGTGCAGCCTAGGGACTTGGTGCCCTGCATCCCAGACGCTCCAGCTGTGGCCGAAAGTGGCCAATGTAGAGCTTGGGCCGTGGCTTCAGAGGATGTAAGCCTCAAGTCTTGGCAGCTTCCATGTAGTATTGGGCCTGTGAGTGCACAGAAGTCAAGAATTAGGGTTTGGGAACCTCCGCCTAGATTTCAGAAAATGGACAGAAATGCCTGGGTGTCCAGCCAGACATTGGATGCAAGGGGAGGGCTCTCATGGAGAACCTCTGCTAGGACAGTACGAAAGGGAAATGTGGCACTGGAGCCCCCACACTGAGTCCCTACTGGGGCACTGCCTAGTGGAGATGTGAGAAGAGAATCACTCTCCTCCACACCCCAGAATGGTAGATCCACCGACAGCTTGCACCATGCACCTGGAAAAGCTGCAGACACTAAATGTCAGCCCGTGAACAGCTGGGAGGGAGGCTGTACCCTGCAAAGCCACAGGGGCAGAGATGCCCAGGACCATGGGAACCCACCTCTTGCATCAGTGTGACCTGGATGTGAGACATGAAGTCAAAGGAAATCATTTTGGAGCTTTAAGATTTGACTGCCCTGCTGGATTTCAGACTTGGATGGGGGCTGCAGCCCCTTTGTTTTGGCCAATTTCTCTGATTTGAAATGGCTGTATTCACCCAATGCCTGTACCCCCACTGTATTTAGGAAGTAACTAGCCTGCTTTTGATTTTAGAGGCTCATATGTGGAAGGGGCTTGCCTAGTCTCAGATGAGACTTTGGACTGTGGACTTCTGAGTTAATGCTGAAATGAGTTAAGACTTTGGGGGACTGTTGGGAAGGCATGATTGGTTTTGAAATGTGATTGTGAGATTTGGGAGGGGCCAGGGGCACAATGATATGGTTGGCTGTGTCCCCACCCAAATCTCATCTTGAATTCCCACGTGTTCCAGGGAGTTGGTGGGAGGTCGTTGAATCATGGGGGCAAGTCTTTTCTGTGCTGTTCTCATGACAGTGAATAAGTCTCACGAGATCTGATGTTTTTAAAAAGAGGAGTTCCCCTGCACACATGCTCCTCTCTTTACCTGCTGCCATCCATGTAAGACATGACTTGCTCTTCCTTGCCTTTCACCATGATTGTGAGGCTTCCCCAGCCATGTGGACTGTAAGTCCAATTAAACCTCTTTCTTTTGTAAATTGCCCAGTCTCAGGTATGTCTTTATCAGCAGTGTGAAAACAGACTAACACAAGGTGTCAGCTACCCAGTAGGCCCATTCTCCAAGCTTTCTAAAATGGAAATCTGATCATGTGACTCACATGCTTAAAATTGCCTCTGCCCAACCCTCACCCTCAGGCATCAGCATCCCCTCACTGACCCCCTTCCACACTCCAAGTTGCATAAACAAACCAATCACCACATTGAGCTTCCCCAGCATGCCAGGTTCTACCCCGCCCCTGGATCCTCTCCAGCCTGATAGCTCTGCCCAGACACACTCCCCTCTCGGCATGGCTAGGTGGGGAACATGCATCACCCACATCACCTTCTCCAGAAAGCCTTCCTGATGAATCTCGCCCACACGGGGGTTAAGTTTGTCCCTGCTGGGCCCTCTGCTCAGCCCCGCCGTATCTCAGTTGTTTATTTGAACTACAAGTTCCTTAAGGGCCATGGGCCCGTCTTGCTGCATTCCCAACTACTAGCACTGTCTTTGATGTCAATACACACTAAATAAAAATGCTTCCTGAAGCTAATCACTGACATGACACGTTTTTGGACATATAATGTGCTTGACTTCATCCTGTACCTCCTTATTCCACTTAAGGCAATTTTATTTTTCTTTGGTTGATGCACAGTTGACAGAATATTTTACAATTTTAATTTTTATGACTGTTAGTCAAGTGGTTGCTGGAACATAAGGCTCCCGAGGCCAGGCTCTGTGTCTGAGTCAACCTCCATCCCCACAGAGGCAGTGTCTGCTGGCACACAGCACTAGTCCTGTGGAGAGGTGCTGAAGATGAGTCAGCAGGGCTTTGGGAAACCATCTCTAAGTCCTATTTTGCTTGGGGAAAATGAAATAAACAGCATATGGGGCCAGGCGTTATGGCTCATGCCTGTTATCCCGGCACTTTGGGAGGCTGAGGTGGGAGGATCACTTGAGGTCAGGAATTCGAGACTGGCCTAACCAAAATGGCAAAACCCCATCTCTACTAAAAATACAAAAATTAGCTGGGCGGCCGGGCGCGATGGCTCAAGCCTGTAATCCCAGCACTTTGGGAGGCCGAGACGGGCGGATCACGAGGTCAGGAGATGGAGACCATCCTGGCTAACACTGTGAAACCCCGTCTCTACTAAAAAAAAATATAAAAAACTAGCTGGGTGTGGTGGCGGGCGCCTGTAGTCCCAGCTACTCGGGAGGCTGAGGCAGGAGAATGGTGTGAACCCGGGAGGCGGAGCTTGCAGTGAGCTGCAGTGAGCTGAGATCCGGCCACTGCACTCCAGCCCGGGCGGCAGAGCGAGACTCCATCTCAAAAAAAAAAAAAATTAGCTGGGCATGGTGGCACATGCCTGTAGTCCCAGCTACTCGGGAGGCTGAGGCAAGAAAATCGTTTGAACCCAGGAGGCAATGACTGCAGTAAGCCGAGATCACGCCACTGCACTCCAGCCAGGATGACAGAGATTCTGTCTCTTAAAAAAAAAAATTTTTAGGCCGGGCGCGGTGGCTCAAGCCTGTAATCCCAGCACTTTGGGAGGCCGAGACGGGTGGATCACGAGGTCAGGAGATCGAGACCCTCCTGGCTAACACGGTGAAACCCCGTCTCTACTAAAAATACAAAAAACTAGCCGGGCGAGGTGGCGGGCGCCTGTAGTCCCAGCTACTCGGAGGCTGAGGCGGGAGAATGGCGGGAACCCGGGAGGCGGAGCTTGCAGTGAGCTGAGATCCGGCCACTGCACTCCAGCCTGGGCGACACAGCGAGACTCCGTCTCAAAAAAAAAAAAAAAAAAAAAAAAAAAAAAAAAAAAAAAAAATTTAAATCAAATACAAAAACTAGCTAAATTAGCTGAGTATGGAGGCTTATACCTGTAATCCCAGTATTTTGGGAGGCCGAGGTGGGAGGATCACTTGGGCCCAGAAGTTCAAGACCAGCCTGAGCAACAGAACGAGACCCCATCTCTACAAAAAAAATTTTAAAAAATTAGCTGGGCGCTGGGCGCGGTGGCTCAAGCCTGTAATCCCAGCACTTTGGGAGGCCGAGACGGGCAGATCACGAGGTCAGGAGATCGAGACCATCCTGGCTAACACGGTGAAACCCCGTCTCTACTAAAAATACAAAAAATTAGCCGGGCGAGGTGGCGGGCGCCTGTGGTCCCAGCTACTCGGGAGGCTGAGGCAGGAGAATGGCGTGAACCCGGGAGGCGGAGCTTGCAGTGAGCTGAGATCCGGCCACTGCACTCCAGCCTGGGCGACAGAGCAAGACTCCGTCTCAAAAAAAAAAAAAAAAAAAAAAAAAATTAGCTGGGCATGGTAGCTAACTTATATGGGTTTCTATGTAGTTGCGCTAGCTTCCAAAGAGTTCCAACTAAACAAAACTTGCAGCATACACATCTGGGAAGGGCTATAACAATATAGCCACAAGACAGTCAGCCACTTTGTTGGGAGACAATTCTCCGTGACAATTTTAAGTCTTACCATCTAGGCTTTCTAAGCAAACTCGGTTCAAGGATGATGGACTTACACACACATCTGGAAAGCTGGCGCCAGTGCACTGCTCAGGAGAGATCGGGACTCCCTGAGTGTTTATGGTCCAGAGGAGGGATGCTAGGGGCCTTCCCTGGCCTGCCTTCCACAGGAATCCTGTTAGGTCAGTTCAGCCAGAACCCCATTCACCCTGATGTTTCCTCTTAGTAATTTTCCGTCCATGGCCCCCACCCCTGCTCCTAGGTCTCCCCCACTACACAATCCCATTGCAGCAGGCCCTACACCTATCATGATCATCCTCAACAGCCTGGCCTTTATTTTGCTTTTCTGAGACAAGGTCTTGCTCTGTCACCTAGGCTGGAGCAGGGTGGTGCAATCATGTTGCACTGACTGCAGCCTCGAACTCCTGGACTCAAGTGATCCTCCTGCCTCAGCCTCCCACGGAGCTAGGACTACAGGCTCACACCACCACACTTGGCTAATTTTTTAAATTTTCTGTAGACACGAGGTTTCACTATGTTGCCCAGGCTGGTCTCAAGCTCCTGGCCTCAAGCTATCATCCTGCCTTGCCTCCCAAAGCACTAAGTGCCTTGACATCTTTAATAAGGGTCAGAATAAGTTTTTCTTTACAAATATAAACACATAAATGAATAGATGGAGAGAAGAAAAAGCTCTAAAATACAAGAGCTCTCCAAAGAGTAGAGGATGATGACAGCTTTCAAACATCACCATTTGGCAACCAGCACAGTAAACCATTTCAGACAGGAATCATCAATGGATGCTAACACTAGTTTGTTAAAGTATGAGAAACAGGAAATGTACATAATCTCAAAGTACCTGCCACAAGATACATTTCATTTTTTATTTTTTGAGATGGATTCTTGCTCTATTTCCCAGGCTGGAATGCAGTGACAAGATTGGCTCACTGCAGCCTCGACCTCCCGGGTTCAAGCAAAACTCACACTTCAGTCTCCTGAGTAGCTAGAACTACAGGCACACACCACCATACCTGGCTAATTTTTGCATTTTTTTGTAGACAGGGGTCTCACTCTGTTGCCCAGACTGGTCTTGAACTCCTCAGCTCAAGCCGTCCTCCCACCTCTGCCTCCCAAAGTGCTGGGATTACAGGCATGCCGCCACAGCACCAGTCTCAAGATACTTATTAATTACAAAGGGAAAACAATGATGCACTGAAAAGGACACACTGTACTGACTTCTGTGCAGTCCTTCCTGAAATGAAAGCTGTGAGTCCAATCCTCAGGACACACCCACGAACCCAAACTGAGAGGCACTCTATAAAGAAACTGTCAAAAATAAAAGTAAACAGCCAGGTGCAGTGGTTCACACCTGTAATCCCAGCACTTTGGGAGGCTGAGGCAGGTGGATTACCTGAGGTGAGGAGTTCGAGACCAGCCTGGTCAACATGATGAAACCCTGTTTCTACTAAAAATACAAAAATCAGCCGGGTGTGGTGGCAAGCACCTGTAATCCCAGCTACTGGGGAGGCTGAGGCAGAAGAATTGCTTGAACCCGGGAGGCAGAGGTTGCAGTGAGTCAAGATCACACCACTGCACTCCAGCCTGGGCAACAGAGCAAGACTCCGTCTCAAAAAAAAAAAAGAAAAGAAAAGAAAAGAAACAACAACCAAATGTGGTATGTGATCTTGGTTTCAAAAACAAATGCTGTAAAAGACAACTTAAGGAAATTTGAGATGTGAATATATAGTATTAGATATTATTAGAGATTGTGTTATTTTGATGGTGTGATAAAGCTATACGCTCGTAGCATAAATATCGTCATTTTGAGAAGTATGTGCTACAATGTTTAGTTGCATGACCATGATATCCAAAACTTAACTTCAAATAGGTCAACAAAAATACAAACATAAATAAATTGGGTCCAGATATCAACAACTGTTGAATCTAGGTGGCAGATGATTATGATTCTACTCTTAGATTGTCTTTCAAAATGTTCATAATAGGAGGGAAAAGTCAGAATTTCAAAATGTATAGATTGGTAGTCCTTCTCTCTAACAAAACTGGTTAAAATGGTCAGGTACAATGGCACACGCCTGTAATCCTAGCATTTTGGGAAGCCAATGCGGGTGGATCACTTGAGGCCAGGAGTTCAAGACCAGTATGGTCAACATGGTGAAACCCCGTCTCCATTAAAAATACAAAAAAAATTAGCTGGGCGAATGGTGCGTACCTGTAATCCCAGCTACTCAGGAGGCTGAGGCAGGAGGACAGCTTGAACCCGGGAGGTGGGGGCTGCAGTGAGCTGAGATCACAGCACTGCACTCCAGGCTAGGCAACAGAGCAAGACTCTGTCTCAAAAAAATAAATAAAATAAAAAAATAAAAACTTCTATATCTGATATATAGGTATAATCACTCTAAAGAAAAACCTTCACACTTGCCTCAAAAGCTTTGAAAATGTGTTTTCCCTTCAACAGATCAGGGAAATTCTAAGCAAGGAATTAAAAGAGAAAAAGGCAACTCTTTAGGACTAACATACGTTGTTGAGTAAAAATAGGTGGCCAGCCCTCCTACCAGACACTGGAGGCCGGAGAAGAGCTGCCATAGATGGTTCTGCCTGCTCAAGAAGGCTGTTCACGTGGAAGAGCCATTGGTAAATTCATTACTATAATTTGTGGAGCTCCTTGCTAAATTCCACTCTCCAGCAAAAGGATAAACCACATTTTGGTAGTAAAATCAACTGATTCCTGCAATCAGGCAAATGGTTTCCAGCAGAATTTACAAGGTTCATCCCAGCACAACGTCTGAGGCTTCAGGTGACAATCTTGCGCTGAGGGCAGGACCTCTGTCAACCAACTCAGATACAATCAGGCCCAGGACAGCATCTGACTAAGTGAAACCTGTCGTTCACGGGGAAAGAACTAAAAACATCCAACTGAAGGATGAGGGCTCAGCAGGTTCATCTTGATCAAAAACCACTTTTCTCAGCATTACATAAAAACCAAAGGCTGACCTGAGATTTAGAGAAAATCGATCTCTATTTCTTTCCCCGCTTCCACACAAAAAATAAGTTTCTCTGATTTTCAAACTCAAACAACAGTGTCTTAACTTCTTAACATAAAATGGGGTTCGAAATTCCCAAAGAATTAACAATCCAGGCCGGGCGCGGTGGCTCAAGCCTGTAATCCCAGCACTTTGGGAGGCCGAGACGGGCGGATCACGAGGTCAGGAGATCGAGACCATCCTGGCTAACACTGTGAAACCCCGTCTCTACTAAAAAAAATACAAAAAACTAGCCGGGCGAGGTGGCGGGCGCCTGTAGTCCCAGCTACTCGGGAGGCTGAGGCAGGAGAATGGCGTGAACCCGGGAGGCGGAGCTTGCAGTGAGCTGAGATCCGGCCACTGCACTCCAGCCCGGGCGACAGAGTGAGACTCCGTCTCAAAAAAAAAAAAAAAAAAAAAAAAAAAAAAAAAAAAAAAAAAAGAATTACCAATCCAATGTACTATAATACCACAGTGTTTAAGCATCAGACACAGTTATTTTATTTCTACAGTTTATTTCAACAGTTTGTTTACTTTATTTCTACAGTTCCACCCAATAAAAGAAGACACATTATCTATTAAAGTTCCCTGTCACCTTAAGAGCTCTGTCCAGACTAAAATGAGGAAGACACAACTTTCCAGCCTTCACGTACAGAAATAGAACTCGCTAGTAATTCAAGAAATTAAAAGAATTATATATCCTTTTCCATGTAGCAAGTATTAAATTTAAAACAAAAGCAATGCTCTTTGCTAGCAAAGATGAAGTCAAATCTGGAACTCCACAGGAGTCGGTGCTATGAGTCACATGGTGGTGTAACAGGTTTGGAAAGCAGTCTGACCATATGTGCCTCAGCCATAAAAAAACTTATGCTCGTCTCAAAACCACCCAAAGAATATAAGCTTTAGTGTTGGGACTTTAAAGGCCAAGAAAAACATGAAAACTGTACAGAACTTCACAGGCTGGCATCTTAATATTTTTAAGTATTCTGGAGGAACAGGGCAAGTTTTTCAGAAAGGAAGCTGATACCAACAGACTGGCTGAATCCCACCAGGTGGTGGTGGTTTCCTTTGCTCAGATCAGAGGAATGAGTGGGAAGGGAAGTCAGCGGCCAAGCAGTCCAGGGAGACGAAGAAAGGAGGTACAGTAGAGGGGCTGGGGGAGGCCCCAGAAAGGAACCCCTACTCATCAGAGACAATTTCATTATTGCCTTAGTGTCTTTAGCCCCTATGAATGGTTTAGGTTTTAATATTTTAGTGTTTAGCTTCAAAATAATCTATGTATTTGGCATTTAGAGGTGTTGGTAGTATTTAAGAAAATGGCCAATTAATCTTAGATTCTGACCTTGATTGCAATTTATGTGTAATTAAGTTACTAATTATAGACATTTCTTTTTTAGTTAAAAAGTACCAGAGAGAAATTTACTAAGATGGTGAATACTCCCTCATGTATTCGAGTTTACAGATTGCAAACTTCTTAGCACTGGGAACACAGCAGTGACAAGAACCAGGTAGTGTCCCCAGGTCTGAGAGCAAAGTCTGAGAACTTGAGATGCACTATGTAAATACTTTTTTTTGTTTGGTTTTTTTGTATTGAGACAGAGTCTCATTCTGTCGCCCAGACTGGAGTACAGTAGCATGATCTCAGCTCACTGCAACCTCTGCTTCCTGGGTTCAAGTGATTCTCCCGCCTCAACCTCCCAAGTAGCTGGGATTACTGGCACTCACCACCACATCTGGCTAATTTTTGTGGGTGTTTTTTTGTTTGTTTGAGACAGTCTCACTCTGTTCCCCACGCTGTAGTGCAACGGCATGATCTCGGCTCACTGCAACCTCCGCCTCCTGGATTCAAGCAATTCTCCTGCCTCAGCTTCCCGAGTAGCTGGGATTACAGGCGCCTGCCACCATGCCCAGCTAATTTTTGTATTTTTAGTAGAGATGGGGTTTCACCATGCTGGCCAGGCTGGTCTTGAACTCCTGAACTCGTGACCCGCCTGCCTCGGCCTCCCAAAGTGCTGGGATTACAGGCGTGAGCCACCACGCCTGGCCTAATTTTTGTGTTTTTTGTAGAGCCAGGGTTTCGTCATATTGGCCAGGCTGGTCTCAAACTCCTGACCTAAAGTGATCTGCCCGCCTCAGTCTCCCAAAGTGCTAGGATTACAGGCATGAGCCACTGCTCCTGGCCAATAATCTTAAATCATCAGATTTACTTAAGAAGGTTTTATTTAGGCCGGGCGCAGTGGCTCACGCCTGTAATCCCAGCACTTTGGGAGGTCGAGGTGGGCAGATCACAAGGTCAGGAGATCGAGACCATCTTGGCTAACACGGTGAAACCCCGTCTCTACTAAAAACACAAAAAGTTAGCCAGACGTGGTGGCGGGCGCCTGTAGTCCCAGTTACTTGGGAGGCTGAGGCAGGAGGATGGCGTGAACCCAGGAGGCGGAGGTTGCAGTGAGCCGAGATTGCGCCACTGCACTCCAGCCTGGGAGACAGCAAGACTCCACCTTTAAAAAAAAAAAAGGAAGGTTTTACTTGTATGGTCAGATACATACAGTGCTTACAATGTATAAGGGTATTTAAGTTGTAAGTGGAAGTATCATTAAAAATTTTGTATTTTGGCTGGACGTGGTGGCTCATGCCTGTAATCCCAGCACTTTGGGAGGCCAAGGCAGGTGGATCACTTGAGGTCAGGAGTTGGAGCCCAGCCTGGCCAACATGGTGAAACTCCGTCTCTACTAAAAATACAAAAATTGGCTGGGCGCAGTGGCTCACGCCTGTAATCCCAGCACTTTGGGAGGCCAAGGTGGACAGATCACAAGGTCAGGAGTAAGAGACCAACCTGGCCAACGTGGTGAAACCCCGTCTCTACTAAAAAAAAAAATACAAAAATTAGCAGGGGATGGTGGTGTGGGTCTGTAATCCCAGCTACTCAGGAGGCTGAGGCAAGAGAATTGCTTCAACCCGGGAGGTGGAGGCTGCAGTGAGTTGAAACTGCATCACTGCACTCCAGCCTAGGCGACAGAGCAAGACTGTCTCAAAAAAAACAAAACAAAACAAAAAAAAACACATATATTTGGTCTGATCAATTTAAGTTGTTCAAAGACTGTCTTAAAGGTGAAAGTTAAAACTTACTAAATTTGGCTGGGCACGGTGGCTCACACATGTAATCCAGCACTTTGGGAGGCTGAGGTAGGCAGATCACTTGGGGTCAGGAGTTTGAGACCAGCCCGGCCACCATGGTGAGACCCCATTGCTATTAAAATACAAAAATTAGCCGGGTGTGGTATTGTGCCTGTAGCCCCAGCTACTTGGGGGGCTGAGGAGGGAGGAAGGCTTGAGCCAGGGAGGTGGAAGTTGCGGTGAGCTGAGATCAGGCCACTGCGCACCAGCGTGGGTGACAGAACAAGACTCTGCCTCAAAAAAGCTTTTCTAAACTTTATAAAGAGAATAAAATTAACAACTACCATATAAAATAGAGGAAAACCAAGCCTGTAACTCTCTACATTAATAAATGTTGATTTTTAAATAACCTTAATCTTTTCTGTGTCAAAGCCTCATTTTAAAGGGCATTAAAAACTTTGAGCAGGGCCGGGCGCGATGGCTCAAGCCTGTAATCCCAGCACTTTGGGAGGCCGAGGCAGGCGGATCACGAGGTCAGGAGATCGAGACCATCCTGGCTAACACTGCAAAACCCCGTCTCTACTAAAGAATACAAAAAACTAGCCGGGCGACGAGGCGGGCGCCTGTAGTCCCAGCTACTCGGGAGGCTGAGGCAGGAGAATGGCGTGAACCCGGGAGGCGGAGCTTGCAGTGAGCTGAGATCCGGCCACTGCACTCCAGCCCGGGCAACAGAGCCAGACTCCGTCTCAAAAAAAAAAAAAAAAAAAAAAACTTTTAGCAAGAAAATCTAGATGCTAAAGATTTTTTTAATTCACAATAACAAAAAATGGAAACAAAACTACCCATCCATTGACAGGGAATGGGGAAGTCAACTGCACTCATCCATCGTGCGATCACAAGACACGAGGAAGAGTGGGAAAGAGTTTGAGGTCACTGTCCAGTGAGAAGGCAGAGCACACAACTCTACACATGCTTCACAGAGCCCTTCACTCATTTCACAAATATTTACTGAATGTCTTCTTTATGCCTGGCTGTTCTAACTGCTGAGGATAGAGCAGCAAACAAAACGATGTCTCTGCTATCAAGAAACAATTTATTTTATTCTGAGACAAGGTCTCATTCTGTCACCCATGCAGGAATGGAGTGGCACATTCATGGCTCACTGTAGCCACAACCTCCCAGGCTCAAGTGATCTTCCCACCTCAGCCTCCTTCGTAGCTAGGACTACAGGCATGTGTCACCAAGCCCAGCTAATTTTTGTATGTTTTACAGAGACGGTGTCTCACTGTGTTGCCCAGGCTGGCCCCAAGCGATCCTCCTGCCTCAGCTTCCCGAAGTGCTGGGATCACAGGCGTGAGCCGCCATGCTTGACCAACTTTATAACAACTTTTTTTTTTTTTTTTTTTTTTTTTTTTTTTTTTTTTTTGAGAAGGAGTCTCGCTCTGTCACCCAGGCTGGAGTGCAGTGGCCAGATCTCAGCTCACTGCAAACTCTGCCTCCCGGGTTTACGCCATTCTCCTGCCTCAGCCTCCCAAGTAGCTGGGACTACAGGCGCCCGCCACCTCGCTCGGCTAGTTTTTTGTATTTTTTTAGTAGAGACGGGGTTTCACCGTGTTAGCCAGGATGGTCTCGATCTCCTGACCTCGTGATCCGCCCGCCTCGGCCTCCCAAAGTGCTGGGATTACAGGCTTGAGCCACCGCGCCCGGCCTATAACAACTTTTTAAATGTATTTATGGACTCACCTGGGGAAAAGAGCCTCATTATAAAACAGATCATCCCCTCCATGAGCACGGGATCTTCTTCATTTACTGAGACCCGTACCTTCATCCATGATTAAGTCTGATGGTCTTCTTTCTGGAGGTCTTCTTAGATTAATTCCTCAACACTTTATGCGTTTTCTGGTTACTGTCTCAAGAGCAGTTACAGTTCCTGGTGGGTTGCCAGTAGAAGTATCACTGGCTTGTGTAGACTGATCTTGTATCTGGTAACTGCTCTGGATCCTCCTGTGGTTCTAACAGTTTACGGAGATTCCACTGGTTTTCTCAGTAAACGTTATCATCTATAAATCATGCAGATATAGTCGGGTGCAGGGGCTCACACCTGTAATCCTAACACTTTGGGAGGCTGAGGCAGGTGGATCACTTGAGGTCCCGAGTTTGAAACCAGCCTGGCCAACATAGCGAAACCCCGTCTCTACTAAAAAATACAAAAAAATTAGCCGGGCATGGAGGCGCATGCCTGTAATCACAGCTACTCGGGAGGCTGAGGCAGGAGAATTGCGTGAATCTGAGAGGTGGAGGTTGCAGTGAGCCAAGATCATGCCACTGCCTTCCAGTCTGGGCGACAGAACAAGACTCTGTCTCAAATAAATAAATAAATAATAAATAATGCAGATATAATCTCAATCAAACTTCCTCAAAAATAAATAAAACAAAACAAAACTGCTCTCAAATGTAAATGGAGAAATAAAGGTCTGTGAGTAGCTAGGTTACCCTTAAAAGAGCTAAGAGGCCAGGTGCAGTGGCTCCCACTGTAATCCTAGCACTTTGGCAGGCTGAGGTGGGAGGATCGTTTGAGTTCAGGAGTTCAAGACCAGCCTGGGCAACATAGTGAGACCTTATCTCTACTAAAAATCAAAAAATTTAGCTGGGCGTGGTGGCACATGTCTATAGTCCCAGCTGCTTGAGAGGCTGAGGCAGGGGGAATCACTTGAGTCCAGGAGGTTGAGACTGCAATGAGCCATGATCATACCACTGTACTCCAGCCTGGGTGACAAAGGGAGACCCTGCCTTACCTTTTTAAAAAAAAAAAAAAAAAAAAAAGGCTGGGCGCGGTGGCTCACGCCTGTAATCCCAGCACTTTGAGAGGCTGAGTCGGGCAGATCACCTGAGGTCAGGAGTCTGAGACCAGCCTGGCCAACATGGTGAAACCCCGTGTCTACTAAAAATACAAAAATTAGCCAGGCATGGTGGCGCGTGCCTGTAATCCAAGCTACCCCAGAGGCTGAGGCAGGAGAATCACTTGAACCCAGGAAGCGGAGACTGCAGTAAGCCCAGATTGCACCATTGCACTCCAGCCTGGGCAACAGAACAATACTCCGTCTCAAAAAGAAAAAAAAAAAAGAGTTAAGGAATACCAAATTTTAAAATATACTACAAGGCCACAGTAACAGCAAAAAAAAAAAAAAAAAAAAGTGGGTAACCACACAGGTACAGACCTACAGGCCAAGGGAGCAGGGGAATTAAGGCTGTAGACTTGCCAGGGCTTTTTAAATGCCAAAAATGCATAAAGTTTTAGAATTGTGATGTTTTTACAAAAATCTCTTTGAACACAACCACTTCCACAAACTGAAGGTGCTGGTAGAACAGTCAACAGGAGTGGGGACAGTCTCGCTTCCTCCGCCTAACCCCGCAGCAGGGCCGCGTGGAGGCCCGGCACAGCCACTCAAGGAGCCTGGAAGCTCGGCCTGCGAGTCCTGTTGACCAAGGCCATGCAGGGGCGAGACGCACATTCGTTCAGTCAGTGTTTTGAGTGTCAGGAGGAGAATGGGGCTTCGTGAGGGGAGGAAAGGGGCAGTGAGGGCAGAGAGAGCCGCAGCTATTACACGCCAAGGCCAGTGTGTCCCCCAACTCTCTGGCATTTCTTCCATCAAGACACGAGGTCTTTATCCCTTCCTCTGCAATCTAGGCTGACCTGAGTGACTCATGTGAGAACAGAGAACGCAGTG
Source organism: Rhinopithecus roxellana (assembly GCF_007565055.1). Classification (NCBI taxonomy): domain Eukaryota; kingdom Metazoa; phylum Chordata; class Mammalia; order Primates; family Cercopithecidae; genus Rhinopithecus; species Rhinopithecus roxellana. The sequence goes on along the minus strand of NC_044561.1, from coordinate 45,036,286 downwards.
GAAATGATGCTGTACAACTCCAGAGCTGGGTCAGAAGAGGCGAGGAGGCTTCCATCTTGTTCATAGTGACACTCCCTTCTGGAGCCCTGAGCATCCACGTGAGAAGTCTGACTACCAGGAAGCCCCATGCAGTGAGGAACCCCCCTCACGATATAAAGGAGTCCCCAATGCTGTGAGGAAGCCATTGTTATGGGAAAGTCCCGAATGCTGTGAGGAAGCCCCCAATGATATCAAGGAAGCCCCTAGTGCTATTCGGGAACCCCCAATACTGTGAGGAAGCCCCCATTGCTGTGAGGGAGCCCCCCAGTGATATAAAGGAAACCCCCCAATGCTTGAGGAAGCCCTCCCCAATGATATAAAGGAAGCCCCAGTGCTGTGAGTGACCCCCCAGGGCTGTGAGGGACCCCCCAGTGCTATGAGGAACCCCCCAGTGCTGTGAGGGAACCCCCAGGGCTGTGAGGGACCCCCCAGTGCTATGAGGAACCCCCCAGTGCTGTGAGGAGCCCCCAGTGCTGTGAGGGAACCCCCAGGGCTGTGAGGGACCCCCCAGTGCTATGAGGGACCCCCCCAGTGCTGTGAGGAGCCCCCAGTGCTGTGAGGGACCCCCCAGTGCTGTAAGGGAACCCCCAGTGCTGTGAGGAGCCCCCAGTGCTGTGAGGGACCCCCCAGTGCTGTGAGGGAACCCCCAGTGCTGTGAGGAGCCCCCAGTGCTGTGAGGGACCCCCCAGTGCTGTGAAGACCTCCTCTAATCTGTGAGGAAGCCCAGGTCCTATGAAGTCTGCACACGGGTGCTCTGGTCAACATCTCCAGCTCGTGTTCCAGCTGACAGATTTCAGAAAGCGCCTCCAGAAGACACCATTCCTCAGTCATTACATCACCCCCAGCCGCTGAGTCGTCCCAGCTGAGGACACAGACCTCCTGGACAAGAGACGGCCACTTCCTGTTCCCTCTCCATATTCCTGCTCCACAGAATCTGTCCACATAATAAAATGGTTTTTTGCTACTAATAGTGTGACCGGGGGGTTCACACTAGTCATAACCAGACTACTCCAGAAGGCGCAGATAGGTTCATTGTCTTTGTTTTGCTGTTGAGGAGACAGACGTATCACAGGCTGGGTAACTTCAATCTGTCCAGCTCCAAAGCCCTGACATTTCTTCTACACAACCTGACCTCTGATGATAAAATAATTGTGCTTCTAAGATAAGGTCAAACTCACAAGAACAGGACACTTGTCAACAATCTGTACAACTCTGGTGCCTGCAACAGTGAATTACATCAGTTCAACCTATGAATTATGGCATTATTCAAAATGGGAAACACAGAGTGAGCTGAGGAAGCAGGTGGTCCATGAGGCAAACACCATGAAAGACGCTCAGCTATGACCAGGATGCAGCTTCCAAAGCCACACATGTGTAACATGCTCTGCAAACATTAACCAGGGTCTGAAGAAAGCAATGTCCTGTGGCTTACTTGTGGTAGTGCATCTCCCAGCAATAGCGAAGGTTTGGAAGCTGAGTGCAGTGGCACGATCCAGCTTGGGGGACAGAGCAAGACCCCCTCTCAAAAAGGAAGTATAAGTCAGTAAGTACACAAATAAATAAGTAAAAATGTTATTACTAACAATTCACGCACTAAAAACTGCCCAGGGTTTCTTTTTAGTTATTTTGTCTTTAGGATTTACCCTGCTAGGATGTACAATATAATTTGGTTTTTTGGGTTTTTTTTTTTTGTGAGACAGAGTCTTGCTCTGTCGCCCAGGCTGGAGTGCAGTGGCACCATCTCAGCTCACTGCAAGCTCCGCCTCCTGCCTCAGCCTCCTGAGTAGCTGGGACTACAGGCGCCTGCCACCACGCCAGACTAATTTTTTTTGCATTTTTAGTGGAGACAGGGTTTCACCGTGTTAGCCAGGATGGTCTCAAATTTCCTGACCTCGTGATCTGCCTGCCTCGATCTCCCAAAGTGCTGGGATTACAGGCGTGAGCCACTGCGCCCGGCCAATACAATTCGTTTTGAAGTTACCTGAAATAATTCCTTTCTTTTTTTTTTTTTTTTTTTTTTTTGAGACGGAGTCTCGCTCTGTTGCCCAGGCTGGAGTGCAGTGGCCGGATCTCAGCTCACTGCCAGCTCCGCCTCCCGGGTTTACACCATTCTCCTGCCTCAGCCTCCCAAGTAGCTGGGACTACAGGCGCCCGCCACCTCGCCCCGCTAGTTTTTCTTCGTATTTTTAGTAGAGACGGGGTTTCACCGTGTTAGCCAGGATGGTCTCGATCTCCTGACCTCGTGATCCGCCCGTCTCGGCCTCCCAAAGTGCTGGGATTACAGGCTTGAGCCACCGCGCCCGGCCAATAATTCCTTTCTGTATAGTTAAGCCACCAACTCAATTTGTGGTTTGATTATTTTTATTCATTTTGCTTTCGGTTTTTTGTTTTCTTTTTTTGTAGAGACAGGGTCTGGCTGTTTCCCAGGCTGGTCTCGAACTCTTGGCTTCAAGCAATCCTCCCACCTTGGCCTCCCAAAATGCTGGGATTACAGGTGTGAGTCACAGTACCCGGCTGCTTTCAATTTTTAGAGACTACTTCTCCCCAACTTTTGACTTCATTGTATTTTAAAACTGTATTAAAACAGCCATATAGGTTTTGTTTTGTTTTGTTTTGTTTTTTTGAGACAGGGTCTGGCTCTGTCGCCCAGGCTGGAGTACAGTGGCACCATCTGGCTCACTGCAGCCTCATCTTCCCTCATTCAAGCGATCCTCCCACCTCAGCCCCAGAGTAGCTGGAACCACAGGCACACACCACCACGCCCAGCTTGTTTTTGTATTTTTTGTAGAGACAGGGTTTTGCCATGTTGCCCAGGCTAGCCTCAAACTCCTGAGCTCAAGCAATCTGCCCTCCTCAGCCTCCCAAAGTGCTAGGATTACAGGTGTGAGCCACCATGCCTGCCCGTGATTATTAACTATACCTGTAAATGATGTTCATATCCCTCTATCTAATGCTTCCGCCTTGTCTAACATTTTAAATCTCCCTTTTGGCCAGGGGCAGTGGCTCACGACTATAATCCTAGCATTTTGGGAGGCTAAGGCAGGCGGATTACTTGAGGTCAGGAGTTCGAGACCAGCCTGGCCAATGTGGTGAAACCCCCATCTCTACTAAAAACACAAAAATGAGCCAGGCGTCGTGGCATGCGCCTGTAATCCCAGCTACGCAGGAGGCTGAGGCTTGAGAGAATCGCTTGAACCGGGGAGGTGAAGGTCACAGTGCATCAAGATCACACCATTGCACTCTAGCCAGGGTGACAGAGCGAGACTGACTCAAAAAAAAAAAAAAAAATTGAAACAGAAACATAAATTTAAGTAATCAAGTAAATACATCCCCAGGCAATGTTATCCTGACCAGTCAAAAGGTCCATGAGAAAACTGTCACAAAAGCACTGAAAAAAAGAGGTTGGGGATAGGCCAGGCCCAGTGGCCTACACCTGTAAGCCCAGCACTTTGGAAGCCCGAGGCGGGAATATTGCTTGGGTCCAGGAGTTCAAAACCAGCAACATAGTGAGACTTTTTATCAAAAAAAAAAATTGGAAATTATTCAGTCCCTTTTTTAATTCTATTTACAGAGGAAATGAGGAAAGAGACATCAAACAGAAAAAGGAAGAGATGAGGGAGAATCTACAAAGAAGTCCTAAGAAGCTAGACTAGTGAGGGGGTTCTCATCCAGCCCGCAGGGTCCCCAGCCTGTAGACCCTGACCAGTGTCCCAGGGACCAGGCTCCCTCTCATCAACCCATTCTGCTCCTGGGCCAGCCCTGACCAAGGAGCCTGCCCTGCTGTCCCAGCAGCCGGGGGGGTCAGCACAATTGCTCTCAGTGAAGCACGGGAGCCACCAGAAAGAATCTGACCCTCCACCGGTGACTCTCAGTAAAGCGTGTCCCAGCGCTCAATGGGAACTAGTCACTGAAGCAGAGTTCTAGACTTCAGCTGTTAGAACTACTCACATAGATTCCTTTATAATTCTCATGGTGAGTTAAGAGCTATTTCTTTAGGCTCAACTTTTACACAGACAACACTGTATACCAATCACAGCCAGGCATGAGTCAGCTGAAGAAGAGTAGCTCACCAAATCCCCACGTGTTTTTCGTATCTCCCAACAGTTTTGCTATTTGATTCCATTTAGATCCAGACCAACTTTGATTTGGTTCAAGTAAGAACTGAGGGCTGGCCAGGCACGATGGCTCACACCTGTAATCCCAGCACTTTGGGAGGCTGAGGCGGGCGGATCACGAGGTCAGGAGATCGAGACCAGCCTAGCTAACATAGTGAAACCCCGTCTCTACTAAAAATAACAAAAATTAGCTGGGTGTGGTGGCAGGCGCCTGTAGTCTCAGCTGTTTAAGAGGCTGAGGTGGGAGAATCGCTTGAACCCGGGAGGCAAAGGTTGCAGTAAGCTGAGACTAGGCCATTGCACTCCAGCCTGGGTGACAGTGAGACTCCATCTCAAAAAAAAAAAAAGAACTGAAGGGGTGGGAAGTGTGACCAGCAAAAGTTTTCTGTAAAGGGCCAGAAGGCAAATATTTTAGGTTTGTGGGTCACATACTGTCTGTATTACATATGCTTTCTTTACAGCTCTTTAAAAATGTAGAAACCATTCTCAGTCCTAGGGCCACACAAAAAAAGGCCAGTGGGATCTGGCCCATAGGCCTGTGGTTTGCCAATCCCTGACCAAAATTATAGCTGTTCAAAGAGATGTGATACTTTTTTAAAAATCTGACTACACTTTATTTTCCTCTTTCTAGTACCCAGAGGAGTCAGAAAATCTGAGTATACTTTTTTTTTGAGATAGAGTTTAGCTTTTGTTGCCCAGGCTGGAGTGTAATGCCACAGTCTTGGCTCACTGCAACCTCCACCTCCCAGATTCAAGTGATTCTCCTGCCTCAGCCTCCCGAGTAGCTGGAATTACAGGTATGCGCCACCACGCCCAGCTGATTTTGTATTTTTAGTAGAGACAGGGTTTCTCCATGTTGGTCAGGCTGGTCTTGAACTCCCAACCTCAGGTGATCCGCCCGCTTTGGCCTCCCAAAGTGCTGGGATTGCAGGCGTGAGCCACCGCACCTGGCCCGAGTATACTTCTTTAAATCCACCTACAATGTGCTCTCTGACTCAGTTTGGTGACACTATCCTGTATAATGTAATATACTAGATAGACACTGCCATGCTGGAGGAGTCCACACAGCCCCATCCCCCTTGCCAGGTGCCACGCCTAGCAGAGGACCATCTCCCACAGTGCCACCTCCTAGCTGCTACCCAGAGCTGTGTTGACTAATGAGCAGCCACAACTCCACTGGAAATTCTAGGGTAATTCCAGTTCTAGCAAACAGTAACCCTGAGGCATTTATAAAGCCAGAAAATGACTGAAGACAACAGTCAGATCCAGAGACTGCATCTCTAGGTGCTGTGTTTGTTACCAGTCCTCCCAAAATACCTTCTCCAGGACACCTTTTAGGACACTAACTATACATTACGACAGTTGGGTGAGTTTTCATTTTGTGTGTGAGAAGTTTTAAGCACCTGTGGTTCAGAAACCACAAGCCAGTTGTCCATCTGTCTTCCACCCTGGCTTCCACAGCTCCTATTCCAAAGAGCTGTTCAGTCAATAAATGACTCATTCTGAGGAAAACATTTGTCAAGAAATCATTTTCTTTTTTTTTTTTTTGAGATGGAGTCTCACTCTGTTGCCCAGGCTGGAGTGCAGTGGCACAATCTCGGCTCACTGCAATCTTCGCCCCCCGGGCTCAAGGGATTCTCCTACCTCAGCCTCCCAAGTAGCTGGGATTACAGGCGCCTGTCACTGTGCCCAGCTATTTTTTGTATTTTTAGTAGAGACGGAGTTTCACCCTCTTAGCCAGGAAGGTCTTGAACTCCTGACCTTGTGATCCACCCACCTCAGCCTCCCAAAGTGCTGGGATTACAGGCATGAGCCACCGCGCCTGGCACAAACAAGGTTTGAGGAGGTATCATTTGAAGTGTAATATTCAAATACAATCATAGATCATAAATCCTGTTAAAATCTATATCAAAAAGTATTTCTAACCCAAAGGTCCACATATGTCCCCTAAAGACATGACAAAATTCTAGCATCAAAGACATTTTACATTTTAATGGTTTTGCAAATTTTTTTAATTTATTTATTTTTTTTCCCTGAGACAGAGCCTCACCTGTTGCCCAGGTTGGACTGCAATGGCACGATTTCGGCTCACTGCAATCTCCACCTCCCAGGTTCAAGAAATTCTCCTGCCTCAGTCTCCTGAGTAGCTGGAATTACAGGCACCTGCCACCACGCCCAGCCAATTTTTTGTATTTTTAGGAGAGATGGGGTTTTGCCATGTTGACCAGGCTGGTCTCAAACTCCTGGTCTCAAGTCATCCGCCTGTCTCAGCCTCCCAAAGTGCCAGGATTACAGGCGTAAGCCACCATGCCCAGCCTGCAATTTGTTTTAATAGACTCTGAGCTGGATGGTCTGTCACAACTGGGAAATTTAAATTCACATCAAAGCTTTAAGACCCCAGCCGGACGCAGTGGCTCACGCCTGTAATCCCAGCATTGTGGGAAGCCGAGGTGGGCAGCTTTTTTGAGATCAGGAGTTCAAGACCAGTCTGGCCAACATGGCAAAACCCCATCTCTACTAAAAATACAAAAATGAGCAGGGTGTGGTGCCTTGCACCTGTAATCCCAGCTACTCTGGAGGCTGAGGTTGGAGAATCACTTGAACCCAGGAGGTGGAGATTGCAGTGAGCCAAGATCACACCCCTGTACTCCAACCTGGGTGACAGAGTGAGACTCCACCTCAAAAAAAAGAAAAAAGAAAAAGAAAAGAAAAGAAAGTAAGGGGCCGGGCCCAGTGGCTCACACCTGTAATCCCAGCACTTTGGGAGGCTGAGGCGGGTGGATCACCTGAGGTGAGGAGTTCGAGATCAGCCTGGCCAACATGGTGAAACCGTCTCCACTGAAAGTACAAAAATCAGTAGGGCATGGTGGTGCACGCCTGTAATCCCAGCTACTCAGGAAGCTTAGGCAGGAGAATCGCTCAAACCCGGGAGGCAGAGGTTGCAGTTAGCCGAGATTGCACCATTGCACTCCAGCCTGGGCAACAGAGCGAGCCAGACTCCATCTCAAAAAAAAAGAAAGAAAGAAAAAGAAAATGAGGAACCCTAACCCTTGGAGGCAAGGACCCCTTTTCCATGGACAGCCTCTCTCTCAGGCACTGCCTGCACTGGGCACACAGCACTGTGGAAATGCACCTGCACTCCCTCCCCGCACAGCAGCCACCCCTTTCCTCCACTCTCCCTGTCAGCACTAAGCTTGGTCGGTCAGAGGGACTCCAGCTTTCAGATGGCAAAACACAGAAAGCATCAAAACCTAAATACTCAAAAGGCTCCACAACATCAGGCATGGCCGTAAAATAATACAAAAAACTGAAATTGGCCTGGCGCAGTGGCTCACGCCTATAATCCCAGCGCTTATAATCCTCAGTCTCCCAGGCTGAGACAGACAGATCACCTGAGGTCAGGAGTTCGAGACCAGCATGGAGAGCCCCTGTCTCTACTAAAAATACAAAATTAGCCAGGCGGGGTGGCACATGCCTGTAATCCCAGCTACTCAGGAAGCTGAGGCAGGAGAATCGCTTGAACCCGGGAGGTAGAGGTTGTGGTGAGCCAAGATCGTGCCATTGCACTCCAGCCTGAGCAACAAGAGCGAAACTCCGTCTCCAAAAAAAACAAAAAACAAAAAAAACAAACTGGAATCAAAAAAGTATATGAGATCTTAAATTTTTAAAACAAGAAATGTGTGGATTATATAAATGTTTTAAAAATTCATTAAAATGCCAACTAAAAACATAACACAAAATAGCTTAATAAATATGTAAAAATGTATGAACAGAGCCAGGCACAGGGGCACATGTCTTTAAGTCCCAGCTCCTTGGGAGGCTGAGGTAGGAGTATTACTGGATTACTTACTTGAGCTCAGGAGTTGAAGATCAGCCTGGACAACATAGTGAGACCGTCTCTTTAAAACACACATACACACACATACACACACACGTATGCATGTGAGAAACCCAGTTCAAAAATGGGCAAAGGACTTGAAGAGATATTTCTCCAAAGACACATAAATGGCTGACGAACATGTGAAAAAATGCTCAACATCACTAATTATTAGGGAAAGGCAAATCAAAATAACAGTAAAATACCACCTCATATCCATTAGGATGACTACTATTAAAAAAAGCAACAACAAATAAGAAAATAAGTGTTGGCGAAGATGTGGAGAAACTGGAACCTTTGTACTGTTGGTAGGAATGTAAACTGATACTCCTTCCTTATTGGGTCCTTAGAAAAATAAAAAATAAGTTAAATTAAAAGGAACAGAAAACAGTATAGCTGTTGTGAAAAATCTGATTGGAGGTTCCCTAAAAAATTAAAAACAGAATTCCAGTATGATCCAGCAATCCCACTTCTAGATCTATATCCAAAAAAATTGAAAGTAGGATCTCGGAGAAGTATTTACACATTCATGTTCACAGTTTTATTATTCAAAATAGCCAAAAGGTGGAAGGAACTCAAGTGTCCACTGAGGGGTGGATAGATAAACAAAATTCAGTACATCCATACAATGGAGTATTATTCAGCCTTAAAAAGGAAGGAAATTGACATATGCTACAACATGGATGAACCTTAAGGACATCAGGTAAATGAGCTAAGCTGGTCACAAAAACACAAATACTACATAATTCCGTAATTACTACAGTAGTGAAATTCAGAGACAGGAAATACAATGGTGCTTGCCAGGGGCTTTGGGGAGGGGAAATGGGGAGGCAGTGTTTAAAGGGTATAGAATTTCAGTTTTACAAGATGAAGGGTTCTGGAGACAGATGGTGGTGATGGCTGTACAACAGTATGAATGAACTTACCACCACTGAACTGCACACTGAAAATGGTTAAGATGGTAAATTTTTTTATGTGTATTTTACCATAACAAAAATTGGGAAAAAAGGGCCAGGCACAGTGGTTCATGCCTGTAATCCCGGAACTCTGAAAGGCAAAGGCGGGCAGATCATCTGAGGTCAGGAGTTCGAGATCAGCCTGGCCAACATGGTTAAAATTCCATCTTTACTAAAAATACAAAAATTAGCCAGGCGTGGTGGTGGGCACCTGTAATCCCAGCTACTCAGCAGGCTGAGGCAAGAGAATTGCTTGAACCCAGGAGGCAGAGGTTGCAAGGAGCTGAGATTGCGCCACTGCACTCCAGCCTGAGCAACAGAGCAAGGCCCCGTTTCGGGGGGGGGGAAATAGTACATATGCTCATATACGTAACAAAAATTAGAAGAATGTAAAGTTTAGCAATTTAATGTTTATTATACTTTTTCCCCCCCGAGATGGAGTTTTGCTCTTGTTGCCCAGGCTGGAGTGCAATGGTGCAATCTCAGCTCACTGTAACCTCCACCTCCCAGGTTCAAGTGCTTCTCCTGCCTCAGCTTCCGGAATAGCTGGGATTATAGGCATGCGCCACCACGCCCAGCTAATTTTTTTAATTTTTAGTAGAGACAGGGTTTCTCCATGCTGTTCAGGCTGTACTCAAACTCCTGACCTCAGGTGATCCACCCACCTCGGCCTCCCAAAGTGTTGGGATTACAGGCATGAGCCACCACACCCGGCCTTATACTCCTTTTTCTTGTCAAGTTAAATTCCTAACATTTTTAATACAAAAAAATGTACAAACCTTCATAAAATGTCTGAGAGAACATGTAACAAAACACATGCTCTCACTCAGGCATTATGTTTTGGAAACTGCGATCACAGTACCTACCAATCCACCGCCCCTTCTGAGCGATCCAACCCCACCGGCAGGCCCTGCTCAAAGGGGGCCTTCCTGGTGCAGGTGGCAGAAGCTCACTCCTCCCAGGCACCACTCCCTGGACCAGGCAGCCCCGCAACACCCAAGGCCAGCCCCCAGCCCAAAGGTCAGTGTCTGGGAGGTGGTGTGAAGGGAAAGAGCTCAGGCACTCTCTGAGGTGGGTGCTGGGAAAGGGAGAGTACAGGGCAAGTTAAGACTGGGTGGGCCTCCGCTGTAGGGGAGTGTACAGACGGAACACAGTGGAGGGCAACCACCTCATTGAAGCAGAAGGCCGAGAGCCCTGGTGCACAACTGGATCCTGCCAGAGTGCAAACCATGGTTCCATTTGCCCAGAGGCCCAGCAGCAATACAGTGATCCCAAGGATCCCACAGATTCCTGTTTTCTTTATGCCTGCATGATCCTGAACCACCTATTCCACCGCCCACCCAACTTGAAGTCAGCCTGCTCCCTGCCACCCTGAGAATCCGACTAAAACAGCCAATCACTCCAGTGTCAATCACAGATGGCAAACAGTACAATTAGCTGGGTGTGGTGGCACATGCCTGTAGTCCCAGCTACTTTGGGGGCTGCGGTGGGAAGATCACTTGAGCCCAGAAGCTCCCGGCTGCAATGAGCAGAGATTGCACCACTGCACTCCAGCCTGGGTGAAAAAGTGAGGCTCTATCTCAAAATAAAATAAAATTAATATTAAATAAAATAAATAATAAAATAAAGTAAGCTGCTCTGTCCCCTTCTCAAGTCCCTGAGGCATAGCCTCAGAACCAGAGCTTTAAACAGGAGTTTTATACCCCATGCCAGACAACACACTGACTGAATTACCACACTGCCTTCTATGTGAATTTTCCAGAAACAGTAACTAAACTGGCAGGGGCTAACAATCCAAAACAAGGAGCTACCATCTGCCAAGGCCAGGACCAGGCCAGACTCCAGACTTTGCACACTCTCATGAGCAGGGCACCACCAGCAGCAGGCCTGCTGGCTCTTTCCACCAAGGACCGTGCCTCTCAGCCCTTGAGGGCTGCTAACAATTTCCAGACTGACCACTTTCTATGTGATATGTCCACTCTACATGTCCTCCTGAACAGTGTGCACAAGACAGAGCCGTCAGGTCTCCACTCAGTGCTGCACATGCACGCAAGATGCAACTTTCCAGGGCTTGCGGCCACTTCCTTCACCCTCACCGCTAAGGATGCACACTGTTAGGCTTTGGGTTCCCCTATCTCTGCTGTTTTTATTTCCTTGTCTCTTTTGTCATCAATATAACCATTTGAGGAAGTAAAGAAAGGATACATATATATTCCTACAAATGGATAGGCTGAGAGTAAATCAACTTGGTATTTGTGAACATGAATGATAAAAGGCAAAAACTTCTAGTCGAAATTTAGCACTCCTTCAATTATAAAGGCAGACAATAAGCCCTGGAGTTTTAACAGGAACAGCAACAGGTATTTTCCAAAGCATTAGAGTGTCACAGAAATCTCATCACTACTCCCAAAGGAATTACCAGAGTCACTGCTCAATCCGGTTACTTAGCTAATAAATGGGACTATCACCAATTTGGTTCAATACAGTATTTTGATAACTGTGTTTCAAAATAATTTGTTATCTTCTGGCTGGGCGCGGTGGCTCAAGCCTGTAATCCCAGCACTTTGGGAGGCCGAGGCGGGCGGATCACAAGGTCAGGAGATCGAGACCATCCTGGCTAACACGGTGAAACCCCGCCTCTACTAAAAAATACAAAAAACTAGCCGGGCGAGGTGGCGGGCGCCTGTAGTCCCAGCTACTTGGGAGGCTGAGGCAGGAGAATGGCGTGAACCCGGGAGGCGGAGCTTGCAGTGAGCTGAGATCTGGCCAGTGCACTCCAGCTTGGGTGACAGAGCGAGACTCCGTCTCAAAAAAATAATAATAATAATAATAATTTGTTATCTTCTTAATCATTTCCTTTAAAATGCTGTTAAGAGGCCCCCAGAGGCCAAGCAGACATGAACATTCAAGACACCCCCTCCCCCCACCAGAGTCTACACTTTGCATCACTTTAGCAGTTTCAGGCTGTCCTTCTAAACAGTATCAGACAGTTTTAACAATTTGCAACAAAAGTGTAAACTGCAAATAGAAGGTTACTTCTCATAAGTAGCACCTTTCTATTTCAGCTATTTACAAGTAGTATTTTTTTTTTCTTTTTTTGGACATGGAGTCTTGCTCTGTCGCCCAGCCTGAAGTGCACTGGCGTGATCTCAGCTCACTGTAACCTCCACCTCCTGGGTTCAAGCGATTCTCCTGCCTCAGCCTCCCGAGTAGCTGGGAATACAGGCTCCTGCCATCACACCCAGCTAATTCTGTATTTTTAGTAGAGACAGCAGTTGCACCATGCTGGCCAGGCTGGTCTCAAACTCCTGACTTCAGGCAATCCACCCGCCTCAGCCTCCCAAAGTACTAGGATTACAGGTGTGAGCCACCGCTCCTGGCCTCACAAGTAGTGCTTTCCTAAAGTTACCACCAGAGAAATGTTAACTACGTCTAAACTACAGTACAGGAATCCTAACAAAATGTGTTGTACTCAGTATCATTACCACAGAACCTGCTGACACTGAGATCATAAGCACAGAATGTTAATCTTTGAAACAAGTCCTACTTCACTGACTATGTTTCATCAGTTCTAAGGCACACTTTTAAATGTCTGAAGTGAAAAGCATCCTTCACTGATGGGGTAAGAAAGCACCGCACCAGGAGGCATCGGGAGCATCTTTAGCGGTATAACACACTGCTGTATTTTACATTCAACAGACTATAAGCACCTCATTTTACATTTCATTGTGTTTTGCTTTATTGCACTCAGCAGACGTTATGTTTTTCACAAGTTGAAGTGTGGCAACCCTGTATGGAGAAAGCAAGCCTATCGGTGCCAATTTTCCAAAAACAGGAGCTCACTCTGTGTCTGTGTTACATTTTGGTAATTCTTCAGTATTTCAAACTTTGTCATTTTTATTTGTGTTATGGGGATCTGTGATCAGTGATCTTTGATGTTCCCACTGTAATTTTATTGGCATGTCACAAACCCCTATTAGACAGCGAACTTAATGGATAAACGCTGTGTGTTCTGACTGCTCTGCTGACCGGCTGTTCTGCCCACTCTCTCCCTCTCCGTGGGCCCCCCATTCTGTGAGACACCACAATATTGAAATTAGGCCAATTAATAACCTTACAATGGCCTCTAAGTGTTCAGGTGAAAGGAAGAGAAACACCATCTCCCACTTAAAATCAAAACCCAGCTTGGTTAGAAAGTCACGTCGCCAGGCGGGGTGCGGTGGCTCATGCCTGTAATCCCAGGACTTTGGGAAGCCGAGGTGGGTGGATCACGTGATGTAAGGAGTTTGAGACCAGCCAGGTCAACATGGTGAAACCCTGTCTCTATTAAACAAAAAAATCCAAAAGTTAGCTGGGCATGGTGGCACGTGCCTGTAGTCCCAGCCACTCGGGAGGCTGAGGCAGGAGAATCACTTGAACCTGGGAGGCGAAGGTTGCAGTGAGCTGAGATCGTGCCACTGCACTCCAGCCTGGGCGACAGAGTGAGACTCTCACTCAAAAAAGAAAAAAAAAAAGTCAGTCATGTCGCAGGACACAGTGGCTCACATCTGTAATCCCAGCACTTTGGGAGGCTGACGCAGGAGGATCACCTGAGGTCCAGTGTTTGAGACCAGCCTGACCAACATGGAGAAATCCCGCTCTACTAGAAATACAAAAAAATTAGCCTGGCATGGTGGCACATGCCTATAATCCCAAGTACTCGGGAGGCTGAGGCAGGAGAATCGTTTGAACCCGGGAGACAGAGGTTATGGTGAGCTGAGATCATGCCATTGAACTCCAGCCTGGGCAGCAAGAGCAAAACTTCATCTTAAAAAAAAAAAAAAAAAAAAAAAAAGCCAAAAACCAAGATGGGCCAAAAGCTAGGCCTCTTGAATCCAAAAGTTAGCCAGGTCAGGAACAGTGGTTCATATGGGTAATCCCAGCACTCTGGAAGGACAAGGCGGGAAGGCTGCTTGAAAGGATTCACCATTCTGGAAAGGAACTTAAGAGATAGCCGAGACAACATAGAGACCTCACTTCTACAGAAATTTTTCAAAATTAGCTGGGCATGGTGGCACATCCCTGTAGTCCCAGTTACTCAGGAGGCTGAGGTGGGAGAACCACTTTAGCCCAAGAGGTCAAGAGTGCAGTGAGTTATGATCTCATCACTGCACCCCAGCCTGAGCAATAGAATGAGACCCTATCTCTCAAAACCATAGTTAGCCAAGGCCAGGCAGAGTGGATCATGCCTGAGGCTGAGGCAGGAGGAACACTTGAGGCCAGGAGTTCGAGACCTGCCTGGACGACCTAGGGAGATTTCATCTCTTTAAAAAAAACAAAAAAGGGCTGGGTGCGGTGGCTCATGCCTGTAATCCCAGCACTCTGGGAAGCCAAGGCAGGTGGATCATTTGAGGTCAGAAGTTCAAGACCAGCCTGGCCAACACAGTGAAACCCTGTCTCTACTAAAAATACAAAAATTAGCCAGGCGTGATGGCTCACGCCTGTAGTCCCAACTACTTGGTAGGCTAAGGCAGAGGAATCTCTTGAACCTAGGAGGCAGAGGTTGCAGTGAGCCAGTATCGCGCCACTGCACTCCAGCCTGGGCGACAGAGCAAGACTCCATCTCAAAAAAAAAAAAAAAAGGAAAGAAAAGAGAAGAAAAAACAAAGGCTAGCCACATTGTAAGTGCAAAGTACAAGTTTCTTTTCAATTTTTGAAATTAAAAATTATATATACACAAATTTTTGAAATTTTAAATCACCTCTCAGAACAAAGAAAAAATTCTTAAAGGCAATTAAAAGTGCTACTCCAGTGAACACATGAATAAGAAAATGGTTGGGTCAGGTGGCTCACACCTGTAATCCCAACACTTTGGGAGGCCAAGGCAGGCGGATCACTTGAGGTTAGGAGTTTGAGACCAGCCTGGCCACATGGTGAAACCGTACCTCTACTAATAATACAAACATCAGCTGGACATATGCTGCACACCTGTTATCCCAGCTACTTGGGAGGCTGAGGCAGCAGAATTGCTTGCACCCAGGAGGCAGAGGTTGCAGTGAGCCATGATCATACAACTGCACTCCAACCTGGGCAACAGTCTCAAAAAAAGAAAGAGAGGGAGGGAGGGAAAGAAAGTGAAACAGCCTTATTGGTGATATGGGGAAAGTATGAGTGGTATGGACAGATCAAAGCAGCCACAACATTCCCTTAAACTGAAGCCTAATCCGGAACTAAGCCCAAATTTTCTTCAATTTTATGAAGGCTGACAGAGGTGAGGAAGATGCAGAAGAAAAGTTGGAGCCAGGTACCGTGGCTCACCCCTGTAATCCCAGCAATTTGGAAGGCTGAAGCAGGTGGATCACCTGAGGTCAGGAGTTCGAGACTAGCCTGACTAACATAGTGAAACCCCATCTCTACTAAAAACACAAAAAATCAGCTGGATGTGGTGGCGGCCGCCTGTACTCCCAACTACTACAGAGGCTGAGGCAGGAGAATTGCTTGAACCCGGAAGGCGGAGGTTGCAGTGAGCCGAGATCACGCCATTGCACTCCAGCTTGGGCTACAAAAGTAAAACTCCATCTCAAAAAGAAAAAAAAGAAAAGAAAACTTGGAAGCAGCAGACGCTGGTTCATGAGGTTTAAGGAAAGAAGTTGTCCCTATAACACAAATGTACCAGGTAAAGCAGCAAGTGCTAACTAACAGAAAAGCAACACCAGGTTATCCAGGTCTAGCTAAGATCACTGATGAATGCAGCTAGACGAAAAAGCAGATTTTCAATATAGACAAAACAGTCTTCCGTTGGAAGAAGATGACACCTAGGACTTTCTTTTTTTTTTTTTTTTTTTTTTTGAGACGGAGTCTTGCTCTGTCACCCAGGCTGGAGTGCAGTGGCCGGATCTCAGCTCACTGCAAGCTCCGCCTCCTGGGTTTATGCCATTCTCCTGCCTCAGCCTCCCGAGTAGCTGGGACTACAGGCGCCCGCCACCTCGCCCGGCTAGTTTTTTTTTGTATTTTTTAGTAGAGACGGGGTTTCACGGTGTTAGCCAGGATGGTCTCGATCTCCTGACCTCGTGATCCGCCCATCTCGGCCTCCCAAAGTGCTGGGATTACAGGCTTGAGCCACCGCGCCCGGCCATGACACCTAGGACTTTCATACCTAGAGAGAACTCAATGCTTAGCTTCAAAGGGCAAACTGGTTATCTTGTTAGGGGCAAATGTCACTGGTGACTTTAAGCTGAAGCCAATGGTCTTTGACCATTCTGAAAATCCTAGGGTCCTGAAGAATTGTTAAATCTACTCTTGCCTGTGCTCTAGAAATGGAATAACACATTACTGAATATTTTAAGCCCACTGTTGAGATCCACTGCTCAGAAAAAGATTTCTTTCAAAATATTCCTACTCACTGACAATGTACCTAGTCACCCAAGGGCTCTGATGGGGATGTACGCAAGGAGATGAATGCTGTCTTCATGTCTGCTAACACCACATCCATTCTGCAGCTATGGTTCCAAGGAGTAATCTCGACTTTGAAGTCTTAATTATTTAAGAAATACATTTTGTAAGGCTATAGCTGTGGTAGTGATTCCTCTAATGAATCTGGGCAAAGTAAATTGAAAACCTTCTGGAAAGAATCTGCCATTCTAGATGCCATTCAAGATTATGGAAGGAGGTTAAATATCAACACTAACAGGAGTTTGGAAGAAGTTGATTCTAACCCTCCAAAGGACCTGGAGTTCAAGACTTCAGTGGAGGAAGGAACTGCAGATGTGGTGGAAATAATGCAGAGTTGCTTCTTATGGATGAGCAAAGAAAGTGGTTTCTTGAGATGGAAGCTATTTCTAGTGAAGATGCTGTGCACATTGTGGAAATGACAACAAGACATTTGGAATATCACATCTACTTAGTGGATAGCAGTGGCAGAGTTTGACATAGCCTCCAACTTTGAAAGAATTTCCACTGTGGTTAAAATGCTATCAAAACAGCATCACATGCTACAAAGAAGTCTTTCATAAAAGGAAGAGCCCATCAATGCAGCAAGCTTCACTGCTGCCTTATTTTAAGTAAGTGACACAGCCACCACCACCCTGATCAGTCAGCAGCCATCCACAATGAGGCAAGATTGTCCAAGTACAAAAGGAGCAGGGCTCACTGAAGGCTCAGATGATCATTAGTATTTTTAGTACTAAAGTATTTTTTAATTAAGGTAAGCACATTTTTAGATATAATGCTTGCTATTGCACACTTTAAATAGTATAGCATAATTACAACTTTTATATGCACTGAAAAAACTGTGTTGTGTCACTTGCTTTACTGCAATACTTGCTTTACTGCGGTGGTCTGGATTAGAACTCGAATTATCTGAGGTATGCCTGTATACAAGGAGAGGATTCACAACTCACTCTAAGTAAATTAAGCAGAGTGATGAAAGGCTCATTTCAGTCAGCCTGCCATCTTCCAAATTAATCTATGACTAAATGCAAGAGCATCACCAATAACTACACTGGCAAAGAGGTTCACATTTCACCTCGATTCTTCTTTCTGTTTAGAGAAAGCCTATTGTTCACTACGCCAGGAAAGATCATGAAAGTAGACCTAACTAAAGCTGGGGGTCTCTTTCATCCTGAAGAGGAAAGCACCCACTTCCTAAGGAAAAAGCATCTACTGTTTTGAAAAGCAAACTCTTTCTAAAGAGTTGGAGGAGAACCCCCTCACACAGGTGGAGCACCCCCCAGGGCTGCAGCCCCGCCGTCGCACTCAGCCCGGCCCGCCCCGGGCCCGACCGCAGGGGGCCGCCATTCCCGGACCCTCGGGCCTCCCGTCAGGAATCCGCCATTGGAACGGAGGCCCTAACTGGTCCGGTCGCAGAGCCGCTGTCCAAATAAGGCATTTCGAGAGCCACGAGGATGACATAAAGCAGACTTCGCATTTCTTCATTTTTCGTTCAGTGACACGATTTCCCTCACAAGGAAGGTGCAAACCCACAGGGTGCCCAGCCCCTGCCCGGCACTTCCTGTCATCTATTTCCACGACCCGTGTGACAGAAGCGGCTCTTCCCACCAATTCCTGGGATGCCAGAACCGCTTCCCCAGCACCCGGCCCCAAACACTGCCGTCAGCGCGCGGACCTGGGCTGCTCCCGCGCCGGTGCCCGGCTAAGGGCGCGAGCCCCATCGCGCCTACACCCCCCGGACCCCGACCCACGCGCTCGCCACAGCCCAGGCCGGGGCCGGGGTCGCGGCCGCCATCTTCCCGCCTGCGCCGCCGCGCACCCCACACCCTCCGACCAGCCCTGCCGGCCCGGAGGACCCCGCGAGGCCGCTGACCCGACCGGCCCCACGCGCGCCGCCCGCCCCGGCCCCGCCCCGCCGCGCGCCCCCGGCCCTCACGCCCGCCGCCCCGCCCGCGCCGGGCTCCGCGCGCCCCCGCCCCCGCCCCGCGCCAGGGCGCGCGCCGCACTCCGAAAGGGACGGTTAGGAGCGCGCGCTTCGATCCGGCCCAGCGCGGCGGCGGCGGCGCCTTCCAGAAATTTCCGCGTCCCTCAACCCACACTGAGAAACCAACTGGGCGCGTCCCCGAGCTGGTTGGGCGGAAGGCGCCCCCTCCCCCGCGGGTGCCCGCTCCCCTCCCCCACCCGCGCCCCCTCCCCGCCCCCTGCCCCGGACGGCGGGTCAAGTGCGGGCCCTCCGGGGCAGCGCCGGCCCTCCAGACCCGGGCGGCAGCGGCGGCCGCGGGCGGCGGCCGCGGGCCGGTGTGATTGATAGGGACGGCGGCGGCGAGAGCGGCGGCGGCGGCGGCGGAGCGGTTGAGTGACAGCTTACCTGGGTGCCAATCTTCATCACACTGACAAGCGGCTGCAGCAATCGGGACCCGCAGTGCCGCGCCCGCGTCCAACCGTCACGCCGACGCTGGGCCACGCGACACAGCCTCGCTCAATGGGAGGAGGGCGACGCCGACGCGCGCCGCATCAATATTCAGAGAGGGGGCGGGGCCCGCCGGAGAGGGGCCCCGCCCCTCCCTGCGCGGCGGCGGGCGCGGGGTGGGGCCTAAGCGCTGTGGGAGGAGAGCGAGGGCGGGGACCGGGTCGTGGCCGGCCCCGCCTCCAGCCCCGCCCGCACCCAGAGCTAGGCCCTGCCCCCAACCGGCCGCGCCCGAGCGCGAGGGCTGTCTGCCCCGCCCCGAAGGCAGAGCCTCCCGCCTTATGACTATGCAGTAGAGGCGTGGCCTCAGCGCGCGTCACGCCCCCCTCCGCGCTTTCGGTTGCCGCCCAGAAGAGGTGTGTGGAGCCGGGCGAAACCATCTGCTTCGAGCAGACGGGGAGGGAGGGCTGTACCATCCGTAGTCCCGGGCGTCCCGGCGCCGAAGGCCCCCATTCTGTGTGTGCCCCGTTTGAATGTAAGCCCGTGGGAGCCTCGCAGCCTTCTTCCTCAGGCTCCAGAGCCCGGGTGGGCACGGGCCTGGGCGGCACAGTGGATGCTCATGTGCCTCCCAGCCTGCGGCAGCGCGAGTGCTTAGCGCCTGAAGCTTTACCCTGGGCGCTGGCTTCCCTCCGTGTGAGGACCCTAGCAAGGACTCATGATGTCCACAGGTGCTTCGGGGTGGCCTCTGGGCTACTTGGCCTGACTTGAACACACCTTCCGGCCCAGGCGAGCTTTGCCGGTCTAGGTGACTAATGCAGCCACCAGATAAAGGGCACCTGCCTTAGGGGACGCCCACAAGTGTCTGCATTTCAGACTGTGCTTTGAAAGACCACCTTAACTGATCACTGCCACAATGAACCCACAATTGCTGATGGTGGCTTTGGTCTCCAAGATGTAAGGAAAGGGCGACACATTCCCCAGTGCGTAGGAAAGCACACGGTTTGCCTGACTGGCCTTCAATACTCATAAACATCCATTTATGCAGTGTCCCACCTAGTGCCGTCAGTACACAGCGGGGGAAGGGCAGCTCTGTGGGCCCCCACTCCTCCCGGAGGGAAGGCAGGCCCAGGACAGAAGCTGATTGCTGGAGGGAGCCAGGGGTAGGTCTAGGCATGAACAGCTCGGAGGACATCCCTCCTGTGTCTTCAGAGCTCCACACCGCCAAGAGCCCTTGGCCAAGTGCTGTGCAGCTGCAGAGCCGTCTCTTTCAGAAAGATGGAAGGCAGCAGGGTGGGCAAGAGGGAGGCCCTGAGATACTTGCCTCAGGAGGGAAGTTCAAGGGGACAGAAAAAGCTCAGTTTTCGAGACTGAGCATAATCTGCAGAGCCTAGTGCAAGATGCAGATGCAAGTGTCAAGAGGTGTTGGAACAGAGAGACTCCATAGGGGCTGGGTAAACTGAAGCTGAAAACTGCTGGGCTGCACCCCCAGGAGGTCAAGGCATTCTTACTAATAGGATGAGATAGGAGGTCGGAACAAGACACAGGTGACAAGGATTCTGCGGGTAAAACAGGATGCAGTAAAGAAGCCGCCAAACCCCACCAAAACCAAGATGGTGGGGAAATTGACCTGTGGCCTTCCTCACTGCTGATTATACACTAATTATAATATATTAGCTTGGTAAAACACACTCCCGCCAGCGCCATGACAGTTTACAAATGCCCTGGCAACGTTTGGAAGATACCCTAAGTGGTCTAAAAGGGGGCTGGGCGCAGTGGCTCATGCCAGTAATCCCAGCACTTTGGGGAGGCCAAGGCGGGCAGATCACTTGAGGTCAGCAGTCGAGACCAGCCTGGCCAATATGGTGAAACCCCATCTCTACTAAAAATACCAAAAAGCTAGGCAGGCGTGGTAGTGTACGCCTGTAGTCCCAGCTACTTGGGTGGCTGAGGCAGGAGAATCGCTTGAACCCGGGAAGAAGAGGTTGCAGTGAGCCGAGATCATGTCATTGCACTCCAGCCTGGGCGACAGAGCAAGACTCCATCTCAAATAAATAAATGGAAGAGGAATCCTAAATTCTGGGAATTCCCCAGAAAACTTTCCCGGAAAACTCATGAATAATCCACCCCTTGTTTAGCACATGATCGAGAAATAACCAATATAATTCAGGAACGGATTCTAGGGGGAAAAAAACGACCATAAAAATAGCCAGTAGCTGGCCGGGCGCAGTGGCTCAAGCCTGTAATCCCAGCACTTTGGGAGGCCGAGACGGGCGGATCACAAGGTCAGGAGATCCAGACCATCCTGGCTAATACGGTGAAACCCCGTCTCTACTAAAGAATACAAAAAAAAAAAAAAACTAGCCGGGCGACGAGGCGGGCGCCTGTAGTCCCAGCTACTTGGGAGGCGGAGGCAGGAGAATGGCGTAAACCTGGGAGGCGGAGCTTGCAGTGAGCTGAGATCCGGCCACCGCACTCCAGCCTGGGCGACAGAGCCAGACTCCTTCTCAACAACAACAACAACAACAACAACAACAACAACAAAAGCCAGTAGCAGCCCTTGGGGCTGCTCTGTCTATGGAGTAGCCATTCTTCTGTTTATTTACTTCTCTAATAAACTCACTTTCACTTTACTCTGTGGGTTCTCCCTGAATTCTTTCTTGTGTGAGCTCCTAAGAACCCTCTCTTAGGATCTGGATTGAGACCCCATTCCGGTAAGACAAGGTCCCTGGATCAGAAATTACAGTGAAGAATTTCATGGCAGTGACAGCAGAACCTTACCCCAAGCCTGGGCCCTTCTCAGCAGGGGCCGGGGGCCCTGTGGCATGCTGTTCAGGCCCCAGGAAGCAGCCCTGGGCTCACTGGCTACGCCTAGGCCTGCCCCGGGTCTGAAGCTTTCATTTCTTCGCACCCAGCCTGTGAGACAGCAGGAGCTCCACAGGAGGACCTGAGTGCATGGTCACCCAGAACCCGGGAAGCAGCTGCAGCAAGTTTAGGGCAGACAGAAGCCCAGGCCCTGCCACCCCACTCTGGGCCCAGAGGGCTCTGGGGTCATCAGCTAGGTGCCTTCTCTGCCAGCTGCTTTGCCCTTTCACCCACCATGAGCTGCCGCCCTTTTTTTTTCATTTCTGAAGTCTGTCTTCAGAAAAAGGGGAAAGGGCGGGATGTGTTGCCAGAAAGGGGGTCCTGATCCAGACCCCAAGAAGGGGTTCTTGGATCTTGAGCAAGAAAGAACTCAGGGCAAGTCCATAAAGTGAAAGCAAGTTTATTAAGAAAGCAAAGGAATAAAAGAGCAGCTACTCCATAGGCAGACCAGCCCTGTGGCTGCTCAGATGCTTATACTATGTTGTTTGTTTGTTTGCTTGTTTTTCTTTCCTGCCCTGCCTTCCTCGCCAAGCAGCTTACACGTATTGTTAGCTCTTGATTATATGCTAAACACAGGGGTGGGTTATTCATGAAGTTTCCTGAACAGAGGTGGGAACTGAGGGTTCCTCCCCTTTTTAGACCACATAGGGTAACTTCCTGCCATTGCCACGGCATTTGTAAACTGTCCTGGCACTGGTGGGAATGTCTTTTAGCATGCTAATGCATGATAATTAATGCATTATAATTACTGTATAATGAGCAGTGAGGACCACCAGCAGTCACTTTCTTTTTTTTTTTTTTTTTTTTTGAGACGGAGTCTCCCTCTATCGCCCAAGCTGGAGTGCAGTGGCCAGATCTCAGCTCACTGCAAGCTCCGCCTCCCGGGTTGACGCCATTCTCCTGCCTCAGCCTCCCGAGTAGCTGGGACTACAGGCGCCCGCCACCTCGCCCGGCTAGTTTTTTGTATTTTTTAGTAGAGACGGGGTTTCACGGTGTTAGCCAGGAGGGTCTCGATCTCCTGACCTCGTGATCCACCCGTCTTGGCCTCCCAAAGTGCTGGGATTACAGGCGTGAGCCACCGTGCCCGGCCGATCACCATCTTGGTTTTGGTGGGATTTGGCCAGCTCATTTACCTGTTTTATCAAAAAGGTCTTTGTGACCTGTGTTTTGTGCTGACCTCCTACCTCACCCTGTGACTAAGAATGCCTTCACCTCCTGGAAATGCAGCCCAGTAGGTCTCAGTCTTATTTTACCCAGTCCGTATTCAAGATGGAGTCGCTTTGGTTCAAATGCCTCTGACAGATGCACCATCAGCAGTCTCCTCCTCCAGGGATGGGCCAAGTTTTCTGGGCCCTGAAACTCGCATACTGTAGGGAGTCCTTAGGAAAATAATTCAAAGGTGTGGGGCTTTAGAGGAGGCAAAGACTCATTTGCTTCCCTGTGAATCCACCTTTGCCTCCATCCACACCTGTGAGGCCACAGGGGGCCTCCTCCAGGTGTTGAGCACCAAAGTGGCTTCTAAAGAAAAAAAAAACAGGCTGGGCTCGGTGGCTCACGCCTGTAATCCCAGCACTTTGGGAGGCCGAGACGGGCGGATCACGAGGTCAGGAGATCGAGACCATCCTGGCTAACAGTGTGAAACCCCTTCTCTACTAAAAAATGCAAAAAATTAGTGGGGCATGGTGGCGGCGCCTGTAGTCCCAGCTACTAGGGAGGCTGAGGCAGGAGAATGGCGTGAACCTGGGAGGCAGAGCTTGCAGTGAGCAGAGATCATGCCATTGCACTCCAGCCTGGGCAAAGAGCGAGACTCCATATCAAAAAAAAACAGGTACATTTTAATTCAAATAACCAGCCATTCTGTCTATTCTCCTTACAACAAGTTTTTGATATATTTGTTAATTTTTTTTTTTTTTTTTTGACACGGAGTCTTGCTCTATTGCCCAGGCTGAAGTGCACTGGCATGATCTTGGCTCACTGCAGCCTGTGACTCCTGGGGTCAAGCGATTCTTCTACCTCAGCCTCCCAAGTAGCTCAGATTACAGGTGCCCGCCACCATGCCCGGCTACTTCTTGTATTTTTAGTAGAGACAGGATTTCGCCTTGCTGACGAGGCTAGTCTCAAAGTCCTGACCTCAGGTGACCTGCCTGCCTTGGCCTCCCAAAGTGCTGGGATTACAGGCATAAGCCACCGTCCCCAGCCAGATTTATTAATATTTTTCTTGGGAAAATAGATATATGAAGTGAAAAGGCACATATAATTGTTTATAGAAATACATGACTAGGCTGGGCACAGTGGCTCACACCTGTAATCCCAGCATGTTGGGAGGCCAAGGCGGGCAAATCATTTGAGATCAGGAGTTCAAGACCAGCCTGGGCAACATGGTGAAACCCCCACTCTACTAAAATACAAAAATTGCCGGGTGTGGTGGCTCACGCCTGTATTCCCAACACTTTGGGAGGCTGAGGCAGGTAGATCACGAGGTCAGCAGTTCAAGACTACCCTGACCAACATGGTGAAACCCCGTCTCTACTAAAAATACAAAAAAATTAGCTGGGCGTGGTGGTGGGCGCCTGTAATCCCAGCTACTTGGCAGAAGAATCGCTTGAAACCAGAAGGTGGAGGTTGCAGTGAGCCGAGATTGTGCCACTGCACTCTATCCTGGGCAACAAGAGCAAAACTCCGTCTCAAAAAAAAATTTAAAAAATTAGCTGAGAGAGGCCGGGCGCGGTGGCTCAAGCCTGTAATCCCAGCACTTTGGGAGGCCGAGACGGGCGGATCACAAGGTCAGGAGATCGAGACCATCCTGGCTAACACAGTGAAAC
Organism: Rhinopithecus roxellana; assembly: GCF_007565055.1. Taxonomy (NCBI): domain Eukaryota; kingdom Metazoa; phylum Chordata; class Mammalia; order Primates; family Cercopithecidae; genus Rhinopithecus; species Rhinopithecus roxellana. The sequence goes on along the minus strand of NC_044561.1, from coordinate 45,011,780 downwards.
CCCGTCTCTACTAAAAATACAAAAACTAGCCGGGCGAGGTGGCGGGCTCCTGTAGTCCCAGCTACTCGGGAGGCTGAGACAGGAGAATGGCGTAAACCCGAGAGGCGGAGCTTGCAGTGAGCTGAGATCCAGCCACTGCACTCCAGTCCTGGCGACAGAGCGAGACTCCGCCTCAAAAAAAAAAAAAAAAAAAAAAAAAAAATTAGCTGAGTGTGGTGGCAGGCACCTGTAATCCCAGGTACTTGGGAGACTGAGGCAGGAGAATTGCTTGAACCCAGGAGGCAGAGATTGCAGTCAGCCAAGATCGTGCAGCTGCACTCCAGCCCAGGGTATAGAGCGAGACTCTGTCTCAAAAAAAGAAAAAGAAAGACATGACTAGACTGGGTGCGGGGGCTCATTCCTGCAATCCCAGCACTTTGGGAGGCTTAAGGCCAGGAGTTTGAGACCAGTGTGGGCAATATAGTGAGACCCCCCGACTGCCACCTGCACATCCCCACCCCGGTCTCTATAAAAGAAGAAAAAAATTTTTTTTTTTTTTGAGATGGAGTCTTGCTCTATCGCCCAGGCTGGAGTGCAGGGGCGCAGTCTTGTCTCACTGCAACCTCCGCCTCCTGTGTTCAAGCGATTCTCCTGCCTTAGCCTCCCGGGTAGCTGGGACTACAGGCGCCCACCACCACGCCCGGCTAATTTTTTGTATTTTTAGTAGAGATGGGGTTTCACCGTGTTAGCCAGGATGGTCTTGATCTCCTGACTTCGTGATCTGCCCGCCTCGGCCTCCCAAAGTGCTGGGATTACAGGCGTGAGCCACCACGCCCGGGTGAAAAAAGTTTTTTAACTAGCCGGGTGTGTTGGTGTACGCCAGTATTCCCAGCTACTTGGAAGGGTAAAGTGGGAGGATTGCTGGAACCCAGGAGTTCGAGGCTGCAGTAGGCTGAGACCATGCCACTGCACTGTAGCCTAGGCAACAGAGTAAGACCCTGTCTCAAGAAAAAAAAAAAGGAGAAATATTTGAGGCGTATGAAGAAGAGCAACTCCATCTTGAATTGGAGCTGGGTGAAATGAGGCTGAAATCTACTGTGCCGCATTCCCAGACGGTTAAGGCATTCAAAGTCACAGGATGAGATAGGAGGTCAGGGCAAGATATAGGTCATAAGGACCTTGCTGATAAAAGAAGTTGCAGTAGGCTGGGCGCGGTGGCCCACGCCTGTAATCCCAGCACTTTGGGAGGCAGAGGCAGGTGGATTACAAGGTCAGGAGTTCAAGACTAGCCTGGCCAAGATGGCGAAACCCCGTCTCTACTAAAAATACAAAAAATTAGCTGGGCGTGGTGGCACACGCCTGTAATCCCAGCTACTCAGAAGGCTGAGGCAGAGAACTGCTTAAACCTGGAGGGGCGGAGGTTGCAGTGAGCTGAGATCACACCACTGCACTCCAGCCTGGGTGACAAAGCGAGACTCCGTCTCAAAAAATAAATAAATAAATAAACAGGTTGCAGGTTAAAACCCACGAAAACCAGATGGCAACATGAATGACCACTGGCCGTCCTCACTGCTATACTCCCACCTAATCCCATGGCAACATCAGGAAATTACCCTATATGGTCTCAAAGGGGGAGCATGAATAATCCACCCCTTGTTTAGCATATCATCAATAAATAACCATGCTGGGCGCGGTGACTCATGCCTGCAATCCCAGCACTTTGGGAGGCTGAGGCTGGCAGATCACCTGAGGTCAGGAGTTGGAGACCAGCTTGGCAAAACCTTGTCTCTACAAAAAATACAAAAATTAACTGGGCAGGCTAGGCGCAGTGACTCACATCTGTAATCCCAGCACTTAGGGAGGCTGAGGCGTCTGGATCACCTGAGGTCAGGAGTTCGAGACCAGCCTGACCAACATAGAGAAACTCCGTGTCTACTAAAAATACAAAATTAGCCGGGCGTGGTGGTCCATCCCTGTAATCCCAGCTACTTGGGAGACTGAGGCAGGAAAATCGCTTGAGCCCGGGAGGTGGAGGTTGCAGTGAGCCAAGATCGCGCCATTGCACTCCAGCCTGTGCAACAAGAGCGAAACTCTGTCTCAAAAAAAAAAAAAAAATTAACCGGTTGGTGGCGTGTGCCTATAATCCCAGCTACTAGGGAGGCTGAAGCAGGAAAATCAGTTGAACCTGGGAAGCATAGAGTGCAGTGAGCTGAGATCGCGCCACTGCACTCTCTTTTTTGTGTGTGTGTGTTTTTTTATTTTGGTTTTTTTGGTTTTTTTTTTTTTGAGACAGGGTCTCCTTCTGTCACCCAGGCTAGAGTGAAGTGGTGCGATCTCAACTCACTGCAGCCTCTGCCTCCCAGGTTTAAGTGATTGTCCTGCCTCAGCCTCCCGATTACTACAGGCACACGCCACCATGTGTGGCTAATTTTTCTATTTTTTTAGTAGATTTGAGGTTTCACCCTGTTGGTCAGGCTGGTCTCAAACGCCTGACCTCAGGTGATCTGCCTGCCTCAGCCTTCCAAAGTGTTGGGATTACAGGTGTGAGCCACCACCCCTGGCCTCCTCTCACACCACAACAGTGAACACAGAAAACTTCTGTAGGTTCAAGACGTTCTGTGACCAAATGTTGAGGGCATTTCTCCCCTCCACCAAGCACGTGGTCAGTTCTGCAGTGAGCAGACACCAAGTGGGGTCCTCCAGCTTAATTCTGTCACGTCTCCCTGGGGATAGTGTCAGATCCTATATGTGGAGGACTCAGTCCCCAAAACTGCCTCCCCGAACTAATCACAAGTCCAGGCCTCTGGAGTTTCTGACCAGCCAGCTATCAATCCGAGTTCCCAGGCCCCACACTGTGGATCCCATACATTTGCTGGAGCAGCTCACAGAACTCAGGAAAACACGTTCACCAGTTTATTACAAATGATATTACAGAGGCCAGGTGTGGTGACTCACCCCTGTGATCCCAGCACTTTGGGAGGCTGAGGTAGGTGGATCACCTGAGGTTGGAAGTTCGAGACCAGCCTGGCCAATATGGTGAAACCCCATCTCTACTAAAAATACAAAAATTGGCCAGGTGCGGTGGCTGACACCTGTAATACCAGCACTTTGGGAAGCTGAGGCAGGCGGATCATGAGGTCAGGAGTGAAACCCCATGTTTGTAAAAATACAAAAATTAGCTGGGCGTGGTGGCATGTGCCTGTAATCCCCGCTACTCAGGAGGCTGAGGCAGGAGAATCGCTTGACCCCAGGAGACGGAGGCTGCAGTGAGCCGAGATCATACCACTGCACTCCAGCCTGGGCAACAGAGTGAGACTCTGTCTCAAAAAAACAAAAACAAAAACAAAAATTAGCTGGGCGTGTTGGCGCACACCTGTAGTCCCAGCTACTTGGGAGGCTGAGGCAGGACAATCACTTGAACCTGGGAGGTGGAGGTTGTAGTGAACCGAGATCGTGCCATTGCACTCCAGCCTGGGCAACAAAGCAAGACTCCGTCTCAAAAAAAAAAAAAAAAAATAGTCAGGTATGGTAGCACATGCCTGTATTCCCAGCTACTGGGGAGGCCAAGGCAGAAAAATTACTTGAACCCAGGAGGCAGAGGTTGCAGTGAGCCAAGATCTCACCACTGCACTCCAGCCTGGGTTACAGAGAGACACGCTGTCTCAAAACAAAACAAAACAAAATTTAAAATAAATAGCTGGGTGAGGCCGGGCACGGTGACTCAAGCCTCTAATCCCAGCACTTTGTGAGGCCGAGACGGGTGGATCATGAGGTCAGGAGATCGAGACCATCCTGGTTAACACGGTGAAACCCCGTCTCTACTAAAAAAATACAAAAAACTAGCCAGGTGTGATGGCGGGCGCCTGTAGTCCCAGCTACTCGAGGGTGGGGCAGGAGAATGGCGTAAACCTGGGAGGCGGAGCTTGCAGTGAGCTGAGATCCGGCCACTGCACTCCAGCCTGGGCAAGAGAGCCAGACTCCGTCTCAAAACAAACAAACAAACAAACAAAATAGCTGGGTGTAGTGGTGCATACCTGTGGTCCCAGCTACTTGGGAGGCTAAGATGGGAGGATTGCTTGAGCCTCGGGGGGCACAGGTTGTAGTGAACCCAGATCACATCACTGCACTCCTGCCTGGGTGACAGATTGAAAAGCTGAGACCCTGTCTCAAAAAAAACAAAGCCAATTCTTCAAAGATGTAATTTACTTTTCTTTTCTTTTCTTTTTTTTTTTTGAAACAGGGCCTCACTCTGTCACCCAGAATGGAGTGCAGTGGCATAATCTCAGCTCACCTCAACCTCTGCCTCCCAGGCTCAAATGATTCTCCTGCCTCAGCCTCCCGAGCACCTGGGATTACAGGCATATGCCACTACACTGGGCTAATTGTTGTATTTTTAGTAGAGATGGGGTTTCACCATGTTGGCCAGACTGGTCTTGAACTCCTGACCTCAAATGATCCACCTGCCTCAGCTTCCCAAAGTGCTGGGATTACAGGCGTGAGCCATCGAGCCCGGCCTTCTTTTTAATTTTATTTTAATTGAAATTATATATTTTTTTCTTTTTTGAGATAGTGTCTCACTTTGTTGCCCAGACTGCAGTGCAGTGGCAGGGTCTCTGCTCACTGCAGGCTCATCCTCCCTATGCTCAGGTGATCCTCCCACCTTAGCCTCCAGAGTAGCTGGGACTACAGGTGTGTGCTACCATGACCAGCTAATTTTTGTATTTTTTTGTAGAGACAGGATTTCACCATGTTGCCCAGGTTGGTCTTGAACTCCTGGGTTCAGGGGATCCTCCTACCTTGGCCTCCCAAAGTGTAGGGCTTACAGGCATGAGCCACTGCGCCCAGCCCAAATATCTAATTTCTCAATGAGGTCAATGAACAGTTGAAACACAATTAACTGATTGGGCTCCATGGCTCACACCTGTAGTCCTAGCACTTCGGGAGGCCAAGGCAGGAGGACTGCTTGAAGCCAGGAGTTTGGGACCAGCCTGGACAACATATTAAGACCCAGCTCTACAAAAATAAAAACAAAAACATTCCACGCACAAAAACTACAGCAACAATAGAGAAATATGCTGCCAGGCATGGTGGCTCATGCCTGTAATCCCAGCACTTTGGGAGGCCAAGATGGGTGGATCACCTGAGGTCAGCAGTTTGAGACCAAATGGTGAAACCCTGTCTCTACTAAAAATACAAAAATTAGCCGGGCGTGGTGGCAGGCGCCTGTAATCCCAGCTACTCGGTAGGCGGAGGCAGGAGAATCGCTTGAACCCAGGAGATGGAGGTTGTGGTGAGCCAAGATCACACCATTGCACTCCAGCCTAGGCAACAAGAGTGAAACCCCATCTCAAAAAATTTTTAAAATATTTTTAAAATGGAGAAATATGATGAGCCCCAGCTCAACAGGGCAAGTGAGCAATGGAAGAGACCAAAGCCTTGGGGAGCCTGGATGGAGAGAGCAAGAGAAGGCTCTGGGTCCCTGACGGACAACGACTGTACCTGAGCCAGGTGTGCTCAGACAGGCGAGGAAGCTTGATGAGCAGGAACTCCAATACCATGGGGTGTGCGGGTGGCACTGGACATGGGGTTACCTGCCCTGGGACAAGATGATACTTTCTGAGCTTTGGGACCTGGGCTGGTTAATTTTATGTGTCAACGTGGCTAGGCTATGGTGCCCGGCTCAGTGGTCACAGAGCACCCTCGATGTCTCTGTGAAGATGTTTTTAGATGGGATTAACATTTTACTAAGTAGATTTGAGTGAAGCAGGTTACCCTCCATAATGTGCGTGGGCCTCATGCATCCATTTAAGGCCTTCAGAGAAAAGACTGAGGTTTCCTAAGAAGGAAGGAATTCTGCCTCCAGACTGCCTTTGAATTGAGACTCACGCCGCAACATCATCTCTTGCTAGAATTTCCAGCCTGCCCTGCAAATTTCAGACTTGCCAGTCTCAATTCTTAAAATAAATATCTCCCTCTCTCACTATCTATGTACATCCATCTCCGTCCTATCGGTTCGGTTTCTCTGGAGGACCCTGACTAATGCAGGATGCATTCTTGTCTCGGGGCCCTCACAATGGCATATGCTTTAGTGACATTTACCCACACATGGCACCATTGCCTGCTTTCCCACTGTGGACACCAAGGCTGCTGTAGGATGATCCTGGAGGGCCCATGCTCCCAATGACCTCTCACCCTTGGCCCTTCCTAGCGAGACTGTGCAGCTAAAATCAGGCACAGAGAAGGTGCTTCCTAATCCCCGCAGTCCTTCTTCCTACCTGCCCACAGCAGTGCTACGTGGCAGGTTGCCTTCCTGCCTGCACAGGCCCCGGGGCCTGGACACTCACTGGAGGGAATGTGCCCCATCTCAGCCTGGATGAGGAGTGCGGTAGGGGAGAGAAGAGGGAGGGACTGGAGGGATGGTGGGCCCCTCTCCAGGCTACAGACGAATGCCCAGAGGGAAGGGAGGCAAGCCGGTGCCCTGCATCCTGTGCCCGGGCAGCACACAGTTAGCACAAAAAGGAGCATCAAGCTGAAAATATTTCTTTCTCTTCTTGCCCCCTCATTCTTGGCTGTTTTCCTAATCATGTGAAATGAACGTTTACCATCTTGTGATATATTTGAGAACACAGTTACTGTTCCTTTTTTTTCTTTTCTTTCTTTTTTTTTTTTTTTGAGACAGATTCTCCCTTTGTCACCCAGGTTGGAGTACAGGGCGTGATCTCAGCTCACTGCAACCTCTGCCTCCTGGGTTCAAGCAATTCTTCTGTCTCAGCCTCCTGAGTAGCTGGGATTACAGGTACATGCCACCACACCCAGATAATTTTTGTATTTTTAATACAGATGGGGTTTCACCATGTTGCTTAGGCTGGTCTCAAACTCCTGACCTCAGGTGATCCTTGGCCTACCAAAGTGCTGGGATTACAGGAGTGATCCACCGTGCCTGGCCCTTTCCTTTCTATTTTCAAAAGAGACAGTTTCTGCCATGTTGCCCAGGCTGGTCTCCAACTCCTGAGCTCAGGCAATCGGCCTGCCTCAGCCTCCCAAAGTGCTAGGATTACAGGTGTGTGCCACTGTGTCCAGCCAACACAGTTGCTGTTTCTACTACATATTTTCTTTTCTTTCTTTTTTTTCTTTTTTTAAGACGGAGTTTTGATCATGTAACCCAGGCAGGAGGGCAGTGTCCTGATCTCTGCTCACTGCAACCTCCACCTCCTGTGTTCAAGCTATTCTGCTGTAGCATCCCAAAGAGCTGGGATTACAGGCATGCACCATCACACCCGGCTAATTTTTGTATTTTCAGTAGAGACAGGGTTTCACCATGTTGGCCAGGCTGTTCTTAAATTCCTGACCTAAGGTGATCCGCCTGCCTTGGCCTCCCAAAGTGCCAGGATTACAGGTGTGAGCCACTGCAAACAGCCCTCTTACAACGTATTTTCAATGAGGATAGAAAGAAGCTTGCAGGGCCAAAGCACAGTGGCTCACACCTGTAATCCCAGCACCTTGGGAGGCCGAGGCAGGCGGATCATGAGGTCAGGAGTTCGAGACCAGCCTGGCCAAGATGGTGAAACCCCGTCTCTACTAAAAATACAAAAATTAGCTGGGTGTGGTGGCGGGCACCAGTGATCCCAGCTACTCGGGAGGCTGAGGCCGAGAATTGCTTGAAACCCGGAGGCAGAGGTTGCAGTGAGCCGAGATCGCACCACTGTACTCCAGCCTGGGAGAGTGAGACTCCATCAAAAAAAAAAAAAAAGGAAGGAAGAAAAGAAGGACGGAAGAAAAGAAGGACGGAAGAAAGGAGAAAGAAGTGGGCTTGGTCTGGACGGGGTCCTCTTGTTTCCTGCCTGTGTAACTAGACTGCACCTTTCTTACACATACGCGTAATACTGTCCCTACCTCCACATATCGTAGCATCTACAAGTAAGTACATTTTTGTGTATGTGCAATTATCAGTCAGGATCAGTGGAAAGGTTAAGGAACAGAATGTGTTCACAGAATTCTAGAGATGGAGAAATCTCTCCAGCTCCTTTTACACGGGAGAAAACCGCTGGGCATGTTCAAGATGGGCTCCAGGCCCGGGTCTTCATCCCGCCAGAGCTCCTCTCTTTTAACTGTGTAGGGGAGGGAAAATTGCTCATTTTCTTCTACCTTCCGGGTTCTCACTGGGGACCCTGCTACAAAAGACAAATTAGTCGGACACGGTGGCTCATGCCTGTAATCCCAGCACTTTGGGAGGCCGAGGCGGGTGGATCACAAGGTCAGGAGATCGAGACCATCCTGGTTAACACAGTGAAACCCCATCTCTACTAAAAATACAAAAAAAAATTAGCCAAGCGTGTTGGTGGGCGCCTGTAGTCCCAGCTACTCGGGAGGTTGAGGCAGGAGAATGGCGTGAACCCGAGAGGCGGAGCTTGCAGTGAGCCGAGATCGCGCCACCGCACTCCAGCCTGGGTGACTGAGCAAGACTCCATCTCAAACACAACAACAACAACAAAAAGACAAATTAACGGGGAAAGATGGATGTTTTTTAACACGTATCTCTCAGGCATATGTGGAGAAACTCGGGGATGAGTCCATTTAAAGAGGTGACATAGAATTCGGGCTTCTGCTGGGAGCGTTGGCTCACACCTGTAATCCCAGCCCTTTTGAAACCACCTTTGCAAAAATCGTGAGTCAATCATTACAGTGAAAGGCGGCTGGCCTAAGTCCATCTTGCTTCTAACCTCCAAGCTGTCCCTGTTTGTTCCTGGTGGAGGCCGAACTAACTCCGGGAAGAACTTAGTTTATGGTTTCGCTTTGAAACAAAGAGGATAGAGCCCTTTCCCAAAACAAACCCCCTTCCTGCCTGGGGACTAGATTGCCTTTGCAGGACTAACAAATTAGCCACAAGATTATAAATTATTGTTCAGGAGTCTTGCAGCTGGAGGCTGCAAGATTCTAAATCTCCCAGATTGCTCCTGGGGATAATATCACTACTGTCAAACCCAAGGTCAGTGCTTGAGATATTTTCCAGACCCTGCACTCGATGAATTAGCTGGCACCACCCATACCAAAAAATTGGCTTGTGGGGTCTTCTGACCTCCTCTGAGGAACCAACGCAGCCCAAGAGGACAGCCTCAACTTCCTGTAATTTCATCTCCGATCCGACAAATCAGCACTCCTGACCCAATGGCTCCCTACCCACCAAATTATCCTTAAAAACTCTGATCCCCAGCCAGGTGCAGTAGCTCACGCCTGTAATCCCAACACTTTGTAACTCCAAGGTGGGTAGATCACTTGAGGTCAGGAGTTCAAGACTAGCCTGGCCAACATAGTGAAACCCCGTCCCAACTAAAACTACAAAAATTATCAGCCTGTCTAACATGGCAAAACCCTGTCTCTACTAAAAATACAAAAATTAGCCTGGCATGGTGGTGGGCACCTGTAATCCCAACTACTCGGGAGGCTGAGGCAGGAAGATTGCTTGAAGCTGGATGGCGGAGGTTGCAGTGAGCTGAGATCATACCACTGCACTCCAGCCTCAGGGACAGAGCGAGACTCTGTCTCAAAAAAAAAAAAAAAAAAAAAAAAAAAAAAAAAAAAAAAAAAGGCCAGGCGCGGTGGCTCACGCCTGTAATCCCACCACATTGGGAGGCAGAGGCAGGTGGATCACCTGAGATCAGGAGTTCGAGACCAGCCTGATCAACATGGAGAAACCCTGTCTCTACTAAATATGCAAAATAGCTGGGCGTGGTGGTACATACCTATAATCCCAGCTACTCGGGAGGCTGAGACAGGAGAATCACTTGAATCCAGGAGGCGGAGATTGTGGTGAGCCGAGATCGCGCCATTGCACTCCAGCCTAGGCATACAGAGCAAGACTCCATCTCAAAAAATAAATAAATAAATAAATAAAATAATAATAATAATCCTATGCCAAGAGGTGCATTTGAAGTGCATATTCTGGTCGGCTACAGAGGGGTGTACCCTTGCACTACTTTCGGTATGAACCAGGACAACGAAGTTTTGCCTGATAAAGATATTTAAAGGCTTAATAGCTTGACAGAAATAACACCATTAGCTCAACTTTTGCTGGTGTGACCTTAACAGGTCTGTTGCCTGATGCACAAGTCCAAACACCGATCGAGGGTTGCAGCAGAGAGAGAAAGGCGTTGTCCTAAGGCTGTGGAATGCGGAGAGGAGAGGACACCTCAAAGCTGCTTCCCTCAGGAGTCTGGGGCTGGGGATCTTAAGCGGTTTGAAGTGGAGCAAGGTGTGGACATCACCGATTGGTTGAAAAACGCAGGCTGGAGACGGAGAGACACCTGGATTCTCATGTTGACTTGGTTCCTCTGTGAAGGGCTTTAAACTGGCTAGTGTCAGCCATTCTGCTGGAATTCAGAATCTGGAAAACATCTTCTTAAGCAATTCTTTTTTTTTTTTTTTTTTTTGAGACAGAGTTTTGCTCTTGTTGCCCAGGCTGGAGTGCAATGGCGCAATCTCGGCTCACTGCAACCTCTGCCTTCTAGGTTCAATAGATTCTCCTGCCTCAGCCTCCAGAGTAGCTAGGATTACATGCACGCACCACCACGCCCGGCTAATTTTGTGTTTTCAGTAGAGATAGGGTTTCTCCATGTTGGTCAGACTGGTCTCGAACTCCTGACCTCAGGTGATCCGCCCACCTTGGCCTTTCAAAGTGCTGGGATTACAGGCGTGAGCAACTGCACCCAACCTTGCATTTTTAGTAGAGACAAGGTTTCACCATATTGGCCAGGCTGGTCTCAAACTCCACCTCAAGTGACCTGCCTGCCTCATTCTCCCAAAGTGCTGGGATTACAGACATGAGCCACCACGCCCAGCCTACATCTTAAGCAATTCTTAAAGGAAAGCCTTATGATTCTAACGTCAGAGATCCTATCTATGGGAACAATGGTGGTGCAAATGGTCAGTATCTATGGCTACAGGACTTTCAGCTACAAGGAAGTGAGCTAAAGTGCAGCCTGATTAATGCTTAGTTACAAGAACCCGAAAGTATCTGAGTCAGGTCTCAACTAATTTAGGAAGTTTATTTTGCCAAGGTTTGCTGTTTTGTATTTTTAAGATGGAGTGTCTCTCTGTCGCCCAGGCTGGAGTGCAGTGTGCCGTCTCAGCTCACTGCAACCTCCTTCTCTCGAGTTCAAGTGATTCTCCAGCCTCAGCCTCCTGAGTAGGCAGGATTACAGGTGTGCACCACCACGCCCAGCTAATGTTTGTATTTTTAGTAGAGGCGAGGTTTCACCATGTTGTCCAGGCTGGATGTTTTGCCAAGATTCGAGGACATGCCTGAGACCCAGTCTCACAAGGTCCTGAGGATATGTGCCCCACGCGATCAGGGCATAGCTTGGTGTTTACATTTTAGAGAGACGTGATAAGAATACTGAGGGTCAGAAACAATAGAAAAGAAACAAAGAAGAAAAAGAAAGATGTGAAACGTTAATCAATGTGTGTAAGATGTACATTGCTTGGGTCTAGAAAGGCAGGACAACTCGAAGTGGGGGCTTCCAGGTCACAGGAAACGAGACACAAGGTTGTATTCTTTTTTTTTTTTTTAAGACGGAGTCTCTCTGTTGCCCAGGCTGGAGTACAGTGGCACCACCTTGGCTCACTGCAACCTTGGCCTCCTGGGTTCAAGGGAGTCTCCTGCCTCAGTCTCCCCAGTGGCTGGGATTACAGGCGCCCACGACCACACCCGGCTAATTTTGCATTTTTAGTAGAGACAGGGTTTCGCCATGTTGGCCAGGCTGGTCTTGAACTCCTGGCCTGAAGGGATCCACCCACCTGGGCCTCCCAAATTGCTGGGATTGCAGACAGGAACCACTGTGCCCGGTCAAAAGGTTGCATTTTCTTCAGTCCTTGATCACCCTTTCGCTGAATACACAATTTACATGTGAGAGGTGGGTAGAGGAATAGTCACTTGTGCCTTAGTCTGGCTCAGTGAATCTACATTTTTGCATAAACAATAGGGCATTTACGTTGGAGAAATAAGCCAAAAATAATAAATAATAAATAAATAAACAAACAATAGGGCAGAGGAAGCAATCAGATAGATGTTTGTCACAGGTCACCAGAGGGCTGACTTTGAATTCTGTCCTGTGTCCCACACTTGTGAAGATGAGCTACCAACTTACCTCGCCAGGTAAAATTCAAAAGAACTGTTTTTTTGTTTGTTTGTTTTGAGGCGGAGTCTCGCTCTGTTGCCCGGGCTGGAGTGCAGTGGCCGGATCTCAGCTCACTGCAAGCTCCGCCTCCCGGGTTCACGCCATTCTCCTGCCTCAGCCTCCCGAGTAGCTGGGACCTCGCCCAGCTAGGTTTTGTATTTTTTTAGTATAGACGGGGTTTCACCGTTTTGGCCAGGATGGTCTCGATCTCCTGACCTCGTGATCCGCCCGTCTCGGCCTCCCAAAGTGCTGGGATTACAGGCTTGAGCCACCGCGCCCGGCCTAAAAGAACTGTTTTAAGGTAAACATCTTGAGGCCCCCAAGGAATATCTCTGTGGGGGAAATGGTGAGTTCGGTTATCTTCCTAGCAATCTGCTTAGGAAAAAAGTGGGAGGCAGGTTTGCCTGAGGCAGCGTGGGGTCTTGAGATGGACTTTCCTTTCACAGTTATAACTATATTTCTGTCCAGAACCAGGTATGAATTCTTGTTAACCCTGGGGGACAGTTTCACTAGTTATATTGAAAAAAAAAAAAAAGTTTTTTCAATGAGGAAAGATAATTCTAAAAGCAATATAAGATTTCGAAAAAAAAGTTTTCAAAGTCCTCTGAAAATCATTTTTTCTGTTTATACAAAGACTCCTTTTAAAAATTTTCTACCCTTTTTCTGTTTTTTTTTTTTTTTTTTTTTGAGACTGAGTCTTGCTCTGTCACCCAGGCTGGAGTGCAGTGGCCGGATCTCAGCTCACTGCAAGCTCCGCCTCCCGGGTTCCCGCCATTCTCCTGCCTCAGCCTCCCGAGTAGCTGGGACTACAGGCGCCCGCCACCTCGCCCGGCTAGCATTTTGTATTTTTTAGTAGAGACGGGGTTTCACCGTGTTAGCCAGGAGGGTCTCGATCTCCTGACCTCGTGATCCGCCCGCCTCGGCCTCCCAAAGTGCTGGGATTACAGGCTTGAGCCACCACGCCCGGCTGACCAAATGGTTTTTTTTTTTTTTTTTTTTTTGTCTTTTTTTTTTTTTTCCTTTTTGTGGAGAATGGGGTCTCGCTGTATTACCCAGGCAGGTCTTGAACTCCTGGGCTCAAGCTATCATCCCGCCTCTGCCTCCCTGAGAGCTGGGATTACAGACGTGAGCCACCGCGCCCGGCTCAAATGGTTTTTTAAACAAAGATAAGCTTCAACTACTCTCTTGTTTTAAACATCAGTGCTTCTGAATTACCGAAGACTTCTGTATACCCATGTTTTATGTTTTTTAAAAAAGAGAGGACCAGACTGAGAGAAGAGAGACAGACCTTCTCATGTTGTTTTATATTGTTTTATACTCAAAAAAGGAAAGGAAAGCAAAACTAAAGGCAGGTAGTCCGGCGCCGAGGAACCAGACCTGAAGCCGAGGAACCAGACCGGAAACCAGGCCTGGGCCTGCTTGATCTAAGCCTGGTAGTTAAAGATCGACCTCTGACTTAACCGGTTATGTTATCTATAGATTCCAGACATTGTATGGAAGGACATTGTGAAACCTCCCGTTCTGTTCTGTTTCACTCTGACCACCGGTGCTCGCAGCCCCTGTCACGTACCCCCTGCTTGCTCAATCCATCATGACCCTCTCATGGAGACCCCCTTAGAGTTGTGAGCCCTTAAAAGGGACAGAAGTTAAACACCTGACGAGCTCGGATTTGAAGACGCTAGCGGGCTGATGCTCCCAACTGATTAAAGCCACTCCCTTCACTATCTCGGTGTCTGAGGGGTTTTGTCTGCGGCTCGTCCAGCTACAAGACGATTCCATACTTTATTTATTTTTATTTATTTATTTTTTAAGTGGAGTCTTGCTCTTTTTGCCCAGGCCGGAGGGCAATGGTACGATCTTGGTTCACTGCAACCTCCACCTCCCAGGTTCAAGTGATTCTCCTGCCTCAGCCTCCCGAGTAGCTGGGATCACAGGCGTGCACCTCATTGTTGCCCAGGCTGGAGTGCAGTGGTTCAATCTCGGCTCACTGCAACCACCACCTCCCAGGTTCAAGCAATTCTCCTACCTCAGCTTCCTGAATAGTTGGGATTACAGGCCCCTGCCACCACACCCTTCTAATTTTTGTAATTTTAGTAGAGACGGAGTTTCGCCATGTTGGCCAGGCTAGTCTCGAACTCCTGACCTCAGGTGATCTGCCCACCTCGGCCTCCCAAAGTGCTGGGATTACAGTCATGAGCCACTGCACCCAGCCTTATTTATTGTTTTTAAAGACGGAGTCTCACTCTTTGCCTGGGCTGGAGTGCAATGGCTCCATCTCAGCTCACTGCAACCTCCACCTCCTGGGTTCAAGTGATTTTCCTGCCTCAGCCTCCCGAGAAGCTGGGATTATAGGCGTGCACCACCACGCCCGGCTAATTTTTGTATTTTTAGTAGAGACGGGGTTTTACCATGTTGACCAGGCTGGTCTCCAACTCCTGACCTCAGGTGATCCGCCCACCTTGGTCTCCCAAAATGCTGGGATTACAGGCTTGAGCCACCAGGACTGGCCTATCCCAGTATGTTAGCTGGGCTTCATGGCACATGCTTGTAATCCCAGCTACTTGGGAGGCTGAGACAGGAGAATTACTTGAACCCAGGAGGTGGAGGTTGCAGTGAGCTGAGATCGCACCACTTCACTCCAGCCCGGGTGACAGAAGGAGACCCTGTCTCAAAAAAAAAAAAAAAAAAGACTAGTAATGTATCTACTGTAAAACACTCAGACTTGGGACTATAGGCACCCGCTACCATGCCCAGCTAATTTGTGTATTTTTAGTAGAGATGAGGTTTCACTATGTTGGCCAGGCTGGTCTCTACCTCCTGACCGTGTGATCCTCCCACCTCAGCCTCCCGAGTAGCTGGGACTACAGACGCCCACCACCACACCCTGCTAATTTTTGTATTTTTAGTAGAGACCAGCTTTCACTATGTTAGCCAGGCTGATCTTCAGCTCCTGACCTTGTGATCCCCCGACCTCAGCCTCCCAAAATGCTAGGATTATAGGCGTGAGCCACCGAGCCTGGCACTGCATTACTACTCTTTAGATAATTCTCTTTATACTATTATAGAGAGATCAGGGGATTCAAAGAAGCCAGCAATAATTTATTCTTTAATATACTTCTTGCAAGTAGGAACAAGGTTGTTGTTTCTGTTTTGTTTGTTTTTTTTTTTTTTGAGAGAGTCTTGCTCTGTCGCCCAGGTTGAGTGCAATGGCGTGACCTCAGCTACTGCATCCTCTGCCTCTTGGGTTCAAGTGATTCTCTTGTCTCAGCCTCCCGAATAGCTGGGATGACAGACGTGCACCACCACAACCGGCTAATTTTTGTGTTTTTAGTAGAGACGGGGTACCAAGTTGGCCAGACTGGTCTCGAACTCCTGATCTCTGGTGATCTACCTGCCTTGGCCTACCAAACTGCTGGGATTACTGGCGTGAGCCAGCGCGCCTGGGCGTTGTTTCTAATTTTTAATAGCATGCACTCCATTACAAAACATATTTCAATGCTCTACCCTTCTATATAGCTCACACTGCACTTTTCACAACACACAGTCCGTGCTGTGGAAGCACAGTCTCCTACATTTATTGGATTCTCTTCTTGGCTCACTAATTCCCTAAACTCAACAAACCACAATAGGTTAACATGAGTCAGTCTGGTGGAAATTAACCAGCTCCTGCATGAGCTTCTTTGTATTCAGTGTGCTCATCTGCCTCTGGGAACCGGGATTTATAAATATGAATTTATTATTTATCATTTATGAGACTGGAAATGTTACACATATGGAACTCCGCAAATAAATTGCCAGCGACTGGGCAACATATTTTTGATATATTGGAAATGTATTTCCTATGTCTCCAATTTGATCAATGGGCTTCCCATTTTTCATACTAAGATTGAATCCTCCAGGTAGCATCCCATGCTTTGGAAGCTTTATCTTCATCTTTCACAGCCATTCTTCCCCTGGGTTCTCATCTATTTCCGAGCTCCTTGTCAACAATACCTCAAGGTATGATGCAATACTTCAGGGCCACAGAGGAATAACTGCATCTCATATTGATGCAGTATCCTTCTCGAGGGAGCAAAAGGTGTCCTAAGGACAGTGCTTAAAGTCACAGCATTTCTTGCACTGCAGGCAGGGCATGGCATTTCTTTTACTTTTTATTTTGGAAAATTTCATATACATTGTGTTTGGATGTTCTTGCATTGCCATAAAGGAATACCTGGGACTGGGTCATTTATAAAGAGCAGAGGTTTCATTGGCTCATGGTTCTGTTGGCTGAACAGGAAGCTTGGCACTGGCACCTGCTCGGCTTCTGGTTAAAGCCTCTGGGAATTTTTACTCATGGCGGAGGGCAATACAGTGGGAGCAGGCACATCACATGGTGAGAGAGGGAGCAAGCAAGAGAGTGGGGAGGTGCTACCCACCCTTCCTTCCTTCCTTCCTTCCTTCCTTCCTTCCTTCCTTCCTTCCTTCCTTCCTTCCTTCCTTCCTTCCTTCCTTCCTTCCTTCCTTCCTTCCTTCCTTCCTTCCTTCCTTCCTTCCTTCCTTCCTTCCTTCCTTCCTTCCTTCCTTCCTTCCTTCCTTCCTTTCTTTTTGGGAGACGGAGTCTCGCTCTGTCACCCAGGCTGGAGTTCAGTGGTGCAATCTTGGCTCACTGCAAGCTCCGCCTCCTGGGTTCACGCCATTCTGCCTCAGCGTCCCAAGTAGCTGGGACTATAGGCGCCCGTCACCATGCCCAGCTAATTTTTTGTATTTTTAGTAGAGACAGGGTTTCGCTGTGTTAGCCAGGATGGTCTCGATCTCCTGACCTCGCCTCGGCCTCCCAAAGTGCTCGGATTACAGGCGTGGGCCACCACGCCCAGCCACAACTGGCTGATTTTGTATTTTTAGTAGAGAGGAGGTTTCACCATGTTGGCCAGGCTGGTCTTGATTTCCTGACCTCATGATCTGCCTGCCTCGGCCTCCCAAAGTGCTGGGATTACAGGCGTGAGTCACTGCGCCCGGTCGCCTTGTTCTTTTTTATGGCTGCATCGTGGCCTTTTATTAGTCTTACAGAGGCGGTTTCAGCCCCAAACAAGGAGTGGTTTAAATTTAAGGAAGGACTATTATCGTCCTTGCTTCAAAGTTAAAACTGTATATTCCTCCCATGGTTAGCCTGGTCCAGGAATGAGGGAGGACAGCCAGCCAGCCCATGAGGCAGGAAGCAAGGTAGAGTTTGCCCTGCTAGACTTCCTTCAACCTCCTCATCTTTACAAAGTCAGTTTCGTGACATTGGGTCAGCCGCAACTCTGAAAACGCATTTTGTCATTGCTGCTATTCTGTTGGCAATACTGATATTCCTGTGAGGAGAATTTTTAGCAAACACCGTCTCCCACGAAGCCACCTTGGATATCTGGGGTTTTCTCCTGACCAGCCTGCGCGTGGGGCACCTTGGGCAGTTGGGGGAGTATTGGGAAATACCTCAGCACCCTCAGGCTCCCTCGGGGTGAGGCTTTCCGCGTGGCTCCTAGAGGAGACAAGACTGATTTGGGGTTGTCTTGGGTCCTCTGTAGTGCTACTGGAAAGCTGTTGTAGGACAAAGCATTTCGCTGGTCTTTGTCCTGGTTCCTGGAAGGAAGCCTCTAAATACTTGGAATGTGCAGTGTGATCAGTGTCCTTGTTACCCAGAATTGATGCTAAGGAGGTGACTCATGGTGGACCCTCGGTTCAGGGGTTCACGATGGGCCAGTCATGCAGGAAAGAACCACTGTGTCAGTGCAGGACTGATGTTTTCAGCCACAAGACATCAGCAGACTTCCTGACCTCCCGGGACAGGAGGGAGCTGGGGACTGAGTTCAGCCAGGTGGCCAGTGATTGATTCCATTCATCATGTTTTGGTATGAGCCCCGATAAACTCAGCTCATCGATGAGCTTCCTGGTTGGTGATTGTGTTAGTCCGTTTTCATGATGCTGATTAAGACATACCCAAGACCGAGCAATTTACAAAACAAAAAGGTTTAATGGACTCACAGTTCCACATGGCTGAGAGGCCTCACAATCCTGGTGGAAGGGGAAAGACATGTCCCACAGGGCGGCAAACCAGAGAAGAGAGCTTGTACGGGGAAACTGTCCTTTACAAAACCTTCAGATCTTATGAGACTTATTCATTATCAGGAAAATAGCATGGGAAAGAACCACTCCCACGATTCAATGACCTCCCACCAGGTCCCTCCCACAATACATGGGAGTTACAATCTAAGATGAGATTTGGGTGAGGTCACAGCTAAACCCTATCAGTGACTGTTACTCCTACAGCCACCCTCAGCTCCCACCGCGGTGTCCACGGGTCCTCGGGTCCCCTCTCTGTGGCCACACAGGCTGTGTGAATTCCCAAGCCACTCTTTTTTTTTTTTTTTTTTTTGAGACGGAGTCTTGCTCTGCCGCCCAGGCTGGAGTGCAGTGGCCGGCTCTCAGCTCACTGCAAGCTCCGCCTCCCGGGTTCACGCCATTCTCCTGTCTCAGCCTCCCGAGTAGCTGGGACTACAGGCGCCCGCCTCGTCGCCCGGCTAGTTTTTTGTATTTTTTAGTAGAGACGGGGTTTCACCATATTAGCCAGGATGGTCTCGATCTCTGACCTCGTGATCCGCCCGTCTCGGCCTCCCAAAGTGCTGGGATTACAGGCTTGAGCCACCGCGCCCGGCCCCAAGCCACTCTTTAAGCAGCGACAGGAGGCTCTTCCCTGTGCCAGGGATGGGCTGTTAGCCCTAGTGTATCTCCCTGTGTTAGCACTGTTATTGATTTATGTTTAAAACAGTCGTATTACATTTTATTAAATAACACACACTGTTAAAAGTTCAACTGTAGAAGCTGTTAAAATAAAATCCTTAGGCCAGACGTGGTGGCTCATGCCTGTAATTCCAGTAACTTGGGAGACCAAGGTGGTTGGATCATTTGTGGTCCAGAGTTCAAGACCAGCACAGCCAACATGGTGAAACTCTGTCTCTACTAAAAATACAAAAAAAAAAAAAAAAAAAAAAAAAAAAAAAAAAAAAAAAAAAGGCCAGGCGCAGTGACTCACGCCTGAAATCCCAGCACTTTGAGAGGCCAAGGCAGGTGGATCACCTGAGGTCGGGAGTTTGAGACCAGTCTGGCCAACATGGAGAAACCCTGTCTCTACTAAGAAATACAAAATTAGCTGGGCATGGTGGTGCATGCCTGTAACCCCAACTACTCGGGGGGCTGAGGCAGGAGAATCGCTTGAACCCAGGAGGTGAAAGTTGCAGTGAGCCGAGATCGCGCCATTCACTCCAGCCTGGGCAAAAAGAGTGAAATTCCATCACCAAAAAAAAAAAAAAAAAAAAAAGAGGGGGCATGGTGGCATACGCCTGTAGTCCCAGCTACTTGGGAAGCTGAGACGGAAGAACCAGTTGAACCCGGGGGCAGATGTTGCAGTGAGCTGAGATCGCGCCACTGCACTCCAGCCTGGGTGACAGAGTGAGACCCTGTCTCAAAAAAAAAAAAAAAAAGTTAAATGTAACAGAATTTAGTTTAAGAATCGGGTGCACCCAGAACTGGACATGTTCAGAGTGACTCCAGGGCTGCCGTGTGGTCAGGCAAGATTTGTGGACAAGAGAAGGAAAGTGGAAGGAAAGTGGCACACAGAAAACAGAAGTGAGGCACAGAACCAGCCAGTAGGCCAGGCGCGGTGGCTCATGCCTGGAATCCCAACACTATGGGAGGCTGAGCCTGGACAACATAGTGAGACCCCCACCTCTTAGAAAAAAAAAAGGAGCCAAATTGGTTACAACTGGCATCTGCCTTATTGAAACACGGTTTGAACAGCTGAGGGCTGAGGGCTGAGGCTTGGTGATCGGGGCAAGAGTAGGCTGTAGTCTGCACACTCATCAGGTAGGTAACGGTTCACTGTGTGTGGAGAAACCTTTAGTTAGAACTTAAAATATGTAGCTGGGCATGGTGGCTCATGCCTGTAATCCCAGGACTTTGGGAGGCTGAGGCAGGCAGATCAGGAGGTCAAGAGTTCGAGACCAGCCTGACCACTATAGTGAAACCGCATCTCTATTAAAAATACAAACATTAGCTGGGCGTGGTGGCAGGCGCCTGTAATCCCAGCTACTTGGGAGGCTGGGGCAGGAGCATCGCTTGAACCTGGGAGGCGGAGGTTGCAGTGAGCCGAGATCACACCACTGCATTCCAGCCTGGGTGACAGGTGAGACTCCATCTCAAAAAAAAAAAAAATTTAAAATATGTAAGAATGCAGCTGGCTGGACATGGTGGCTCATGCCTGTAATCCCAGCACTTTTGGAGGCTGCGGCAGGTGGATCACCAGCCTGACCAACATGGAGAAACCCCATCTCTACTAAAAATACAAAATGAGACCGGGCGCCATGGCTCAAAAAAATTAGCCAGGAGGCCGGGCGCGGTGGCTCAAGCCTGTAATCCCAGCACTTTGGGAGGCCGAGACGGGTGGATCACGAGGTCAGGAGATCGAGACCATCCTGGCTAATACGGTGAAACCCCGTCTCTACTAAAAAAAAAAATACAAAAAACCAGCCGGGCGACGAGGCGGGCGCCTGTAGTCCTAGCTACTCGGGAGGCTGAGACAGGAGAATGGCGTCAACCCGGGAGGCGGAGCTTGCAGTGAGCTGAGAGCCGGCCACTGCACTCCAGCCTGGGAGGCAGAGCAAGACTCCGTCTCAAAAAAAAAAAAAAAAAAAAAAATTAGCCAGGTGTGGTGGCACATGCCTGTAATCCCAGTTGCTCTGGAGGCTGAGGCAGGAGAATCGCTTGAACCTGGGAGGTGGAGGTTGCAGTGAGCCGAGATCGCACCATTGCACTCCAGCCTGAGCAACAAGAGTGAAACTCCGTCTCAAAAAAAAAAAAAAAAAAAAAAAAAAAATTCAGCTTTAGGTTAAACCTAATTTAACAAACAAATAAAGAAAAAACAGAGAAGAAGCCAGGAATGGTGGCTCATGTCTGTAAACCCAGCACTTTGGGAGGCCAAGGCGGGTGGATCACCTGAGGTCAGGAGTTCGAGTCCAGCCTGGCCAATATGGTGAAACCCCATCTCTACTAAAAATACAAAAAAATTAGCCGGGTGTGGTGATACATGCTTGTAATCCCAGCTACTCGGGAGGCTGAGGCAGGAGAATTGGTTGAACCCGGAGGCAGATGTTGCGGTGAGCTGAGAATACACCACTGCACTCCAGCCTGGGCAACAGAGTGAGACTCCCTCTCGGGAAAAAAAAAAAAAAAACAGAGAAGCTAATAAATGAAAATACCCTTAGTGTCCTCAGAGGCAACGGCTGCCCCTAGAAAGGGGGTGCAGTCCACTCTTTCTTTTTTTTGAGATGGAGTCTCACTCGGTCACGCAGGCTGGAGTGAAGCAGCATGATCTTGGCTCACTGCAACCTCTGCCTGCCAGTTCAAGTGATTCTCCTGCCTCAGTATCCCAAGTAGCTGGAACTACAGACATGTGTCACCACACCCAGCTAATTTTTCTGTATTTTTAATAGAGACGGGTTTTGCCATGTTGGTCAGGCAGGTCTTGAACTCCTGACCTCAAATGATCCGCCTGCCTCAGCCTCCCAAAGTTTGGGATTGCAAGTGTGAGCCACTGCACCCGGCCTCTGCCCACTTTTTAGAGGAGAGCCCCCTGTTTTGTGGAGGAGTTCACAGAGCTGTCCTGATTCCCCGAGAAGCTGAAGCAATGTCGGTGCTTTCTATGTCTGCCTCCCCCTCCTGCCTCCTGGCAGAGGCTCCCAGGAAAGTGAGGCCAGGGATTTATGCTGGGCTTACCTGGGTGCAGCTCCCTCCATTCACCTACCACCCTGGGTTGGGGTAACTGCTCCTCCGGTCCTGCATTTTGTGGGCTCCCAGCTGCTGCTAACCCCAGGGACCCGGCAAGATCCCTTGGCCCTGGCTTGGAGACAGTGCCTTGCTAAAGTGCCCTCCGAGGGACTGGTCTGCAGGTACATTCAGTATCCCATTGGCCCCTAGACCCACAGTAATGGGGAGGGGGCAGGAGGCAGCCCCACCCCTGCCCAGCATTGACACTTGTCACAGAGATGACCAATGCCAGGTGGGTGGGGACAGGGCGAGTGGAAGTCTCCTAGGAGAGAAGGCAGAGGCGAGCTTCCCTTGGCCAGGTGGGCCATCTGCGCCATGGGCCCTTGGCATGACGTGCATCCTGGGGAACACAGAGGCCCGAGGTCTCCAAAGTTTAAAAATCAATCTTGCCAGGCGTGATGGCTCACACCTGTAATCCCAGCACTTTTGGGAGGCCCAGGCAGGTGGATCACCTGAGGTCAGGTGTTCAAGACCAGCCTGACCAACATGGAGAACCCCTATCTCTACTAAAAATGCAAAAATTACCCAGGTGTGGTGGCGCAAGCCTGTAATCCCAGCTACTCAGGAGGCTGAGGCAGGAGAATCGCTTGAACCTGGGAGGTGGAGGTTGCAATGAGCCGAGATCGCGCCATTGCACTCCAGCCTGGGCAACGAGAGCGAAAATCCATCTCAAAAAAAAAAAAAAAAAAAACAACCTTATACCCAAAGGATTATAAATAAATCATTTTACTCTAAAGACACATGCACACATATGTTTATTGCAACACTAGTCACAATAGCAAAGACTTGGAACCAACCCAAATGCCCATCAATGATAGACTGGATAAAGAAAATGTGGCACACATACACCGTAGAATACTATGCAGCCATAAAAAACAATGAGTTCATGTCCTTTGCAGGGACATGGATGAAGCTGGAAACCATCATTCTCAGCAAACTAACACAGGAACAGAAAACCAAACACTGCATGTTCTCACTCACAAGTGGGAGCTGAACAACGAGAACATATGGGCACAGGCAGGGGAACATCATACACTGGGTCCTATCAGGGTTGGGGGGCAAGAGGAGGGATAGCATTAGGAGAAATACCTAATTTTTGGTGGGTGCAGCGGACCACCATGGCACATGTATACCTATGTAACAAACCTGCACGTTCTGCACATGTAGCCCAGAACTTAAAGTATAATAATAATAATAATAATAAATCAACCTCCTGAACCATGTGCGGTGGCTCATGCCTGTAATGCCAGCACTTTGGGAGGCTGAGGTGGGCAGACTGCATGAGTCCAGGAGTTCAAGACCAGCCTCGGCAACATAGCGAAACCCTGTCTCTACAAAAAATAGAAAAATAAAAAAAATTAGCTGGGTGTAATGGCGCATGCCTGTGGTCCCAGCTACTCTGGAGGCTGATGTGGGCAGATCATTGGAGCCCAGGAGGCAGAGGTTGCGGTGAGCCATGATCTTGCCACTGCACTCCAGCCTGGGTAACAGAATGAGACCTTGTCTCAAAAAAAAAAAAAAAAAAAATTCACCTTCATGATGGGACATCATGGCAAGCATTGGAGAGAAGCCAGGCGGTTCCCCATGTCCTGACCTGGCCTGAAGACAACCTGAAGATAACGGGGTTTCACCGTGTTAGCCAGGATGGTCTCGATCTCCTGACCTCGTGATCCGCTCACCTTGGCCTCCCAAAGCACTGGGATTACAGGCGTGAGCCACCGTGCCCGGCAACATCGTTCTCTCACCACACTCCCAGCACCCTGAGGATTTCCACTTCTCTTCCGTCCTTTCGGTGAATGCTCTATTTATGATTCTTCTTGTAAAACTGAACACCTTGGGTGGCTCTTCCACTCAGTCCAGCTTGAGCCACGCTGCCTAGAGGTCAGGGTGATCCTGGGATGCCACAAGGGTGGTGAAGGGACCCTGATGTTACAGGAAAGGGGTCCAGATCCAGACCCCAAGAGAGGGTTCTTAGATCTCGCGCAAAAAATTCAGGGCCAGTCAGGAAAGTGAAACCAAGTTGATTAAGAAAGTGAAGGGGTAAGGTTGCTCCGAAGATGGACTAGGACTAGGACTAGGACTAGGACTAGGACTAGGACTAGGACTAGGACTAGGAGACGGCATTAGTGCTACCAGACAGTCAGAGTTTCAGATTTGTGAATTTATTGTTGGAGTTGGGGTATCATTAGAAAAAAATACCAAAAGAGACGGTTAGCAGTGCCGTTGCAGACATGTTAGGTTAATATATAATGTATGAGTCTGTGTAATGGATAGTTTGCATTCATCATAAAATTTTCAAATGGCTCGCAGATGTGTGGCCCCTTGCAGCTGTTCTTCCCTGGCTAACGGCATTAGGCTCTGACTCAGAGAGGAGTTTTGTGCCAAGGAATTCTGGCAGCGTCTACAGTCCTTGTGATATTCCCAGTGAGGAAATCGTTCATTGTGAGCAGGGGCGATGGTGACAAGAGGATCCAGGCGGATTGGGAAGGAGTCCAGGAAGAAAGAAGACTGGGCCTTGGGCACGTGATATCTATTGGCCTCAAAATTCTTACCTTTCTTTAAATCTTTCTGTTTACAAAGTCTTGTTTTTGTTTTTGTTTGAGATGGAGTTTCATTCTGTCGCCCAGGCTGGAGTGCAGTGGCACCATCTTGGCTCACCACAAACTCTGCCTCCCGGCTTCAAGTGATTCTCCTGCCTTAGGCTCCCGAGTAGCTGAGATTACAGGCGAGCGCCACTACACCTGGCTAATTTTGTATTTTTAGTAGAGACGGAGTTTCTCCACGTTGATCAGGCTGGTCTCGAACTCCCGACCTCAGGCGATCTGCCAGCCTT
Source organism: Rhinopithecus roxellana (assembly GCF_007565055.1). Taxonomy (NCBI): domain Eukaryota; kingdom Metazoa; phylum Chordata; class Mammalia; order Primates; family Cercopithecidae; genus Rhinopithecus; species Rhinopithecus roxellana. The sequence continues at coordinate 44,986,955 of NC_044561.1, read as the reverse complement.
GGCCTCCCAAAGTGCTGGGATTACGGGCGTGAGCTGCCACGCCCAACCCTGCTTTTGTTTTTTGACATGGAGTCTCCCTCTGTCACCCAGGCTGGAGTGCAGTGGCACGATCCCTGCTCACTGCAGCTTCCACCTCCCAGGTTCAAGGGATCCTCCCGAGTGGCTGGGATTACAGGCGTCCACCACAACCTTTAGTAGAGATGGGATTTCACCATGTTGGCCAGGCTGGTCTCAAGCTCCTGACCTGAGGTGATCCACCTGCCTTGGCCTCCCAAAGTGCTGAGATTACATGTGTGAGCCACCGCACCCAGCCCAAAGTCTGTTTTGCTTGGTGGGGGTTGGGGGTCGGGGAGCAAATCAGAGTGGCCTATGCACAAAAGGCTGAGAACAGAACTGTGATTTGGAGAGGGAATTCTCCAGCCAGAGTGTCACAAAGCCGCTCACCTGCTCGTGTGAGAGTGTTTGAGTGTCAGAGGAGTGTGAACCAGAGCAACTCAATCTTGAACAGGGGCTGGGTAAAGTGAGGCTGAGAGTTCCCGGGGCTGCATTCCCAGACGGTTAAGGCATTCTAAGTCACAAGATAAGATAGGAGGCTGGCACAAGATATAGGTAATAAAGACCTTGCTGATAAAACAGGTTGCAGTAAAGACGCCAGCTAAGGCTGGGTGCGGTGGCCCATGCCTGTAATCCCAGCACTTTAGGAGGCCGAGGCAGGCAGATCATCTGAGGTCAGGAGTTCGAGACCAGCCTGACCAACATGGAGAAACTCCGTCTGTACTAAAAAATACAAAATTAGCCGAATGTGGTGGCACATGCCTGTAGTCCCAGCTACTCGGGAGACTGAAACAGGAGAATCACTTGACCTCGGGAGGTGGAAGTTGTGGTGGGCCGAGATCCCACCATTGCAACTCCAACCTGGGCAGCAAGAGCGAAACTCCATCACACACACACACACACAAAGTTATAGGTAGGACAATTTCCAGGTATGGTTGTTTTGCAATCAGGGCATCTCAGTGGGTCTGCCAAACAGGAGGTTTGTCTCTGCGCCTGGATGGTTTCACTACTCATTCATGAGACAAAGAGCAAGAAGGTAGAGGGTCTGGGTGTGGCTTTGTCACAGGTAAACACTGGTGCCGGACAGGCACAGGCACGGTGGCTCATGCTTATAATCCTAGCACTGTGGAAGGTCGAGGCAGGAGGATCCGTTGAGCCCAGGCATTTGAGACCAGCTTGCACAACGTGGTGAGACCCCATCTCTACAAAAATTTAAAAATTAATCAGGCATGGTAGTGCATGCCTGTAATTCCAGCTACTCTGGAGGCTGAGGTGGGAAAATCGACCGAGTCCAGGAGGCGGAACTTGTAGTGAGCCATGATTGCACCACTGCACTCCAGCCTAGGCAACAGGGCGAGACCCTGTCTCAAAAACAAAAACAAAACATAGTGTATAATGAATTCCTCTTCAAAGGTTTTAGCCTGTAAATTGTTACGTACAATGAGTTCTGAGATACTCTCTGAAGAATCACTGTATCAGTATGTTCAGCTCCCCCATTCTTTGTTCTTCATTTTAAAATTTAACTTCATCTTTCCCTTCCTCTCCTTGCCCCTACTTTCAGTAAACAATCCCCTCCTATCCTCTATCACCTGCTCCGTCCTGAGTCACCCCTGGTCACCAGCTCTGACCTGAGTCATCCTGAGTCACCTGTTCTGCAACCGTCCCTCCTGCCAAACTACTCACCCCCCCCACTCCAGCTAGTACCCCTGCTCTCTTTAAAACAGCCAATTGGAATTAGCTTAGACGGTGAGGTCCAACCCTAGCCAATAGGGGAACGACACAGCAGTAGGGGCTGCCTGCTTCAGAGATAAGAACCTCTTCCCAGGCTGGACGCAGTGGCTCACGCCTGTAATCCCAGCACTTTGGGAGGCCGAGGCAGGCGGATTACGAAGTCAGGAGATCCAGACCATGGTGAAACCTCGTCTCTACTAAAAAAAAAATACAAAAAATTAGCCGAGTGCGGTGGCAGGCGCCTGTAGTCCCAGCTACTCGGGAGGCTGAGGCAGGAGAATGGCGTGAACCTGGGAAGCGGAGCTTGCAGTGAGCCGAGATCGTGCCATTGCACTCCAGCCTGGGCGACAGAGCGAGACTCCGTCTCAAAAAAAAAAAAAAAAAAAAAAAGAGAGAGAGAATGATACACCTAAATAACTGAAAGATTGAAGAAAATATGAAGAGCATCAAAAGATGCTGCAAAATACACCTTAAAAATACTTCGACCGGGCACGGTGATCACGCCTGCAATCCCAGTACTTTGGGAGGCCAAGGTGGGTGGATCACCTGATGTTGGGAGTTCGACACCAGCCTGATCAACATGGAGAAATCCCGTCTCTACTAAAAATACTAAAACAATTAGCTGGGCGTGGTGGCACATGCCTGTAATCCCAGCTACTCGGGAGGCTGAGGCAGGAGAATTGATTAAACTCGGGGGCAGAGGTTGCAGTGAGCGCCATTGTACTCCAACCTGGGCAACAAGAGCAAAATTTCGTCTCAAAAAAAAAACCAAAAACCAAAAAACAAAAAAACTTCAAGCCCCATAAGCTGGCTTAGGCTGACCTCTGCAAGTAGATGCCTTAGTTTGCAACTCTGTCTGGTGACACAATCAGAATTTTTAAAGTGCTCGGTGGCACAAGGAAAAGGGAAGAAGGGTGGAAACTGAAAGCCATGAGAAACACAGGGCCTTGGCTGGGCGCGGTGGCTCACGCCTGAAATCTCAGCGCTTTGGGAAGCTGAGTTGGGAAGATCACTTGTGGTCAAGAGTTTGTGACCAGTCTGGCCAACGTGGTGAAACCCCGTCTCTACCAACAAATACAAAAATGAGCTGGGCGTGGTGGTGCACGCCTGTGGTCCCATCTACTTGGGAGGCTGAGGTGGGAGAATCGCTTGAACCTGGGAGGTGGAGGTTGCAGTGAGCCAAGGTCATGCCACTGCACTCCAGCCTGGGGGACAGAGTGAGACCCTGTCTCAAAAAAAAAAAAAGGAAAGACCAGGGCCTGCTTCTAAGTACCACTCAGGCCAAGGAAGGGCTCGTCCATGCAGAGGAGCCTCACTGAGAGCAGCAGGTTAACATTGCACTTGTGTCCTGCAGAGGCCCCTGGACTCCCTCTTCCCTTTCCTCAGATGGGAACGTTCAGATTCCCAGGGCTTAGGTCAGTTAGCAGAAACGTTTTTTCCCCCTTTCTTTTTTCCATAAACTCCATAGTTTAAAGATTTTTTTCCTGGAAGATAGCTGTTGGTGCCATGAAACTGCCTGCTGCACTAGAACGCCCTTTCCAGAATTTCTCCCTTACTCTGGCAGCAGCGACTTTCCATATGTCCCGGAGAAGATAGTGTTTTACCTTGGCTTCCTCTCATTGGCTCAGAGCCGAGGATGATATATTTTAAGCCGTACATTTAAAAATAAATGTCTTGGCAAGGGTTCTGATGAACTAAAACCGTCAAGACATACTTGTGAGCCTAGGCTCCCATCCTTTTGGATTTCATAAGATTTCAAAGCCAATGCTGGAAAGAGAAAAAGAAGGCCGGGCGTGGTGGCTCGTGATTGTAATCCCAGCACTTTGGGAGGCAGAGGCGGGAAGATCGCTTGAGTCCAGCAGTTGGAGACCAGCCTGGGCAATGTAGCTAGACTCTGTCTCAGCAACAACAAAATTAGTCGGGCATGATGGCACGTGCCTATAGTCCCAGTTAGTCGGGAGGCTAAGGCATGTGAACTCTGAAAATTTGAGGCAGGTTTCAGTTAATTTAGAAAGTTTATTTTTCCAAGGTTGAGGACTCACCCGTGACACAGCTTCAGGAGGTCCTGACAACACATGCCCAAGGTGGTCAGGGCACAGTTTGGTTTTAGACATTTTGGGGGGCCATGAGACATTAATCAATATAGGTAAGAAGTACTTTGGTTTGGTCTGGAAGGCAGGACAACTCAAAGCAAAGGCAGGAAGACTGGAAGCGGGGAGGGGGCTTGCAGGTCGCAGGTAGGTGAGGGGGGAGGCTGCATTCCTTTGAGTTTCTGATTAGCCTTTCCAAAGGAGGCCATCAGATACGCATCTATCTCAGTGAGCAGAGGGGTGACTTTGAAAAGAATGGGAGGCAGATTGGCCCTAAGCAGTTCCCAGCTTGACTTCTCCCTTTAGCTTAGTGGGCTTTGGGGTGGGGGAGGGGCAAGATTTATCTTCCTTTCATAGGCAGGAGGATCACTGGAGCTCAGGAGTCTGAGATTGTAAGTGAGCTGTGATCATGCCACTGTACTCCAGCCAGGACGACATGGTGAGACCTCATTTCTAAAAACATAGAAGAAAAAGACTAGCGGGTGCCAGTGTGGAGCAGTAGGCCCTCATCCCTCAGAGCAGTGGTCCTGCTCCCCGCTGGGCTGGCATCATGGGGACAACCCGGTGGCACAGGAAGCTGCTCTGTGGCCCTGGGGAGACTCCAGAAGGATCCTGCCATGCGGATCTGCGGGTCAGGCCTTGACTGACTCAGAAGTACAAAGACGCTTCTCTCTGGTCAGCCACTCTCCCCACGTTTCCAGCAAGACTATGATTCCCTGATGTGTTCTTCCTGCCTGCCGCAGAGATAACATCAGGTCACTGAGACTGACTGTGGTATTGCAGTAAAGAAAGAGTTTAATTAACGTGAGGCCAGCCCCATGGGAGATGGAGTTCCTACTCAAATCAGTCTCCCCAAAGGCTTGCAGGTTAGCGTTTGTATGGACAATCTGGTAGGCATGGAGCTAGGGAATGGGTGCAGATAAATGGTTGGAGATGAAATGATAGAGGTATCACCTGGGCACTGTGGCTCATGCCTGCAATCCCAGCTCTTTGGGAGGCTGAGGTGGGAGGATCATTTGAGGCCAGGTGTTAGAGACCAGCCTGGGCAACACAGTGAAACCCCTGTCTACAAAACATTTTTAAAAATTAGCTGGGGTGGCCGGGCGTGGTGGCTCAAGCCTGTAATCCCAGCACTTTGGGAGGCCGAGACGGGCGGATCACGAGGTCAGGAGATCGAGACCATCCTGGCTAATACGGTGAAACCCTGTCTCTACTTAAAAATACAAAAAACTAGCCGGGCGACGAGGCGAGCGCCTGTAGTCCCAGCTACTCGGGAGGCTGAGGCAGGAGAATGGCGTAAACCCGGGAGGCGGAGCTTGCAGTGAGCTGAGATCCGGCCACTGCACTCCAGCCTGGGTGGCAGAGCAAGACTCCATCTCAAAAAAAAAAAAAAAAAAAAAAAAAAAAAAAAAAAAATTAGCTGGGGTGGTGGCTCATGCCTGTAATCCCAGCACTTTGGGAGGCTGAAGCGGGTGGATCAACTGAGGTCAAGAGTTTGAGACCAGCCTGGCCAATATGGTGAAACTCCATCTCTACTAAAAATACAAAAATTAGCGGGGCATGGTGGTGCATGCCTGTAAATCCCAGCTACTGGGGGTGCTGAGGCACAAGAATCACTTGAACCCAGGAGGCAGAGGTTGCAGTGAGCCGAGATCATGCCAGTGCACTCCAAGCTGGGCAACAGAACGAGACTCAATCTCAAAAACAACAACAACAACAACAAAAAAAATACAACAACAGCCGAGCACAGTGGCTCACACCTGTAATTCCAGCAGTTTGGGAGGCCGGGGCAGATCACCTGAGGTTGGGAGTTCTAGACCAGCCTGACCAACATAGAGAAACCCTGTCTCTACTAAAAATACAAAATTAGCCGGGAGTGGTGGCGCATGCCTGTAATCCCAGCTATTCAGGAGGCTGAGGCAGGAGAATTGCTTGAACCCGGGAGGTGGAGGTTGCAGTGAGCCGAGATCACCCCACTGCACTCCAACCTGGGCAACAAGAGTTAAACTCCATCTCAAAAACAACCACCACCACCACAACAACAAAGCAATTAGCCAGGCGTGGTGGCACATGCCTGTAGTTCTAGCTACTTGGGAGGCTGAGGGGGGAGGATCACTTGAACCGCAGAGTTGGAGGCTGCTATGAACTGTGATAGTGCCACTGCACTCCAGCACTCCAGCCTGGGGAACAGAGCCAGACCCTGTCTCAAAAAAAAAAAAAAAAAAGAGAGAGAAAAAGAAAAATGTCAGGCTTCCAAGCCCAAGCCAAGCCATCGCATCCCCTGTGACTTGCACGTATACAACCAGATGGCCTGAAGTAACTGAAGAATCACAATAAGAAGTGAAAATGCCCTGCCCTGCCTTAACCGATGACATTCCACCACAAAAGAAGTGAAAATGGCCGGTCCTTGCCTTAAGCGATGACATTATCTTGTGCCTGGCTCATCCTGGCTCAAAAAGCTCCCCCACTGAGCACCTTGTGACCTCCACTCCTGCCCGCCAGAGAACAACCCCCCTTTGACTGTAATTTTCCTTTACCTACCCAAATCCTGTAAAACGGCCCCACCCTTATCTCCCTTCGCTGACTCTTTTCGGACTCAGCCCGCTTGCACCCAGGTGATTAAAAAGCTTTATTGCTCACACAAAGCCTGTTTGGTGGTCTCTTCACACGGACGCGCATGACATTAGGTTCTACAACAGTGATGCTATCTATTGGAGCAACTGAGGAAGTCACAAATCCAGCCGCCTCTGCTTCCTGGGCAGTAAAGCATTACAGGCCCACTGTAGTGGCTCACACCTGTAATCCCAACATTTTGGGAGGCCAAGGTGGGAGGATCCTTTGAACCCAGGAGTTCCAGACCAGCCTGAGCAACACGGCGAAACCCCCATCTCTATAAAAAATACAAAAACTTAGCTGGGCATGGTGGCACACGCCTGTGGTCCCAGCTACTTAGGAGGCTGAGGCAGGAGGATCACCTGAGCCCAGGCAATGGAGGTTGCAAGTGAGCCAAGTTTATACCACTGCACTCCAGCCTAAGCAACAGAGTGAGACGCTGTCTGAAAAAAATTAAAAAGAAAAGAAAAGAAAAAGAAAGAAACTACACTCCTGGGCACAGTGGCTCACGCCTGTAATCCCACTACTTTGGGAGGCAGAGATGGGCAGGTCACAACGTCCGGAGTTCAAGACCAGCCTGGCCAACATAATGAAACCCCGTTACTACTAAAAATACAAAAATTAGCCGGGCACCGTGCCGTGCGCCTGTAGTCCCAGGTACTCGGGAGGCTGAGGCAGGAGAATTGCTTGAACCTGGGAGGCGGAGATTGTGGTGAACCAAGATAGTGCCACTGTGCTCCAGCCTGGGTGACAGAGCGAGACTTTATCTCAAAAGAAAAAAAAAAAAGAAAGAAATTACAGCTACATTTATTCAGGCCTGTCCCATAATATTATTCTTGTGGCCTTTCATTAGTCTTTGAAAGGCAGCTTTTGGTCCCTGAGCAAGGAGGGTGTCAGTGTCAGGAAGGGACTATTAACATCCTTGCTTTCAAGTTGAATTACAAACGAAATTCCTCCATGGTTAGCTTGGCCTAGGCCCAGGAATGGGCAAGAACTGCCAGAGATCAGAAGCAAGGTGGAGTCTACTCTGTCAGATTTCTCCGACTGTCACCATTTTTCAAAGGCAGTTTCAAGACACCTGTGAAAGGAAAATAAATCTCGGGACCCCCATATCACTAAGCCAAGGGAAGAGTCAAGCTGGGAACCATGTTAGGAAAACTGCCTCCCATTCTACTCCTAATAAAATAGGTACAAAGATAAGAAAATATATATCTCCCTCACAATTTGCTCATAAGGAAATTCCTTGTGGACAACGCACAGAAAACTCAGTCATTCCTGTGAGGCTCCCCTGAGACAAATGCACATCTGATGGCTTCCTCTGCCCTATTGTTTATGTAAAAATGCAGATTCACTGAACCAGACTCAATTGTGTATTCAGTGGAAGGCTGATCAACGACTCAAAAGAATGTAACCTTTTGTCTTTTTTTTTTTTTTTTTTTTGAGATGGAGTCTCACTCTGTCATCCAGGCTGGAGTGCAGTGGCGCCATCTCAGCTCACCGCAACCTCCACCTCCCAGGTTCAAGCGATTCTCCTGGCTTGGCCTCCCAAGTAGCTGGGACCACAGGCACTCGACACCACACCTGGCTAATTTTGTATTTTTAGTAGAGATGGGGTTTCACCATGTTGACCAGGCTGGTCTCAAACGCCTGACCTCAGGTGATCGCCCACCTCGGCCTCCCAAAGTGCTGGGATTACAGGCGTGAGCCACCATGGCTGGCCTCACACATATTAATTGATGTCTCATGTCTCCCTAACATGTATGAAAGCAAGTGTACCCGACCACCTTGGGCACATGTCCTCAGGTCCTCCTGAGGCTGTCACAGGTGCGTCTGTAAACTTGGCAAAATAAACTTTCCACATTGGCTGAGAGGTGTCTGGGATGCTTTGGGCTCACACACTGGCTGCCTGTGTCAGTCACTCGACGAGGTGCAGCCGTCCCCATCTTGTCTATGCCCCTTGATTTGTCCCGCCCCCTGTATTCCCTAGGTGAAAAGATAGCCCAGAATGTTCTGTGCTCTGCTAGGCTTGCACAGAGAGACCTCAACTGGGGACTTCACTCGTGCCCTCTACCCATGCCTAGCGCAATTGTTTAGTCATTTAGTCTCTGAATACCTGCTTCACTCATTACAATCATGTTTCTAAATTTGTAGAATTTGTGATACAAAGAACAAGCCAATAAATCGCTTTTGTATTTTAATGTAAATTGTTGGCGAGCAATTTACCAAGTGCCTCCTTTTTCCTTTACAAACCCACTTGTGGGCCGGCGTGGTGGCTCATGCCTATAATCCCAGCACTTTGGGAGGCCAAGGCAGGCCGGATCATTTGAGGTCATGAGTTTGAGACCAGCCTGGCCAACATGGCGAAACCCCATCTCTACAAAAAAAATAATAATTAGCTGGGCGTAGAGTCCCAGGTACTTGGGAGGCTGAGGCAGGAGAATCGCTTGAACCCGGGAGATGGAGGTTGCACTGAGCCAAGATTTCACCACTGCTCTCCAGCCTGGGCAATAAAGTTAGACTCTGTCTCAGAATTAAAAAAAAAAAAAAAAAAAAAAAAAATCCCACTGAGGCCAGGCACAATGGCCCACACCTGTAATCCCAGCACTTTGGGAGGCCAAGGCAGATAGATTACTTGAGGCCAGGAGTTTGAGATCATTCTACTCCTACTCCTAATAAAATCATTCTCCCATTCTACTCCTAATAAAATAGGTACAAAGATAAGAAAATATATATCTCCCTCACAATTTGCTCATAAGGAAATTCCTTGTGGACAACGCACAGAAAACTCAGTCATTCCTGTGAGGCTCCCCTGAGACAAATGCACATCTGATGGCTTCCTCTGCCCTATTGTTTATGTAAAAATGCAGATTCACTGAACCAGACTCAATTGTGTATTCAGTGGAAGGCTGATCAACGACTTCCAGGTTTGGGTGTGAACCTGGAAAATCTGAGACAGGTCTCTGTTAATTTAGAAAGTTTATTTTGCCAAGGTTGGGCATGCACCCGTGACAAGTTTATTTTGCCAAGGTCGGGCACGCACCAGAACACCGCCTCAGGAAGTCCTGATTGAAAGATTCTCCCTGGGGCCTGAAAGCTTCAGGGAATGAATAACTTCTCGTCCTCAGGCCCAGTCCTAACTTGCGCCAGCAGCATGATAGCAGAGGCAGGAAGAGAGCTGGCTGGAAGACACATACCCTCTGCAGATCAAGAGGGAGGCCGTCCCGGTGCTACATAGCAGTCATGTCAGGTTGGGACAGTTCCTGTTTACAGAGGACTATAAAACCCCCGTTCCATTCTCACTTGGGGCTGATGCCATGTTCGGCCTCAGGCTGTCTGCACCCAGGCACTCATTAAAACAGCGTGTTGCTCCACACCGCCTCGTGTTGTCTGTTGGCGCGTTCTCGCCTCGTGTTGTCTGTTGGCGCGTTCTCGGGGGTTCCAACCAATGCAAGAGCCTTGCATCCACTGCTGAGACCCACGAGGGGCTTTGGTCCACGTCCGCCGTGGACCTACAACCCCTCCATCCCAGAGAGCAGGCCACAGCAGCCGGACACAGGAAGCTCCTCAGCCCCTCTAGTCGCCTCTCTGGGCCTGCACATTGGTCACTGATCTTGCCTACTGGTAAGTTTCCTGGGAGCCCAGTTAACAGGGAAAAACCCACACAGCCTCTCTTGGTTTCTCTGGCCCCAAAATCCAATGTTGGTCCAAGAAGGCCATAGCATGACCATGCATGGTGGCTCACGCCTGTAATCCCAGCTACTTGGGAGACTGAGGCAGGAGAACAGCTTGAACCTGGGAGGTGGAGGTTGCAGTGAGCCAAGATCACGCCACTGCACCCTAGCCTGGGTGGTGACAGAGTAAGACTCTGTCTCAAAAAAAAAAAAAAAGGCTACAGCATGTGCCAGGCACTCGCTGATAATCTGGTTTTAGGGGGACGCCTCTAAGCCATTTGATCCCGTTCTGGGAATTAAAAAGGCAGTGGTGACAATTGCCCCTTCTATCGTCTCCCGCCGGCTGTCCAGGAAGGTCTGCTTTTCCCTGTTCTCTTGAGCCTACCCTCTGTTACGGGAAATTCCTAGTCTTCCATTCCAAAGGACAGCCCTTTATGTTGCCTCATGAAAAACCTGCAAACCTTAGGCCTCAGGCAAGATACCCCTCTCAGCACCTTGTTCTTCTTTTGCAATTCAGTCTGGCCACAGTACGAATTGAAAAAATGGGTTCAAATGGGCCGCAAATAGAACATACGACTTTACAATTTTGACTGACTTAAGCAATTATTGCTGACGGTTGGAAAAATGGGGAGAAATTTCTTATATCCAGGCCTTTTTCACACTCAGATTACAACCCGACCTCTCCAATTCTTGCTCACCTGTTCAAATCCTCCTCCTCCATTCTCGCAGCCCTGATCACCTTTCTCCTCCGAACCCTACCTCTTTTTCCTTGTTACATCCAGCAGACTGCTGTCCACCTGTCCCTGCTCCTACCTCTTCCTCTCAACCGTCTTCTTTAACCCAAGCCTCCTCTTTGTCTTCCCAGCCAGCACCGCCTCCAAGAGTATCCACTTCTTTTCCTACACCATCCTCTCCTCAGGACAATTCTAGCACTGCTTGTACCCATTCTCCTCCCTCACCGTCCTCTCCTGAGGCCTGCAAACCCACCCCGCCACCTTAGGCTCCTATCTATCCTCTGCTGCCTATTAACTCAACCCCCCTTCCCCCTTCAAACCCTCAGCAGGAACCACTTCCGGTCTTTCTTTCTCTCCACCCTTACTGGTTCAGGCATCATTTTTGGCCCATGCCCCACCCTTACTTCAGCGTCTGTGCTAGCATGCCCCCTTGGGGAAGTCGCAGGAACTGAAAGTATTGTTAGCGTTCATGTTCCCTTCTTCACTGATCTCTCTCAAATTCACAAAAGACTTGGTTCATTTCCAGAAGACCCTGCCTTTTATATTATAGAGTTTCAGTACCTCACCCAGGCTTAAGAACTAACTTGGCATGACCCCTACGTTATCCTCTGTTCCACCCTCACCCCGGAAGACTGGGACGTATCTGGACCCTAGCTCAGACCCAGGCTGATACAATTATCACCAAGCTTCTGCCCAGCCTACTGGTGCAGAGGTAGTTCCCAGCCAGGACCCCCACTGGGATTATCAAGGTGGGGCCTTTGGACGCCGCCACCGAGACCACATGATTGTCTCCTTGCAGGACTCAAAAAGGGTGCCCATAAAGTGGTAAACTATGAAAAACTTTCAGAAATCGCCCAGGGTTCCGACAAACACCCAGCCCTTTTTCCTCTCTTGTTTAACTGAAGCCACGAGAAAATATACCAACCTAGACCCAGCCAGACCAGAAGGAACCACTCTCTTAAACGTTCGGTTTGGCCGGGCGCGGTGGCTCAAGCCTGTAATCCCAGCACTTTGGGAGGCCGAGACGGGTGGATCGCGAGGTCAGGAGATCGAGACCATCCTGGCTAACACGGCGAAACCCCGTCTCTACTAAAAAATACAAAAAACTAGCCGGGCGAGTTGGCGGGTGCCTGTAGTCCCAGCTACTTGGGAGGCTGAGGCAGGAGAATGGCGTAAACCCGGGAGGCGGAGCTTGCAGTGAGCTGAGATCCGGCCACTGCACTCCAGCCTGGGCGACAGAGCGAGACTCCGTCTCAAAAAAAAAAAAAAAAAAAAAAACGTTCGGTTCATCTCCCAACCCATCCCCGATATCCAATATCCGGCACAAGCTTCAGAAGCTTGACAATGACCCTCAATTGAACCCCACAATGAGGCCTTCTAAATTTAGCCTTCAAAGTCTTTAACAGTCATTATCAGAAAAGTAAAAGGCAAAAACAGGCAGAGTTTCAAATGGCTGCCTCCGCCATCAGGGGCCCTGCAGGTCCGTGGGGCCACAGCTCCACACGGGAGCCTCCTGGCAGGTCACCTCCACCTGGCGCCTGTTTCAAGTGCGGCAATGAAGGCCAGTGGTCCAGACAATGCCCAAACCCAGGTAAGCCCACCAGGCCGTGCCCCCTCTGCGGAAGACACCACTGGAGGTTGGACTGTGAGCGGCCCCTGCAAGGACCACCCCCATCCCTTCCTGAGCTGGCCAACACCTACTCGAGCTCATCGGCCTTGTTGCTGAAGACTGACAGTGCCCAAGAACGGGCACCCCGCAACTACCATCGTTTCATCTGAGCCAAGGGTAACCCTGATGGTGGCAGGTAGCCCAGTATGTATTTTAAATTAATATCAAGTCAACCTATTCTGCTTTACCTAATTTTTCAGGACCCACTGAGTCCTCCCAGGTCTCTGTTGCGGGAATTGAAGGACAAGTCTCCAAACCAAGCACCGCCTCCACTTTTCTGCTCCCTTCACACCTTTTCCTTCACTCACTCTTAGTCCTGCCCTCACGCCCAACTCCGCTTCTAGGCAGAGACATCCTTTCAAAACTCCACACCACTTTCCACTTCCGTGTTCCCCATAGTACCCAACACATCCACCCAGACCCCTCCGGGCCATCTAACCTTCTTCTACTCCTCCAACTTCCCACCTTAAAACATGTAACCTTTCCTAATCCCCCATCCATAGTTAACCCCGCTGTTTGAGATACTTCCACACCTTCAGTCGCAAAACACCACACCCCCTTCCACATTACCCTCAAAAACCCCACCCAGTTCCTATCACAGAAGCAGTATCTAATCCCCATGCAGCTCTTATAGGCCTAAAGCCTATCATTTCTCGCCTCCTCGCCTGTCAACTACTCTGCCCAACAAACTCCCCTTTTAACACACCAATTCTACCTGTTAAAAAGCCAGAGGGAACTTATTGCTTAGTCCAGGACCTCAGGCTCATTAACCAAGCTGTACTCCCAGTATGTCCAGTATTTCCTAACCCATACACTTTACTTTCTGCAGTTCCCTCCAATATCACCCATTTTTCTGTCCCAGACCTAAAGGATGCTTTTTTCCCACAATTTCTTTGCACTCTGATTCTCAAGACCTCTTTGCTGTTACATGGGAAGACCCCAACACCCACCTTTCACATCAGCTCACCTGGTGCATATACTGTCTCAAGGTTTTAGAGACGGCACCCATCTTTTTGGACAGGCCCTTGCTTGCGACCTCTGTGCCTTATCCCTAAAACTGTCCACTCTCATTCATGATGGGCTCCTGTGTAGCCCCTCTCAAAGAGACTGCAACGCCCACACTCCATCTCTTTTAAATGTACTGGCAGAGCGGGGGTATCGGGTCTAATCTAAAAAAGCACAAGTATGTACCCCCTCAGTCACCTATCTAGGCCTAGCTCATGAACCTGAGGCCTCACAGCTGACCACATATCTCTCCTCCAGTTCCTCCCGCTTCTGCAAACTAAGGAAGAAATTCTCTTTTCTAGGACTAGCAGGATATTTTAGGCTCCGGGTTCCCTCCTTCGCTCTACTTGCCAAACTGTTATACCAAGCTGCTAAAGGCCCTCTCCATGAGCTTTTAAACCCTGCACAGCCTATTTACCTAGCCTTTCTGTCTACTCCAGAAGGCTCTCACCTCAGCCCCCCCCCTCACCTTCCCAGACCTCACCAAACCTTTCTTCCTCTATACCGATGAACGGCGTGGAGTTGTACTGCATGTTCTAACCCAGTCTAAGGGATCCACCCTCCAGGTTGTTGTCTACCTCTCTAAACAGCTGGAAACCACAGTTCTCGGATGGCCTGCCTGCGTCCAAGCACTGGTGGCAGCTGCTGTCCTCACCCGTGAAAGCCTAAAACTATCTCTGCATACCACCTAACAGTTTCTTCAACCCATAACATCAAAGACTCGCTAGCTCACCGCAGTGTACTAAGTCTCATCTCTGCCCCATGGCTCCTCCAACTGTACGCTTTATTCATAGAAACCCCCAAATCATCGTGCTAACCAGCTCCCATCTAAATCCAGCCACGCTCTTACCTGAAGCAACTACCTTCCAAGACCCTGCACATTTCTGTGTGGACACTGTTCAAACCTTTCTTATACCTTTTCCAAACCTAACAGACCAGCCCCTTCCAGATGCCTCCTGTACTTAGTTTGTAGTTGGCAGCTCTTTCCTACATCAAGGACGCCGACATGCTGGCTATGCTGTAGTATCACCTGCCCACACTGTTGAAGTCAATCCACTAGGCACCACCTCCCAAAAGGCTGAACTCATCATCCTCACTTGAGCTCTCACTTGAGCAGCTGGACAACAGATCAATATATATTCAGATTCTCATTATCCGTTCCCCATAGCGCACTCACACTGGTCCATCTGGAAAGAACAGGGTTTCCTAACTGCAAACAACACCCCTGTCATACATGGCTCTTCCATCAGCAAGCTTCTTCAGGCTGCCAGGCTCCCGCAGAAACACGCCATCATTCACTGCAGGGGCCACCAAACCCCAGACAATCCTATACTGGCCGGAAATGCTTTAGCAGATAGAGTAGCCAAACAAATAGCCCTACAACCGGTGCAAAGCCAGTTTCTGTCTCTGTCCTCCTTCTCTCCTCTTTACTCCCCAGAAGAAAAGGAGGACTACCAAGCCCAAAACCTTCAAAAACAAGGACCACGGTGTGTCAAGGAAGGGCACTTCGCTCTTCCTCACTCTCAAACAATCCCTGTCCTCCAAAGCCTCCACAACTCTTTCCATGTTGGGTACACACCTCTCCTGCAACTTCTCCGCCCTATCCTCACTTGTCCTCATCTTTCCAGCTGTGTTCAAGAGATTACCCAGTCCTGCACTATCTGCCGCTCAGTGTCACCCCAGGGTTCCCTCCAGCAGCTGCCTTTTCCTACCCACCAAGCCCAGGGCCAGGTACCTGGGCAAGATTGGCAGGTAGACTTCGCTCACATGCCGCCTGATAAATGGCTCCGCTACCTTCTAGTCTTTGTACTTTCTCCGGGTGGGTAGAAGCGTTCCCAGCAACTTCAGAAGGTGCAAATGTCGTCACACAAACTCTCATCATGCATATAATTCCCTGTTTTGGACTCCCAATATCCATCTAGTCCAATAACAGGCCTGCCTTTATCAGCCAAATTACCCAAGGCGTCTCTACATCCTTGGGAATAAAATGGGTTCTCCACACACCCTACAGGCCTCAATCTTCAGGCAAAGTTGAAAAGGTCAACTCTGTCCTTAAAGCCCAACTCACCAAGCTCACTAGAAATCTGCCAGTCGTGGCCGAGAAGTCTCCCTTTCACCCTCATGAGACTCTGGCAACACCAAAGGCAGCCTTTTTTTAGAGTCCCTTTGAGATCATGAATGGCCGAACTTTTGTCTTAGGGCCTCCACCCTTACCAGACTCTGAGCCACTTGGGAATTTCCTCCCCTCCTTAATCCAGACACGGTCTTTCATTCGTGAAGCAGTGAATGAGGCCATGCCTCTCCCTGCCGACACCTTATTCTCTCAACATAACTGTCTTGCAGGCACAGACGTGTTTATCAGCCAACCCGACCCTCACAAAAGCTACAACCGAAGTGGACAGGCCCCTACACTGTGGTACTTGGCACGCCAACTGCAGTGAGAGTCCGAGGACTCCCCCACTGGATCCATCGTACCAGGGTCAAGCTCACCCACAAGGCTGCTTCTTCCTCCAAAACATTAACAGCTAAGTGTTGCCTAGGTCAATTTCTCCTACTAAGCCTAAATTAACCAACATTTTTTTCCTAAAAATCAAAACACAAGGAAGACTAACCACCTGCTTCCAGGAATGGCCGGTACCTACCCAACCGCTTGCTATACCTCTCTTCCACCCAAAAGTCTTTTTTTTTTTTTTTGAGAAGGAGTCTCGCTCTGTCACCCAGGCTGGAGTGCAGTGGCCAGATCTCAGCTCACTGCAAACTCCGCCTCCCGGGTTTACGCCATTCTCCTGCCTCAGCCTCCCGAGTAGCTGGGACTACAGGCGCCCGCCACCTCGCCCGGCTAGTTTTTTGTATTTTTTTAGTAGAGACGGGGTTTCACCGTGTTAGCCAGGATGGTCTCGATCTTCTGACCTCGTGATCCGCCCGCCTCGGCCTCCCAAAGTGCTGGGATTACAGGCTTGAGCCACCGCGCCCGGCCCCAAAAGTCTTAATACAGGAATATCCCTTACCAGGATCCTAATACCGTCAGTAGCTGTCCTGCTGTCTGCAGCAGCCCCTCCCAGCTGCCGTGTTATCAGTCTTTCCGCTACAGAGGAAAGATTCAACAATCCTTTACTGGCCGGGCGCGGTGGCTCAAGCCTGTAATCCCAGCACTTTGGGAGGCCGAGACGGGCGGATCACGAGGTCAGGAGATCGAGACCATCCTGGCTAACAGGGTGAAACCCCGTCTCTACTAAAAAATACAAAAAACTAGCCGGGAGATCCGGCCACTGCACTCCAGCCTGGGCGACAGAGCAAGACTCCGTCTCAAAAAAAAAAAAAAAAAATCCTTTACTTATCATACTCATATAGAAAGAAACTGTTATGGAACCTTAATCAAAGAATGTGTTGAATCAGGAAAGAGTTATTATAAAGTAAAGAATCTAGGAGTATCCGGCAGTTGTAATGGGGCTGTATGCCCCCAAGGGAAGCAGTGGCTTTGCTTCACCAAAATTGGACAATGGGGAGTAAACACTCAAGTACTCGAGGACATAAAGAGAGAACAGATTAACAACGCCCCCTGAAAATCACCCGCGGTATTTCCATTCCTTTATACAAAAACTACAAGCAGATGCATCCCTTCCCAAGCCAGGAAAATACCTGTTTGTAGGTCTAGGAGAACCATCGCGCATACCATGAATGTGTCCAATTGCTGGGTATGCCAGGGAGCTCGTGTGAGGGAACAGGAGCTGTGGGATGGGCTAGACATTCCCCCTTACTTACTAGCATCCCAAAACCCCAGCCTCACTTTCACTCCTTAGGAACACCCACAGTCCTGGACACTTACCAACCCAGTGAGAATATCCCGCAAATGGACCAATAAAACCCATCGCGCCGTAGGTGAAAGCCCCTGTCACCAAACCCTAACAGTCAACACCTCCACAGCTGAGTGGTGGCCAAGCTTACCCCCCGGAGCCTGGTCTTCTAACTTAAGCTACCTCAATTATGTCTTGTCAACACAGGCCTAGTACTGTACAAACACCACTAACCCTTATGCCGCATACCCCTGCCTAGGTGCACTATGCGACAATCCCGTGAACACCAGCCTACAATGGATTCCTTTGGATATGTGGAACCCAGACTTACTCATGGCTACCTCATCACTAGCAAGGTACTTCCTTCCTAGGCACAATTAAACCTGGGTTCTTCTTACTTCCAAAGCAGGCGGGCAACACCCTCAGAATCCCTGTGTATGATAACCAGAGAAAAACGATCCTCGGAGGTAGGAGGGAGCCAAACATGGCGAGAGGACGAGAAACAGGCCTCACAGTCCTGCCACTTGGGCGGAGGATGGTTCCTGGGGTTATCGGACTTCCATATATACGCCGAAGAGAACAATTAGACTACAGGCTGTTCTAGAGATAATCACCAACCAAACTGCCTGAGCCCTGGAAATGCTCGCATAACAACAAACCCAAAGGCATGCGGCAATTTATCAAAACAGGCTGGCACTAGACAGACTACTTATTAGCAGAAGAGGGTGGGGCCTGTGGTAGGTTTCATACCTCCAATTGCTATCTTAACATAGGTGATAATGGAAAAGTGGTTCTAAACATCACTTCAAACATCAGAAAACCAGCCCACGAACCAGGCCAAACCTGGAAGGGAGGGGACCCAACAAACCTTCCAGGAGGTGGTTCTCTAATTTAGGAGGATTGAAAATGCTGGTAGAGACGGTCATCTTCATCGCTGGGTTCCTCCTGTTTCTCCCCTGTTATCCCACTGATAATGAAAGCCATTAAAACTCCTGTTGAAACTACAGTTAGCAGGCCGGGTGCGGCGGCTCAAGCCTGTAATCCCAGCACTTTGGGAGGCCGAGACGGGCGGATCACGAGGTCAGGAGATCGAGACCATCCTGACTAACGCGGTGAAACCCCGTCTCTACTAAAAAAACACAAAAAACTAGCCAGGCAAGGTGGCAGGCGCCTGTAGTCCCAGCTACTCAGGAGGCTGAGGCAGGAGAATGGCGTAAACCCGGGAGGCGGAGCTTGCAGTGAGCTGAGATCCGGCCACTGCACTCCAGCCTGGGCGACAGAGCGAGACTCCATCTCAAAAATAAAAAATAAAAAATAAAAAAGAAACTACAGTTAGCCACCAGACAGTCCAGACGATGCTCCTGCTACAACGGCACGATGGATGCCCACCCGTCTCTCAAGAATCCCCCAAAATTAAGTTATTCTTTTTCCAAGGTGCCCATGCCACCCCTATGTCACGCCTGAAGTAGTTATTAAGAAAGTCATCCCTTTTCCCTCTTCTGTAACCAAATAGACAGAAATGAAAGATTCTCCCGGGGGCTTGAAAGCTTGAGCGAATGAATAACTCCTCCTCCTCAGGCCCAGTCCTAACTTGCGCCAGCAGCGTGCATCAGCAAGATAGCAGAGGCAGGAAGAGAGCTGGCTGGAAGACGCATGCCCTCCGCAGATCAAGAGGGAGGCTGTCCCAGTGCTACATAGCAGTCACGTCAGGCTGGGACAGTTCCGGTTTACAGAGGACTATAAAACCCCTGCTCCGTCCTCACTTGGGGCTGATGCCATTTTCGGCCTCAGGCTGTCTGTACCCAGGCACTCATTAAAACAGCGTGTTGCTCCACACCGCCTCGTGTTGTCTGTTGGCGCGTTCTCGGGGTTCCAACCAATGCAAGAGCCTTGCATCCGGTGCTGAAACTTGCGAGGGGCTTTGGTCCATGTCCCCCGTGGACCTGCCACCCTTCCATCCCGGAGAGCAGGCCACAGCAGCCAGACACAGGAAGCTTCTCAGCCTCTAGTCGCCTCTCTGGGCCTGCACATCGGTTACTGATCTCGCCTACTGGTAAGTTTCCTGGAAGCCCAGTTAACAGGGAAAAATCCACATGGCCTCTCTTGGTTTCTCCAGCCCCAAAATCCAACATTGGTCCAAGAAGACTATGGCATGGCTGGGTGTGGTGGTTCACGTCTGTAATCCCAGCACTTTGGGAGCCTGAGGCTGTTAGATCACGAGGTCAGGAATTCGTGACCCGCCTGGCTGGCACACTCTCGGGGTTCCAACCAATGCAAGAGCCTTGCACTGATGACATGCCCCCAGGGTGGTTGGGGCACAGTTTGGTTTTATACATTTTAGGGAGACATGAGACACCAATCAATATATATAAGAAGTACCCTGGTTCTTCTGGAAAGGTGGGACAACTTGAAGCAAAGGCAGGAACACTCCAAGCAGGGAGGGAGCTTGCTGGGCACAGATAGGTGAGACACTGGAGGCTGCATTCTTTTGAGTTTCTGATTAGCCTTTCCAAAGGAGGCAATGAGATATGCATCTATCTCAGTGAGCAGAGGGGTGACTTTGAATAGAATGGGAGGCAAGTTTCCCTTAAGCAGTTTCCAGCTTGACTTTTCCTTAGTGATTTTGGAGCCCAAAATGTTTTTCTTTCACAAGAGCAGCAAGGGAGGATCACTTAAGCTCAAGAGCCAGAGACTGCAGTGAGCAGAGATCACACCACTGCATTCCAATCTGGGTGACAGAGCGAGACGCTGTCTTAAGAAAACAAAACTAGGCTGGGCACAGTGGCTCACGCCTGTAATCCCAGTACTTTGGGAGGCCAAGGTGGGTGGATCACAAAGGTCAGGAGTTTGAGACCAGCCTGACCAACATAGTGAAACCCTGTCTCTACTAAAAATACAAAACTTAGCCAGGGAGGCGGAAGTTGCAGTGAGCCAAGATCGAGCCACTGCACTCCAGCCTGTGCGACAGAGTGAGACTCCGTTTCAAAAAACAAACAAAATTAACTAAACCCACCTGTAGGCCTGGAGTAATCATGCTTGTAATCCCAGCACTTTGGGAGTCTGAGGCAGGCGGAGTGCCTGAATCCAGGAGTTCGAGACCAGCCTGAGTAGCATGGTGAAACCCCATGTCTACAAACATTTTTTTAAAAAAGCTGGGCATGGTGGTGCACACCTGAAGTCCTAGCTATTCTGGAGGCTGAGGTGCGAGAATCCCCTGAACCCAGGAGGCGGAGCTTGCAATGAGACGAGATGCAGCCACTACACTCCAGCCTGGGCGACAGAGTGAAACCCCTTCTCAAAAAAATAAAAACAACAAAATACCACTGAACTCCCGCCTGGGTGGCAGAGTGAGACCCCTTCTCAAAAAAAAACAAAAACAAAACAACAAAATACCACTTGTAACTGCAGCTAATCAGAGCATGGATATTCGGGGCCACTTGTGTCAGTGCTCCTGGCTGATTTGTTTTTCTAAGACCACCAGAGCGGGCACAAAAGAACCAGCAAGTAGGCAAGTGTAGGAGCAAAACTGCAAGTTTATTTTGGTCACCTAAGGTGTGGGGAAGAGGTCTGTCCGCCTCTGGCAAAGAAGGCCGACAGAGTCCCCCAATGGGGCTCTCGGACGGAGTTCCTGCAGTCCCGACATCCCGACAGGAGTGGAGGACTGAGGAAGGCCGCGCGTGGCGTCCATCCGGAGCGGCTTTTCTAGGAGTGGGAGGGCAATAGGCGGGGCACAGGCGTGTCGGGGGGCGTTCCGCAGGTGCGACCAGGTAAATCTTGGTCTTTTCGGATTGACATCACCTGGCACATACCTGGTCGGTCTGCACCCTCCCTGGGCACTGGCTGCATTTTCGCACGCGCGGGAAGGGAAAAGTTGGTGAAGAAGAACCCGGAAGTGCACCATCTTGCCTCCGTTCGTCCAAACACTGGCTTGCAATCTATAAACTTGGCCCAGAGAAGCTCTTCTCATGTGAGTTTTGCCCCTGCTTCTTTCTTTAGGTCAACACCTGCTAGGTTAGGACATTGTGGGCGGGGACAGCATAAGGGATATTTTCAACCTTTTTTGGTAACAAGAGTTGTTTCTTTTTTCTTTTTTTCCCTCTGCCTTGTCTTATAATGATAAAAGAGTTGCCTCTTTATTTTTTTATTTTATTATTATTTTTTTGAGATGGAGTCTTGCTCTGTTGCCCAGGCTGGAGTGCAATAGCACGATCCCAGCTCACTGCAAGCTCCGCCTCCCAGGTTCACACCATTCTCCTGCCTCAGCCTCCCAAGTGGCTGGGCCTACAGGCGCCCGCCACCACGCCTGGCTAATTTTTTGTATTTTTAGTAGAGACGGGGTTTCACCATGTTAGCCAGGATGGTCTCGATCTCCTGACCTCGTGATCCACCTGCCTCGGCCTCCCAGAGTGCTGAGATTACAGGCGTGAGCCACCACACCTGGCCTATTTTTATTTTTTATCTATTTTTTTGAGACAGGGTCTCACTATGTTGCCCAGGCAGGTCTCGAACATCTGAGCTCAAGTGACCCTCCCATGTCAGCCTCCCAGAGTGCTGTGATTCCAGGCATGAGCCAATATGTCTGGCCAAGAGTTGCTTTTTATTTTATTTATTTAGAGATGGAGTCTCACTCTGTTGCCCAGGCTGGAGTACAGTGGCGTGATCTCGGCTCACTGCAACCTCCGCCTCCCAGGTTCGAGCAATTCTCCTTGCTGCAGTCTCCCGAGTAAATGAGATTATAGGCCAGCGCTATGATGCTTGGCTAATTTTTGGGTTTTTAGTAGAGACGGGATTTCGCCATGTTGGCCAGGCTGGTCTCGACCGTCTGACTGCAGGTGATCTGCCCACCTCGGCCTCCCACAGTGCTGGGATTACCAGTGTGAGCCACCACGTCCAGCCTCCAAGTTTCTATTTTACGTTTCTCATCTCCATCCTGCCAAGTGTCTATTCCGCATAGTACTGACTCATTTGCTCTGAAGGATGAGCTGAGTTCTCCTGGGCTACCTCCCAAGCTCCTGTTTGTGTCCTCCAGGTTCTTGGTTTATCTTTTGCTTACTTGTTAGGGTTTATAACACTCTCATTCTGTCTTGCAATCTCCGTAGTTGTTTAGCCTTAATTCACAGGCAAACAGGTTCTAAGGTCTCCTCCAGTACTACTGTAGCCTTCGATTCTTGATTTTTTTTTTTTTTTTTGAGATGGACTTTCACTTTTGTTGCCCAGGCTGGAGTGCAATGGCATGGTCTTGGCTCACCGCAGCTTCTGCCTCCCAGGTTGAAGTGATTTTACTGCCACAGCTTCCCAAGTAGCCGGGATTACAGGAGCCCACCATCATGACCAGCTAATTTTTGTATTTTTGGTAGAAATGGGGTTTTGCCATGTTGGCCAGGCTGGTCTCAAACAATTTCACCATGTTGGCCAGGGTGGTTTCAAACTCCTGACCTCAGGTGATCCGCCCATCGTGGCTTCCTGAAGTGCTGGAATTACAAACGTGAGCCACCGAGCCTGGCCCAAGTTTTGAATGTTGAATGTTAGTTCATCTCTTGTTTGGCTGGATTTCATTGTCCAGTTTTCCTCCCACAAAGGGCTTGGGGAGGTGACAGAGTCTCTGAATACAGGCAGTTGAAAGATGGCATCTATGGGCCAGCAGATCCCTGCACTTAGGGAGGCGAAGGGGGAGAGATAGCTTGAGGCCAGGAGTTTGAGACCAGCCCGGCCAAAATGGTGAAATCCTAACTCTAGTATAAATACAAAAATTAGCTGGGCGTGATGGCCCTTCGTAAAGGATTGGCCTCAGCCATTTAGCCCGAGGTTGCTCTGAGACCGCAGTGGAGAGCCAATGGGCTGTGGCTTCCTCACACCCAGATGCTGCTTCAGCCCCAGTGCCTCTCACATCCCTCATCTGGAGGCCTTGAGGACTGCCCTCCAGGGCTCCCTCCACCAATGCTCTGTGCTCCTGGCGAAATCCCTTTCAACATCCGGGTGAGGCATGATGTCCTTCAAAGCCTTCTCTGATGAATCCCCATCTCTGCCCCTCCCCAGGCAGCTCCCCTGCCTCGTCTTCCACGTCTGTTATTATCTGGCACATCGCCATGCATCTCTCAGCTGCCCCCTTCCCAGGCCATGCACTCACAGAAGGCAAGCTGTCTCGAACATGTCTGAACCCATGACTGAGGCATAGTGCCTAGCATATAGCAGGCATTTCAAATAATGTTTATTACAGACAGGTCTGTAAGAGTGAAAATTACACTAGAAGGAACACTGTTTTAGCAGTTGTGTATTTTTTATATTCTATTGCTTCAGATCCCTTCTAGAATAAAGGCCAACCAAGGTCAGGGGGAAGGGGAAGGAGGGTCAGGGAGAGAAGGTGGTAGAACCAAGGAAGCTGAGCACCTAAAACACTCACTCATTTTAATCCTATCTCTGGTCAGCCCTTTTATTAAATTAAAATTACCTCTTTAATACTGGGTCGACAAACTATAGCCCAACAGACAAACCCTGCTTCCTGTCCCTTTCTGTAAGCTAATTTTTTTTTCTTTTTGTGACGGAATCTCACTCTGTCGCCCAGGCTGGAGTGCAGTGGTGCGAACTCGGCTCACTGCAAGCTCCGCCTCCCGGGTTCACGCCATTCTCCTGCCTCAGCCTCCTGAGTAGCCAGGATCACAGGCGCCCACCACCACGCCCGGCTAATTTTTTGTATTTATTTTAGAAGAGACGGGGTTTCACCGTGTTAGCCAGGATGGTCTCCTGACCTCGTGACTGCCCACCTCCACCTTCCAAAGTGCTGGGATTACAGGCGTGAGCCACGCCCAGCCTCTGACAGCACTCCAAGACAGAATGTGGGAAATCACATAGACCCAAACAATAGGCCCGTGGGTGCCCACCGTATTGCCACCAGGTGGACTGTCAAGAAGTCATCTGCAATGCTAGCTACAAAATGCAGAACTGTGCTTGGTGCTGGCTATTGGGTTTTAAGCCCTTTCAATGGTGGAGGAGCGTAAACCAAAATCCCAGAAAGACTAGCCCAACAGGACTGGTTCTAAGGGAAGAAATTTATATATTTTTTGAGATGGACTTTTGCTCTTGTTGCCCAGGCTGGAGTGCAATGGCGCGATCTCCGCTCACTGCAACCTCCGCCTCCTGGGTTCAAGTGATTTTCCTGCCTCAGCCTCCCGAGTAGCTGTGATTACAGGCACGCACCAACACACCTGGATAATTTTGTATTGTTAGTAGAGATGGGGTTTCACCGTGTTGGTCAGGCTGGTCTCAAATTCCCGCCTCAGCCTCCCAAAGTGCAGGGATTATAGGCATGAGCCACTGTGCCCGGCCAGGGAAGAACTTTATACAAGTCTCACGCTTCATCCTAAAAATATATGCATATCAAAATATATTCATGTTCATTTTAATATTAAAGGAATTTCCATTTCCAAAGCATCACCGCCCATCACAGTAGTTCCATGGGTCCCAGCTTGAGAAGCCATTAAATGAAAAACCAAAAAAAAGCAAATAGCAGGATAGAAAAGCTGTATGTACATTAAAATGGTTACATCACTTTAATCACCACGGGGAATCCTGGAAGATGTTAATGGCTGGGCATGGGGGCTCACGCCTGCAATCCCAGCACTTTCAGGGGCTGAGGCAGGCCCCGCCTCTACAAAAAACACAAAAATTAGTCAGGCATGGTGGCCAGTGCCTGCAGTCCCAGCTACAAAGTGAGCTGAGATGGGAGGATTGCTTGGGCCTGGGAGGATGAGGCTGCAGTAGGCTGAGATTGCACCACTGCTCCGGGCAAGAGTGAGGCTGTCTCAAAAAAAAAAAAAAAAAGAAAAAGAAAAAATGCCTGGGTTAGCTTAGTGGATTTTAGGTAAGTTTACTATTTTCTTTTTGGTAATGTAGTTTTACCACTTTTATTATAAAAAATGTGTTTAGAAGAATCTGGCTGAGTTGCTAAGTCTCCTGTGTGATAACACAATCTGAGGCAGATGACCACAATACCAGTTTTCAATTTTGATATTTAAAAAAAAAATTTTTTTTTTTTTGAGATGGAGTCTCACGCTGTCACCCAGACCAGAGTGCAATGGCATGATCTCGGCTTACTGCAAAGTCTGCCTCCCAGGTTCAAGCGATTCTCCTGCCTCAGCCTCCTGAGTAGCTGGGATTACAGGCGTGTACCACCACGGTCGGCTAATTTTTGTATTTTTAGTAGACACAGGGTTTCACCACATTGGCCAGGTTGGTCTCAAAACTCCTGACCTCAAGTGATCCACCCGCCTTGGCCTCCCAAAGAGCTGGGATCACAGGCGTGAGCCACCATGCCTTGGCCTTCACCTACATTGGTTACTTTCTCTAAGTCAGACTGGGCTCTGTCTCTGCACAGTGCTGGGGGAGTGTGCTCCATGTGATGCACAGGAGCCCCCCTGCCCCCACTGCCCCTGAAGGTGTGCCTTAAAGTTATCACAAGGGATGGAAGGTTACTTGGCCAACCCAGAAACCCTCAATAGGTAAAATAGCTCACTGAGTGCCTACGGCCAGCTAGGATCAACTTTGTCATTGTACTGCACAAAACTTCACCTCTTCCTAATCTCACCAATGAAAATGTCCCCAAGTTTACACAAAATACCTAACAGAGGCAAACAAAACAATTCTCTTCCTTTTCTGATAGTAAAAGACTGCAATACAATTTGTTTGCAATGCAGCAGTTAAAATTAGTAACATTCCTGGTTTTTTTTTTTTTTTTTTTTTTTTGGATGGAGTTTCGCTCCTGTCGCCCAGGCTGGAGTGCAATGGCGTGATCTCGGCTCACTGCAACCTCTGCCTCCCAGGCTCAAATGATTCTTCTGCCTCAGCCTCCCGAGTAGCTGGGATTACAGGTGCCCACTAGCATGCCTGGCTAATTTTTGTATTTTTAGTAGAGACGGGGTTTCTCTATGTTGGCCAGGCTGGTCTCAAACTCCTGACCTAAGGTGATCCACCTGCCTTGCCCTCCCAAAATGCTGGGATTACAGGCGTTATCCACTGCACCTGGCCAAAATTCCTGTTTCTAATAATCAAAAACCAGGGCTGTAGGATTAGAAGTCACTATTACTGGCTGGGTGCAGTGGCTCATGCCTGTAATCCCAGCATTTTGGGAGGCTGAGGCGGGTGGATCATGAAGTCAGGGGTTCAAGACCAGCCTGGCCAAGATGGTGAAACTCTCTCTCTACTAAAAATACAAAAAAAATTAGCCAGGCATGGTGGTGTGAGCCTGTAGTCCTAGCTACTCGGGAGGCTGAGGCAGGAGAATCGCTTGAACCCAGGAGGCGGAGTTTGCAGTAAGTCAAGATTGTGCCATTGCACTCCAACCTGGGCGAGAGTGAGACTCTGTCTCAAAAAAAAAAAAAAAAAGTCACTATTACATTATTGATACTCAGCTGATAATCAGTTTAATGCTAAATTGACTAGGCTCAGCACAGTAGAATCACACCGCTGTAAAGCGCTTAAAATTCTCTAATTATACGGATTTGTCCAGTGATCCATAACCTTACAGAAAAATTCCTTGCACACAGTAGATATTCCAAAATATATGTTGGATAATCAGCATTACTGTTGCTAATTCACCACTCACTGTAAAAAGCGTGAAAGTGGACGGGTGCAATGGCTCATGCCTATAATCCCAGCATTTTGGGAGGCCGAGGTGGGCAGATCATCTGAGGTCAGGAGTTTGAGACCAGCCTGGCCAACATGGTGAAACCCTGTCTCTACTAAAAATACAAAAATTAGCTGGGTCTGGTGGTGAGTACCTGTAGTCCCAGCTACTCAGGAGGCTAAGGTAGGAGAATCACTTGAACCCAGGAGGTGGAGGTTGCAGTGAGCCAAGATCACACCATTGCACTCCAACCTGGGTGACAGAGTGAGACCCTGTCTCAAAAAAAAAAAGTAAAAGTGAAACCGATTATGCACACTGGGCTTTGTTACTCGAGTGGATTTTATTTTTGCACTCCAGGATGCAGCGAAGACGGTGGAAGGTTCATCTTCACAGCGAGGGCCCTCAGTGTCGAGGTGACTCCCGGCCTGAGGAGGGCTGAGGCATCCTGAATTTGGAGAGATCGAGGTTTAGGTCTAAGAAGGTGTACATGGTGTAGTCATGATGTTGGAGGTTCTTGTAGGTAGTGTTGTCAAATGGCTCGGCAGGCATTGGGGCCGGCTCTGTGGAGGAAACACGATGCCCGTGAGACCGACAAAAGGACAGCTCTTTCTGAATGACTTGGCTCACACACAGGCCCTTATTATCTACCAAGCATTCTTCATCACCCTATCTGTGAGGAACAAATTGTCTCATTAAAAAAGAAAAGACGACAAAAGCCACAGTAAAGAAAAAGAAAGATATTACTTGGAAGTATATTCTAAAACACACAGCCTTACCAATTTAAGAAATGGAATAGTTATTACAATGTGTCTTTTTTTTGAGATGGAGTCTCACTCTGTCGCCCAGGCTGGAGGGCAATGGTGCGATCTCAGCTCACTGCAACCTCCACCTCCTGGGTTCAAGAGATTCTCCTGCCTCAGACTCCCCAGTGGCTGGGATTATAGGCGTCTGCCACCATGCCTGGCTAATTTTTGTATTTTCAGTAGAGATGGGGCTTCACCATGTTGGCCAGGGTGGCTTCAATCTCCTGACCTCAAGTGATCTGCCCGCCTTGGCCTCCCAAAGTGCTGGGATTACAGGCGTGAGCCACCGGTGCCAGGCCATACAACGTGTCTTAACGTCTTAGTTTGTATACTTCTAGGCTTCTCAAAAGTTTGAAAATGCCTAGAACAATTATGGCAGGACTTTCAGGTAACTTAGAGATGCATGATAAAATCTACCTCTATTAGAAATCTGGGCTGGGCATGGTGGCTCATGCCCATAATCCCAGCACTTTGGGAAGTCGAGTTGGGAGGACTGCTTGAGCTCAGGAGTTCTAGATCATTCTGGGCAAAATAGTGAGACTCTGTCTCTACAAATAATAAAAAATTAGCAGGGGCCAGGCACAGTGGCTCGCACCTGTAATCCCAGCACTTTGAGAGGCCGAGGTGGGCAGATTGCTTGAGGCCAGGAGTTTGAGAGCATCCTGGCCAAGAAGGTGAAACCCCGTTTCCACTAAAGTTACAAAAGTTAGCAGGTCCATGTGGTGGCACATGCCCGTAATCCCAGCTATGTCGGGAGGCTGAGGCACAAGAATTATTTGAACCCAGGAGGCAGAGGTTGCAATGACCTGAGATTGCATCACTGCAGCCTGTGTGACAAAGTAAGACTGTCTCAAAAAAAAGAAAAAAAAAAAATTTAGCAGGGCATGGTGATGCACCTGTAGTCTCCAGCTACTCAGAAGGCTGAGGTGGGAGGATCACTTGAGACTGGGAGTGGAGGCTGCAGTGAGCCAAGATCACATCACTGCACTCCAGCCTGTGGGACAGAGCAAGACTCTGTGTCCAAAAAAAAAAAAAAAAAAAAAAAAATTGAAAAGCTTAAACTAAAGGAGCCTTCTGAATCTCTGATACAAGAAAATTAGATAAATTCTAATAACAACACAGCATTTAAAC
The DNA here is from genome assembly GCF_007565055.1 of Rhinopithecus roxellana. NCBI lineage: Eukaryota > Metazoa > Chordata > Mammalia > Primates > Cercopithecidae > Rhinopithecus > Rhinopithecus roxellana. The sequence goes on along the minus strand of NC_044561.1, from coordinate 44,958,041 downwards.
ATTCGGTAATTCTAAACTACAAGTAGGGGTTGAGGCAAAAGAAGTACTGGATTCCTGCAGTAGGACATAAAATATAACATAATGGCAAAATCAAAACCAGCACGGGAACAAGGCTGACGTTTAGGTTAAGATTTGTACTGACTCAATTTCTGGAAATCAGGTCATTAGGTCTGTCTTAACTTCCATTCATGCTCCACAAAAAAAATAACTTAAATACATGTATTTTCTCACTATTTCGATTAATATCAAAAGCTCTGATTTTCAGTTTTAAGTTACGTTAAACAAAAACGATGTCTTATTTAAAGAGCTGGCATCATTCCAATCTCCACAAGCTGAGTGTCTTCGGTGTGGTGTAGATACACCTTCAAAGCAGAACATATTATTTTAGTTACTATAGGAGGGTGATAACTGACCAAGATGTGGGTTATAAAACTGATCTAAAACCACGCTACCTGGAAGGCAAGTACTGGGGCACGGACTACCTAGCGAGACCATGGCCCCACACAGACACAGCTCTGCAAGGTGGGTTGCGCGCATGGGCACAGAAGATATTTAAGAAACAACACATCCATGAAATGTTATAATTTTCTCTTCAGAAAGGTTTGCAATCTGAAAACTCTCAATTCTGTTTTTATCCTGCGAGTTGTGTTATTCATCTCCATTTTAGAGCAGGAGGAGTGAAAGCAGCAGCATCAGGAAATGCAGGTCCTGAGGCCTGGGAAGTCTGGCAAGCCCCGGCACTTGGCATACCAATGAAAGAGCAGATGGAGAGGGGAGAAAACACATAAATCCCGTCGCACAACGAACCAGGAACAAGAAGGCGTCAGGTAAGGCACATAAGGCAAGGGGCGGCGGTGCAGAGGATGGAGAGCAGACACAGGACGGAGCCGCGCTTGTTAGGGACCATGCATTTTAGAGAAGTCTTCAAGAAGAGCCATGGATTCTAAAACGGAAGCAGGCCTTTTCATGTTTGCCACGACCCACCTAAAGCACATTGCATTTTATCAAGTTTAGTGCTCAAGAAAATGGTAACATAGCCGGGCGCACTGGCTCACGCCTGTAATCCCAGCACTTTGGGAGGCAGAGGTGGGTGGATCACTTGAGGTCAGGAGTTCAAGACCAGCCTGACCAACATGGCAAAACACTGTCTCTACTAAAAATACAAAAATTAGCCAGGCGTGGTGGCAGGCGCCTGTAGTGGCAGCTACACAGGGGGCTGAGGCAGGAGAATCGCTGGTACCCGGGAGGTGAAGCCAGCAGTGAGCTGAGATCGTGTTGCTGTACTGCAGCCTGGGTGACAGAGTGAGACTCCATCTCCCAAAAAAAAAAGGAAATGGTAACATAATAGGCATAAATACCGTTGCCCTTTAAAAGCCTTCATACGCTAGGCATGGTGGCTCATGCCTGTAATCCCAGCACTTTGAGAGGCCAAGGCGGGTGTATCACCTGGGGTCAGGAGTTTGAGACTAGCCTGGCTGACATGGTGAAACCCCGTCACTACTAAAAATACAAAAACTAGCCAGGGGTGGTGCCACACGCCTGTAATCCTGGCTACTCTGGAGGCTGAGGCATGAGCATTGCTTGAACCCAGGAGGCAGAGGTTGCAGTGAGCCGAGATTGCGCCATTGCACTCCAGCCTGGACAACAAGAACAAAACCCATTTCAAAAAAAAAAAAGCCCTTCATAAAATTTCTTCTACAAGAGTAAAGCAGCCCATATGTATTTTCAGTTAACCGGAGAAGGAAATGCTGTCCAGGGGAAAGGATGCGTATGCAGCAGTCTGCCCTGTACAACACACTGCTTTAATTCCTGAACTGTGAATCTGCCCTGTGCACAGGATGCTAAAAGTAATCATCTAATTTACCCGAAGACTCTCATGCCAAGTGACTAGCTACTGTTCTTCACCTATGCAAGTTAAACCAGAGGCTCCCCTTTTCACTTAGTGAGATGCCCCACAAGGTCATCAATGAACACTTAGACACCTTCAAAAGTCAGCGGTAACAATGTTAAGCTGCCAGTTTTCAAAAATTATAACTGGTTAAGAAACGGTCAAGAGTGCCAAGGACATACTCTTTAAGATGAAGGTTGGGGGCCGGACGCAGTGGCTCATGCCTGTAATCCCAGCCCTTTGGGAGGCCGAGGTAGGTGGATCATGAGGTCAGGAGACTGAGACCATCCTGGTCAACATGGTGAAACCCCGTCTTTACTAAATGTACAAAAATTAGCTGGGCGTGGTGGTGGGTGCCTATAATCCCAGCTACTCAGGAGGCTGAGGCAGGAGAATGGCTTGAACCCAGGAGGCAGAGGTTGCAGTGAGCCAAGATTTCACCACTGTACTCCAGCCTGGTGACAGTGTAAGACTCTGTCTCAAAAAAAAAAAAAAAAAGAGGAAGGTTAAGCAGGGTACAGATGCTGATGCCTGTAATCCCAGCACTTTGGGAGGCCGAGGTGGGTGGATTCCTTGAGGTCAGGAATTCGAGACCAGCCTGGCTAATATGGTGAAACCCCATCTCTACTAAAAACACAAAAAAATTAGCCGGGTGTGGTGACCTGCACCTGTAATCTCAGCAACTTGGGAGGCTGAGGCAGGGGAATTGCTTGAACCAGGGAGGTGGAGGTTGCAGTGAGCAGAGGTCGCGCCTCTGCACTCCAGCCTGGGCAACAGAGCAAGACTCCATCTTAAAAAAAAAAAAAAGAATGTTAAATATTTTAGAGATTCTGAATATAAAGATGTGGATTGTCCATAATTAAGACATAATTTTCTGCCTGGCTGAGACAGCATTAGGCCATATTTCTAGTACAGATTTTGATTGACTGTAACACTGCTCTACAAGCATATGTAAACTAGTTCTTTTGTTTTTTTTTGTTTTTGTTTTTTTTTTTTGAGACGGAGTCTGGCTCTGTCGCCCGGGCTGGAGTGCAATGGCCGGATCTCAGCTCACTGCAAGCTCCGCCTCCCGGGTTTACGCCATTCTCCTGCCTCAGCCTCCGGAGTAGCTGGGACTACAGGCGCCCGCCACCTCGCCCGGCTAGTTTTTTGTATTTTTTAGTAGAGACGGGGTTTCACCCTGTTAGCTAGGATGGTCTCGATCTCCTGACCTCGTGATCCGCCCGTCTCGGCCTCCCAAAGTGCTGGGATTACAGGCTTGAGCCACTGCGCCCGGCCAACTAGTTCTTTTGCCTCACTACCCTAAGGGACAGGGTGCACTTGGGAGCGCGAGTCAAGATATACCCTGTGTGCCGCCTCGGTCATCCCCTGGCGCGGCCGCGTCTTCCATGGCCTCGCCCTCGGCCTCAAGCTTCGATGCTGCTGTCTTTTCATGGAAACCGTGGTTATGCTCAACAGGAACTGTCTCCAAATTGCTTGGTGGTATCTGATCTTCCACAATTGCCTCTCCAGCCTTCAGGTGCCCTTCTATTCCCTGTGTCCCCGAGGTTTCCTTTCTGGGCAGGGGAGGGGCTGCCTTGCGCTGGGGCTCTGGCACGAGTTTTTCCAGATGCCCCTCTGCTGCTCCAGGAGGAGTGGCTGGCAGCTGCCCCCCTGCTGTGGCCTCTTCTGCCAGCACAGTAGGCACTGGGCTGCCCTTCAGTGGTGCAGACGACCCTGATTTTGTGTGGACAGGTAAGGGTCCTTTAACTTCGAATGGCTTTTGGCTTTCTTTATCTATTTCATTTAATCTAAATGTTTCCTGCAATTGTTTTTCCTTTAAACTTTGCTTCAAAAACTCTTCATCTGCTTGAGATCTGGGCACTGTGGTTTTTGGTCTCGCATCTTCCCTGCCTTCTGATGGCTTAGCAGGGGGCCCTTTCTTCTTTGGCTGGTGGGGCTTCTCTGGACCAGTGACGTCCGCATGCGGCTTCTGCAGCAAGGTTTTCTCTTTTGCTGATACTGTAACTTGGGGGGCTCTGCTTTCAGAGGAACGAGAGGCCTCTGGTTTTCGAAGCCCCCCTCTGCCTTTGCTCACCACTCGAGGAGTGACCTCTGAAACGTCAGCCTCGTCATCAGATTCAGAATCAGAGGAGCTGGACGAGGATGAAGACGAAGGCGACGTCATTTTCCGACCCACCTGACGAGCTTCTGAGTTGGAGCCCTGTTTTCTGAACGGAGACACAACTTTCTGTGGAAACTCTACCAAAGTCTTTCTTGACAAAAATTTCGGAACCCCTTCATCTGTGAACAGCACGCTGCCACTGGGACTGGGACTAGCTACCATCCCGCCCTTATTCACAGCTGGTGGGTAAGAACCGGGTGAAGATAAGTTTTTAGACAATTCAGCTGCTGTCTGGGTGGCTAGGAGCTTGCCCCTCTCCTTTGGTTCCACTACATCTAGGAAATGGCATAAAGAGGAATATTATTTAACAAAACAACTTAAAACTCAGTCAAAATCACAGACATTTCATGACACATTATTTGTCACTGATGGCATCTTCAATACACTCATCCTAAGACAGGTCCCATAGAAACCCACCAAGCAACCAACTGAGGATGGAAAATGTTCAGAATATCATCTGCTTTGACAAACTTTTTTCCTTGACATTATTCCCTAAACAGCACAACTATTTACATGGTATTTACATTGTATTAGGTATTATAAGTAATCTAGAGATGATTTAAAGTATACAGGAGGATGTACTTAGGTGATATGCAAATACTGCATCACTGTATATCAGCGACTTGAGCATCTGCAAACTTTGGAATCCTGGTGGGAGGGGTGGCCTGGAACCCAGTCCCCTCAGATACTGAAGGATGACTGTCTAATAAAACACAAAACTACCGACCTAAGACTAGCTGCGCAGGCCTATCTCACAGCCTAAGATGGGGACTTTCAGAGACTTTCTCTTCTCTGAGAGCCATAACAAACTATGTAAAATAAAGGCCTACAAATACTGTACTGGTGATTAGTGAAGGCAGGAGTTCGCCTCGCTGCTTCCCTATTGCCTCTCAATACAGAACTCAAATTTACTGAGTCTCTTTTCTGCTTTGTTGAAAAGTGAGGGCACGGCCTTCAAGTTTTTAGTGATCTCCCTATCAAAAGTAAAAAGGGTTAGGGTGTGAGACATGGATTAGTAACCTTACAATACTTCCATATCTGGTCAAAAGGTCACAAAACTAACTTTGGAAACAAGGCACATTCAGAAACAGAGGTGCATTTAAACATTACATTAGAGAATAAAGTTACTCAAATTTTATATGGTAATGAAAACTTCTACAGGTGTTTAACTATAAAACATTTTTTTTTTTTACTCATTTATTTATTTCGAAATGGAATTTCACTCTTGTTGCCCAGGCTGGAGTGCAATGGCGCGATCTTGAGTCACCACAACCTCTGCCTCCTGGGTTCAAGCAATTCTCCTACCTCAGCCTCCTGAGTAGCTGGGATTAAAGGCATGTGCCACCACACCCAGCTAATTTTGTATTTTTAGTAGAGACAGGGTTTCTCCATGTTGGTCAGGCTGGTCTCAAACTTCCAACCTCAGGTGATCCACCTGCCTTGGCCTCCCTAAGTACTGGGATTACAGGCGTGAGCCACTGTGCCTAGCATTTTATTTTGAAATAAACACACGAGAATTGAGAATCTTCAGAAGGAACACAGCACAGTGATTAAAATATGAATGGCACTGCCAGAATGCCTGGGTTCAAATCCAGGCCTCTCCGCTGACACCTGTGTGGATACCGCATGGCTCGGGCAGCTCAGTCCCACCACGTCTCGACTTTCTTGTCTATGACATGGGGATAACAGTAGCATCTACCCCCTGGGTTGTTGAGGACTGGGGAAGATGAAGACAGTGCTCAGAACAGTGCCTGGCACTGCTTGTTATAATTGGACACATAAAATTTCGTTTTCTTTTTTGTTTCTTCCTTGAGATGGAGTCTAGTTCAGTCACTCAGGCTGGAGTGCAGTGGTGCAATCTCGGCTCAGTGAAACCTCCGCCTCCTGGGCTCAAGTTATCTTCCTACCTCAGCCTCCCGAGTAGCTGGTTCTACAGTTGTGTGCCACCATGCCTGGGTAATTTTTTTTTTTTTTTTTTTTGAGATAGAGATTCATTCTTTTCGCCCAGGCTAGAGTGCAATGGCGCAATCTTGGCTCACTGCAACCTCCACCTCCTAGGTTCAAGCGATTCTCCTGCCTCAGCCTCCCGAGTAGCTGGGATTACAGTCATGCATCACCATGCTGGGCTAAATTTTTTGTGTATTTTTAGTAGATACGGGCTTTCACAATGTTGGTCAGGCTGGTCTCGAACTCCTGACCTCAGGTGATCCACCCACCTCAGCCTCCCAAAGTGCTGGGATTACAGGCGTGAGCCACTGTGCCTGGCTGGATACATTAAATTTCTATTTCCAGATATTCTTCACTTTTAAAACTGAAACAAGGACTTCAAATGGATAATTAACTTTGGCTTCTGGACATACTCTTCAAAAAGCTACACAGAAATTACTCAGCCAACAATTTATTACTGACTGTTGCAAAATTAGGCCTGGTTACTGGATTCAAGGAAAGTAGCAAGCTGGAGAGCCCGGCGGTTCCCCAAGGTGCACCTCCAAGAACATCCAGCCTGACATCTGTGCCGGCAGCCTTCATCAGGGAGAACGCATGTGCTGGGGAAAGCTGGACACCTCTGATGAAATAAGGCACAGCATGTCCCATCGCTCTAGGGTCTTGTCCCGTGGCAGACACTCTGACTAGAGATTTGATTCCAAGGATGAGAGCTTTGGGTACCCTCACTTGCATGTAGGAAACTTCCATTAGAGCTTCCAAAGCCACTTCTGGCTGAGAAAGGTTTGATCTGGCAACGTGCCATGGAGGGCAAAAAGTTCCCCTGTATCTTACACTTACCAACTACCAACACTTCAGGGGAAAATACGGGCCTGCATGTGTCCATTTACAAGGATTATTTATTTTTCTTTGTACAGGGATTTTTTGTTTGTTTTGAGATGGAGTCTCGCTGCGACTCCCAGGCTGGAGGGCAATGGCACAATCTCAGCTCATTGCAGCCTCCGCCTCCTGGGTTCAAACGATTCTCTTGCCTCAGCCTCCCGAGCAGCTGGGAATACAGGCGCCCGCCACCACGCCCAGCTAATTTTTGTGTTTTTAGTAGAGACGGGGTTTCACCTCATTGGCCAGGCTGTTCTCGAACTCCTGTCCTCAAGTGATCAGCCTGCTTCGGCCTGCAAAAGTGCTGGGATTACAAGCATGAGCCACCACACCCGGACTCAGTATTTATTTTTGTCGAGACAGGGTCTCACTCCGTCACCCAGGATGGAGTGCAGTGGTGCAATCATAATTCACTGCAACTTTGACCTCCTGGGCTCACGTGATCCTCTCGCCTTAGCCTCCTGAGTAACTAGGACCACAGGTGCACGCTACCATACCCAGATACTTTTAAAAATTTTTTCTAGAGATGGGATCTCACTATGTTGCTCAGGCTGGTCTCAAACTCCTGAACTCAACTGATCCTCCCGCCTCAGCTTCCCAAAGTTTTGGGATTACAGGCGTGAACTCCCATGCCCAGCCTGTGCAGGAATTCTTTAAAAAATTATGAGATACATGGCCTGGTGCAGTGGCTCACGCCTGTAATCCCAGCAACTTTGGGAGGTCGAGGCAGGAGGATCACCTGAGGTCGGGAGTTCAAAACCAGCCTGGCCAACATGCAGAAACTCTGTCTCTACTAAAAAACACAAAAAATTAGCCAGGCGTGGTGGCGCATGCCTATAATCCCAGCTGCTTGGGAGGCTGAGGAAGGAGAATTGCTTGAACCAGGGTGGCAGAGGTTGTGGTGAGCCAAGATTGCGCCACTGCACTCCAGCCTGGGCAAAAGAGCGAAACTCTGTCTCAAAAAAAAAAAAAAAAAAAAAGTTACGAGATACAACTGTTCTGTGTATTGATGAGCTTAGTTCTGAAAACTGTCCTCCCACCTCAAAGCTCTCTGCCACCTCAAAGCTCTCTGCAGTGTGCGCAGTAGCTACGTGTATCCCACCGCAGCCAGTCTCACAACCACCCAGCAAGGCTGGCATGCTCATCCTGCTTAAGCACAAAGGAACCGAGGCTCAGAGACCTGCAGGGCCCATCAAGGCCAGAGGCAGGAGCTCCATGAGAGCCCAAGGCCCACTCCCAGGTCAGCGTTCCCCTCCCCAAACCACACCCCAGATGGCCACAGAATGAAGCATTCCGTTTCCACTCACACACACAAGCATGTATCTAAAAAGGGGACTCTTTGGCTCTGCCATGATATTTTAAAATCCATTTAATCCAAATTCATAAGTCTATGATGTAGGATTTCAGACACAGACTAAAATTCACCAAAGGAGAGGATAATGTTAGTAATGAAATTCAACTAATTGTTCATCAGTAAACATTTAGAGAAATGTTAAAAACATGCCAGGTAGGTTGGGCACAGTGGCTCATGCCCATAATCCGAATACTATGGGAGTATGAGGTGGGGAGATCGCTTGAGCCCAGGAATTCAAGACCAGTCTAGGCAATACAGTGAGACTTCGTCTCTATGGAAAATTACAATATTAGCCAGGGTATGATGGCGTGCACCTGTAGTCCTAGCTACTCCAGAGGCTGAGGTGGGAGGATCACTCGAGCTTGGAAGGTCGAGGCTGCAGTGAGCTATGACTGTGCCACCGTACTCCAGCCTGGGTGACAGAGCAAGCCTCTGTTTCAAAAAATAACAACAACAACAAAACAGGCCAGGGATACGCCAGGCGTGGTGGTATGTGCCTGTAGTCTCAGCTACTCAGGAGGCTGAGGTGGGAGGATTGCTTGAGCTCAGGAGTTTAAGGCTGTAGTGAGCTATGACTGTGCCACTGCACTCCAGCCTGGGAGAGAGAGCCAGAGCCCCTCTCTTAAACTATGTAGCTAGTAAAACTCATTGCTGTGCTTGGAAGGCTGACTAATCTATTTTCTTTTTGCATTCTCTTTCCCTTATGACTACCATCAAAATCTTACTTTTTGGTGGACTCTGCTTCTTGGGATTCTGTGGCTGACCCTTTTCACTCTTTCCTGATTCCGCAGACAAAGAAACCGTAGAAGTCAGTCCTCGAAACACCTGGGCTTCCTGGAGTACAGCCTGACAAAAGAATTAATGAATATGGATGTTTAGAGTTATGCCATTATAATAGCTAATACTATATACGAATACTTTTTTTTTTTTGAGTCAGGGTCTCCCTCAGTTGCCCAAGCTGGAGTGCAGTGGCACAATCATGGCTCACTACAGCCTCCAACTCCGGGGTCCAGGCGATTCCCTGACACAGCTAGGACACGCACCACCACGCCTGGCTAATATTTTTTATTTTTTTATAGAGACGAGATTTGACTATGTTGCCCAGGTTGGTGTCAAACTCCTGGCCTCCTCAAACTCCTGACCTCAAGCGATCCTGAAGCCCCGGCCTCCCGAAGTGCCGGGATTGGTCAGGTGCTGGGGCTCACATCTATAATCTCAGCACTTTGGGAGGGTGAGGTGGGCAGATCACTTGAGGTCAGGAGTTCTGAGACCCGCTGGCCAACCCCGTCTCTACTAAAAATACAAAAAAAATTAGCCGGGCATGGTGGTGTGTGCCTGTAGTTCCAGGTACTCCAGAGGCTGAGGCAGGAGAATTGCTTAGACTCAGGAGGTGGAGGCTGCAGTGAGCTGAGATCACGCCATTGCACTCCAGCCTGGACAACAGAGTGAGACTCTGTCTCAGAAAAAAAAAAAAAAACCAACCAAAGTGCTGGGATTGTATGCATGTAGGTACTGTGCATATGAATATTATATATCACTACTACATATAAGTGCAAAACATTCACATGGTATACTTCTAATGGTTAGTACAGTTTTCATAATGTATGTATATCATGGACATTTTTTCTTTTTTTGTTTTTTTTTTTTTTTTTTTTTTTTTTGAGACGGAGTCTCGCTCTGTCGCCCAGGCTAGAGTGCAGTGGCCGGATCTCAGCTCACTGCAAGCTCCGCCTCCCGGGTTCACGCCATTCTCCTGCCTCAGCCTCCCGAGTAGCTGGGACTACAGGCGCCCGCCACCTCACCCGGCTAGTTTTTTTGTATTTTTTAGTAGAGACGGGGTTTCACCATGTTAGCCAGGATGGTCTCGATCTCCTGACCTCGTGATCCACCCATCTCGGCCTCCCAAAGTGCTGGGATTACAGGCTTGAGCCACCGCGCCCGGCCGACATTTTGTAAAATACAAAAAGGCTGCAAGAAGAAAACACCTGAGTTCAAGGACAATCACTATTAATATTTGGTTTAATAAAACTTAATTATTTATTAACTTACAAAATACTATGTTTCTTATTTTATTTATTTATTTTTTTGGAGACAGGGTCTCACTGTCTCCCAGGCTGGAGTGCAGTGGCGCAATCTCGGCTCACTACAACCTCCGCCTCCTGGGTTCCAGCGATTCTCGTGCCTCAGCCTCCCGAGTAGCTGAGATTACAGGTGTGTGCACCACTGCGCCTGGCTAATGTTTTCGTATTTTTTTTTGTTTTTTGAGACGGAGTCTCGTTCTGTCACTCAGGCTGGTATGCAGTGGGGTGCAATCTCTGCTCATTATAACCTCCGCCTCCTGGGTTCAAGCGATTCTCCTGCCTCAGCCACCCAAGTAGCTAGGATTACAGATATGTGCCACCACGCCCAGCCAAGCTTTTGTATTTAGTAGAGACAGGGTTTCACCATGTTGATCAGGCTGGTCTCGAACTCCTGGCCTCAGGTGATCCACCCACCTTGGCCTCTCAAAGTGCTGGGATAACAGGTGTGAGCCACTGCACCCGGCTCTTTTTGTATTTTTAGTAGAAATGGGGCTTCACCATGTTGGCCAGGCTGGTCTCGAACGCCTGACCTCAGATGATCTGCCTGTCTTAGCCTCCCAAAGTGCTGGGATTACAGGTGTCAGCCACCCACCAGGCCCTATGTTTCTTTCTGTAAAATGTTTTCTTATCCTTAGAAAATAGAGTAGAAGAAATATTATCTGGCCATTAAAATGATGTAGGTATACAATAACTGCTTCAAAAATGTCTACAATATAAGTATTTACATCTTACATTATGCCAACTCAGCATACATTCACTAAGGCCTATTAAGTGCTAGACAGTACAATGTTCTAGATACTGGATACAGAACACAGGTGCCTGTATGTGCGCATATAAACATGAAACATTTATGTTCATGATTGTAAGCATGAGTACATGTGCTTTTGTGAACATATAAAAGCTGATAAAAATTGTTAGGAACTAGATGCTTGAAGGAGTAATAGTGGACTGTCAATGGATTTCCCTATCTGTACTTTTAAATTATTCTGTAGGCTGAGGCACGAAAGTCGCTTAATCCCGGGAGGCGGAAGTTGCAGGGAGTTGAGAGGGTGCCATTGCGCTCCAGCCTGGGCCTGGGCGAGAGAGTGAGGCTCTGCCTCAAAAAAAAAAAAAAAAAAAAAAAAAAAAATATATATATATATATATATATACACACACACACACATACACATACACACACACACACACCCATATATATATATGTATATATATGTTCTGCAGGGAATAGTTACTGCTTTTGTAATAACAGCCATTTTAAAATTTGTAAGATAGCGAAGTGGCCTTAGCCTTATTTTATTTATTTATTTATTCTGTCCCCCAGGCTGGAGTGCAGTGGTACGATCTCGGCTCACTGCGACCTCCGCGTCCTGGGTGCATGGGATTCTCCCACCTCAGCCTCCCAAGTAGCTGGGATTACAGGAATGCACCACCACGCCAGGCTAATGTTTCGTATTTTTTAGAGACGCGGTTTCGACATGTTGGCCAGGCTGGTCTCGAACTCCTGAACTCAAGCGATCCGCCTGGCTCGGCCTTCCAAAGTACTGGGATTACTGGCAGAATCCCAAATGCCCGCGCCCGGCCTTGGCCTCAGCTTTTTATTTGCAGAAAAGAAAGCCCTTCTTCCCCTTTTCGCAGGTCGGGTCACGTCAGCTGGCTTCTCCACGGCTGTCAGTAAGTTACCGGGTTAACCAAGTCTCTGAAAGTTCCCTCATTTCCTCTCTTGGCTAAATGGAGAAGCCACTGTCCGTCAAAGAAGCCGTGCGGGAGGCCGCACTGCGGCTGACCCCAGCGGCGTGGCAGCATCACCTGGGAATGTCCGCCCCTGTCTGCCGCCCAGGCATGCAGCCCTCAAGAGCGCCCGTCGGCACGGGGCACGCCAGCCTCGGCCTGCGCCTTGGGCAGCGGCGGCGGCGGACGGGCTTGGGGGAACCTCGGGACGCTCGCCGGCCACACCCGGCCTGGCCCCCGGCTGTCAGTTCTGGGCCCAGGGAGCGGGGTCAGAGGCCCAACCAGGACGGCTGGAGGTCGCGGACAGGACCGGGCCTGACCAGCACCGCGTCCCCTCACCTTATCCCCTACGTGGGCTCTGGGCCGCGCAGCCAGCCCAGGGAGGCTCCTCCTTTACCTTCAGGGCCCCGGCTCGTCCTTGCCGCAGCAAACACGGGGCAGCCATGGCGGCGACTCTGGCGTACCAGACAGGGCCGCGGCATCTGCGCGGGCACCCGCGCCTGAACACCCGCCCTTTGGGCCGAGTGCGCCAATCACAGGCCAGCTGGGGGCGGAGCAGAGGCCGTGGGCCTGCGCGCGCATCCCCAGTAGGGCTACGTGCCGCCCTTGGGGCCACGCCCCGGATCAGGGCCACCAATCACAGGGAGCAGCGTGAAGGGCCCGTCCCTGGCAGGTGCCGAGCCCTGTGCCCAGCGGGCGCCTGGGCGCTGCGGCGGGGGCGCGGCAGAGACCTGTAGGCGCTGCTGGGTACCCCTCCCAGGCGTCTGCGCTGGGCCGGCCTGAATGTCCACCCGACCGCTTCGCACTTCTTTGCCCTTGTCCTCGCAACCTTAAATCTGCGACCTTCCCCAGGGGGCACAGTTCCTACTTGATTGACAGTTCTGTGCTTTGAGGTTTTAAAGCTCCTCAGCTCGCGACCTCGGCGCCCGCACCACGCGCCCAGCTCCCTCACCCTCTGTCGGCAACGCCCCTCCTGCACGGCCCCTGCCAACGCTAATACCAGAGTTAGGCCGATTGGAAATGGAAGCTTTGTTTCACCTAAGTGTTTATGACTTTCAGAGCAAAGAGTTTGCCCTCAACGTTAGTCTTAATTGTGGAGTCGGTGTAATTAGTTATTAGTTTCCTTCTCTGCCTCTTGAGTTCTCTGCCTCTTGAGTTCTCTGCCTTCCCCCGCGTGCCCAGCGCCCATTCGCATTTCATCGGAGATGGACGTGCCCACACCTTCAGCTTCCACAGGGGAAGAGGCCCTGCCACAGTCATTTAAATGGACTGTGTAGGGATTCCTGACTCACGGCTAGTGATTCATTGAGGTGGCAAGATAAACTGGCAGAATGAGGTGCCCTCAAGCCCTCGTCAAAGAGGAGTCTGGAAGCAAGTAAATGCAAGGGCACCTGCCACCATCCACCCTGGGAGGCAAAGAGATCTTAGGATAATCTTAGATCTAGGATAATCATGAGAAGGGAATCCTTTGTCTCTAGAGGGAAAAGAAAAAAAAATACCAACAGATGTTTTTTGTTAAAAAAAAATTATTTTTAAGATGGAGTCTCGCTCTGTCACCCAGGCTGGAGTGCAGTGGCGCAATCTTGGCTCACTGCAAGCTCCGCCTCCCAGGTTCGTGCCATTCTCCTGCCTCAGCCTCCCGAGTAGCTGGGACTACAGGCGCCCGCCACCACGCCCAGCTAATTTTTTGTAATTTTTAGTAGAGATGGGGTTTCACTGTGTTAGCCAGGACGGTCTCGAACTCCTGACCTCAAATGATCGCCTGCCTCGGCCATCCAAAGTGCTGGGGTTACAGGCGTGAGCCACTACACCTGGCCAGATTTTTTTTTTTTTCTTCACCACCAGGCTAATTCTTTTTTTTTTTTTTTTTTTTTTTTGAGACGGAGTTTCGCTCTGTGGCCCAGGCTGGAGTGCAGTAGCCCGATCTCAGCTCACTGCAAGCTCCGCCTCCCGGGTTCACGCCATGCTCCTGCCTCAGCCTCCCAAGTAGCTGGGACTACAGGCGCCCACCACCTCGCCCGGCTAGTTTTTTGTATTGTTAGTAGAGACGGGGTTTCACCGTGTTAGCCAGGATGGTCTCGATCTCCTGACCTCGTGATCCGCCCGTCTCGGCCTCCCAAAGTGCTGGGATTACAGGCTTGAGCCACCGCGCCCGGCCCCACCAGGCTAATTCTGTTGTGTCCAGGGAAAAGGTCACGTTTGCCTTTATGAGGTGTGCTTAATTCACAGGTTAGTAACACATTTGGGGATCCTGATCTGGAACTGGAAGATCCACGTCACCCTCCTTCATGGACCTGCAGCCCCCCACTTCCACATCACCACCAGCGGGCACATGCAGCCAGATGTTGACATCTTGCTGGAGTTGCAACACTCAAGAAGAAACAAAAAGAAAAGACCCCCTCTGGCGTGGTCACCGGCCAGGTTGGTAAGGGTGGGGTACATATGGTTGAGGGGGCATGACCCATCTTGTTTTTTTTTTTTTTTTTGAGACAGGGTCTCACTCTGTTGCCCAGGCTAGAGTGCAGTGGTGCAGGGGCAATCTCAGCTTTCTGCAACCTCCACCTCCCAGGTTTAAGTGATTCTCTTGCCTCAGCCTTCCCAGTAGCTGGGATTACAGGGGCCTCCACCATGCCCATCTAATTTTTGTGTTTTTAGTAAAGACAGGGTTTCACCATGTTGGCCAGGCTGGTTTATAACTCTTGACCTCAAGTGATCCTCCTACCTTGGCCTCCCAAAGTGCTGGGATTATAGGCGTGAGCCACCGTGCCTGGCCTTTTTGCCCATTTTTCTATTGTGCTAATGGAAGGATTCTCAGGTTTCTAATACCTTTTACTCAGGACAGGACCAGAAATACAACACAACAATCCATAACTTTTTTTTTTTTTTTCATTTTTCTGAGATGGAGTTTTACTCTTGTTGCCCAGGCTGGAGTGCAATGGGTGATCTCGGCTCACTGTAACCTCTGCCTCCCGGGTTCTACTGATTCTCCTGCCTCAGCCTCCCAAGTAGCTGCGATTACAGGTGTGTGCCACCAAGCCCAGCTAATTTTTGTATTTTTAGTAGAGATGGGGTTTTGCCATGTTGGCCAGGCTGGTCTCGAACTCCTGACCTCAGATGATCCACTTGCCTTGGCCTCCCAAAGTGTTGGGATTACAGGTGTAAGCCACCGCACCTGGCCAATCCATAAATTTCTTAATTGAAAAAGAAAGCCCACACTCACTCTAGGCTCACGTAATCGATGAATTATAAAAATGGCCATAGTTGGGCCAGGCGCAGTGGCTCATGCCTGTAATTTCAACACTTTGGGAGACAAGGCAGGCAAATCACCTAAGGTCAGGAGTTCGAGACCAGCCTGACTAACATGGAGAAACCCCGTCTCTACTAAAAATATAAAATTAGCTGGGCGTGGTGGCGTATGCCTGTAATTCCAGTTACTTGGGAGGCTGATGCAGAAGAATCGCTTGAACCTGGGAGGTGGAGGTTTTGGTGAGCGGAGATCATGCCACTGCACTCCAGCCTGGGCAACAAGAGCGAAACTCTGCCTCAAAAAAAAAAAAAAAAAAAAAAAAAAAAAAAAAAAAAAAAAGGCCATAGTTTTCATGAGCTTGTTGATCTATATCTAGGACTCCAAGGAAAATATGCATGCTACAGACATTTGTATGTAGCAGTGGGTGCTACTGTAACATGTGGCATTAGCTTTGGACTAGAAGCCTGGAAAAGCAGTGGGGAAATTGGTAGTGAACACTGGAACAATGGTGAGAAAAACTACGGGAGGTGGACAAATGGTGAGCGACTCTATGTCATGGTGAAGGATTTGTAAAATTGTGTCCCTTCAGTAAGATGGGCAGAGAAAAAGGCAACTACTGAACTCTGGGACTTGAAAAAGATCATCTCAGTATAATGTTGAGATTAACCTGTTTTTCTTTTGCTTGAATATGTTGAGACACTTATAGAAAAGAGTGTGGTTAAAAACAAACAAACAAACAAATTCGCTAGCAGAATTTAGAACATACATTGGGTTGGAGCTAGGGAAAGTATTATTAGACTCTATAGTTGGTAACAAGTTCTCAAAGTAAGTCATAACCTGGGCCAAAGATCAAATTCAGAGTGGTGCTAGTAAAATATGGCCTTAAGAATAATGCTGAAGTCAAGGTGATCTCAATGATTTAAATGTTAACTAGTATACCCTTTCAGCCATGTACAAATATTTATTAAAAATCTTAGAGCCAGGCTTGTTTCAACAAGACTAGTGGGAGTGTTGGCCAGGCGCGGTGGCTCACACCTGTAATCCCAGCACTTTGGGAGGCCGAGGCAGGTGGACCACAAGGTCAGGAGATCCAGACCATCCTGGCTAACACGGTGAAACCCCATCTCTACTAAAAAATACAAAAAATTAGCCAGGAGTGGTGGTGGGTGCCTGTAGTCCCAGCTACTAGGGAGGCTGAGGCAGGAGCATGGCATGAACCCGGGAGGCGGAGCTTGCAGTGAGCTGAGATCTCACCACTGCACTCCAGCCTGGGAGAGAAAGCGAGACTCTGTCTCAAAAAAAAAAAAAAAAAAAAAAAGACCAGTGAGAGTGGCTTCTGGGGCATGGAGAGCACCTGAATCAGATTCTTGAGAAGCCCACAAAGTTTTTAAGGGACTTGTAGTGAACAAAGCACCACCAGCTGCCACAATGTGGACAGAATAGTTTAGAGTGAAAAAAGATCTGTGGGTCCACAATTTGCTAATGACAGGAAGTAGGTTGAGAAAGTGTCTCAAAGGGCACATTCAAAATGGCCAAGAAGGTGCTGGGAAGGGAGGGACATGCAAGAGGGCAGAGGCAAGAGTTGTGTGGAGATACAGCCTGGGGAGACACTCCCAGGAAGCAGAACTCGGGCCTGGTTAAGGAAGACTTCTTATTCTTGTAGGGCCTGAAAACATCTTCCAATAGGATTTGAGAATTGCTCTGAACCAGTGATTGCTCTGTCTCCTCCTCTTCTCATTTTCACATGCAAGTATTTATTGTGGTTATCTGGTCCTGGTTCACCATCATATGTTGGGTGCATGGGAGAGAAAATTCATCTTCTTAGTTTGTAAGTCTCCGAATCAAGAGAAGCTGCACTGGACAAGCCAATCTAAGACAGACCATGAGATCCTAGATTTTGTGCCTGATGCTTGGATTTTAAGAGGCTTTTGGGGATCTTGGGATGAACACTGGAAACTAACCATAGTTTGGGTTGAAAATATCACTCCAGTTTGGAGTTTTTAAGGCATCTTTGGCTTTTCTAAGTGCAAAGATTAAGTAGGCTTACCTTTAGCGACCTCAGACTTAATGCCACCCGAGACACCCACACTCATGACCACATTTTGGACTTTTTTTTTTTTTTTTTTGAGAGACAGAGGGTCTGGCTCTGTTGCCCCGGCTGGAGTGCAGTGGGGCAATCTCGACTCACTGCAACCTCCGCCTCCCAGGTTCAGGCAATTCTTCTGTCTCAGCCTCCCAAGTAGCTGGGGCTACAGTCGCACGCCACCACGCCCAGCAAATTTTTGTATTTTTAGTAGAAACAGAGTTTCACCATATTGGTCAGGCTAGTCTCGAACTGCTGACTTCATGTGAGCCACGCATCAAGTAGCTATTAGGTCTCTCCAGTTACAGCGGAAAAAGATCCAGGACCAGCCCTACCCCGTCTAGAGGAAAGGACGAACATTAGGCAAGCACTTGGAATCGTGCGAAGCGCACGCCATCAGATCACCTTGGTGAGTGAACCGCCAAGCCCGAAACACCGAAGGCCACGAATCCCAACCGGGAGGACGACCACAGCGCCTGCCGCGCATGGTCAAGGCAGGCTCGCCGGAACATGCGCAGTAGGTAGTAGGTGAGGGATACGTCATCTGTCGGCGTCTGCGCCTGGCGTCACCGACCGGTGCTGACAGGAAGAGGCTCTGGGCGGGCACATGTGTATGGCGGCGAGCCGGGCGGGTACATGGCGGGCTCTGTGGGACTGGCGTTGTGCGGGCAGACGCTGGTGGTGCGGGGCGGCAGCCGATTCCTGGCCACCTCCACAGCAAGCAGGTGAGGGGGCCTTGGTCTTGGAACAGGGAGCCCAGGCTGCGGGCGCGCGTCGGGTCCTGGCGACCCCGCTTCTCCCGCACCGCTTGGTCGCACCTGCTCTGGAGTGACCCCGGGGAACCCCGCTCCAGCCTGCGAGCCCTCTGCCGCAGTCTCCGCCTGGAGGGTGCGTTTTCGGCGCTCCCTCCCCGGCCGCCGGCGCGCTCCTTGCCCTAGGTGGCTGGTTTGCGGTGTTTTGCCCGATTAGCGCTGGGTCACTTCCGGTCTCCGCGGCGCCGCGGGTGGGCAGAGCACGTGGGGCGTTGCTGACCAGTCAGCAAGGCCCGGCCGAAAACGCTCTGGAGAACTGGGAAGAAGCGGGTCTCGGGTCTCCCTGGTGAGAAGGGAGGGGCTTATGGCGAGCTCTCTGACCTCCGAGCGCGCTCCCTCTCCTTGCAGGGGTTGCCTGTTCCCTCTTTCCGGCCTGCAGCCACTCACCCGGCCTGAATTGCTCCTTAGCGCTCCAGGTCATCTCCGACACTTACTTATTCGACCCAAGGGTGCACGTAGAGCTCGCAGCGCGCACCTCCTAGTGGCCCTTCACACGGCTCGGGTTTTGCTTTCCGTAATTTTATTCTTCTTCGTTAGTGTATCGCCAGTGCTAGGACGACGCCGGGGATTTTTAAATTAGTTAATGTTTGTTGACGGAACTCAGGACTCTGGGAGCAATTAGTAGTGCTGTCAGTTTCAGCCCCTCATTGTCTTTCCCAGGTTGTGATTTCATACTTGAAACGGACGACGTGTCTGTCACGTGTACTGTATATTCTTCGTTTGGTTTCAGAAGCCAATTCGATGTTAAATTAGATCTCACAAAAATTGTACTCAGAAACTTGTCGCGTATCCCAGATGATTTTGTTTTAGACTCCCGATCTAATACCTGCAAGAGTGAGCTGTGGATGTTTTAGACATGATCTGCTTACCTTCAGTCTATGCATTTTGAGGAAATTCTAGTGGTTGGTGGAGTTTCTGACTTGGACGATAAGTCCACGGTTCCATATGGAAAGTTTTTTGGTGCACTCACTTTAAAGGCTATAAATATGTATAGGATACGTGCCGGGGGGTGGGATGGCATATACTGAAGAGAGTTTAGCGTTTAGGTTCAGTGTGGAAGATGGGTGATTCTTACGTTGGTACGTGCTTGGGGTCATGGGAACATTTTCAGGTAGGTGAGATATGTTTCTAAATAGGTAACGGCGCTTTGAAATTTGTATACAGAATCCCACTGAAAACTCAACAGTATCAGAACGTGATTACTTATAACCATGCCGCATAGATTTTCTGCTGCCTGAGAGAATAGCATAGTAATTCCTGTTGAGTATTTATCTCTCATTTGTTTTACTGAACTTTTTTTTTTTTCCCCACAGAACTATACAGGTAGTGTATGACATATTCCAATAAGAGATTAAGCAAATAAAGTTTGTTAACTGTTCCCTGAAATATTGTATCTAGACAGTTTTCTTGTCAAAGATGAGACTTTTAATGAGTATGCAAATATTTTTTGTTCCACAGAGAAAACAAAATCAACATTGTTTTGTTTTATTTTAATAAAGTGCTCCTTTACAAATCATTGTTAGGCAGGCCGAGCATGGTGGCTCACGCCTGTAATCCTAGCACTTTGGGAGGCCGAGGCAGGTGGATCACCTGAGGTCAGGAGTTCGAGACCAGCCTGACCAACATGGAGAAACCCGTCTCTACTAAAAATACAAAATTAGCCTGGTGTGGTGGTGCATGCCTGTAATCCCAGCTACTTGGTAGTCTGAGACAGGAGGATGGCTTGAACCTGGGAGGCCAAGGTTGCAGTGAGCCAGGATTGCACCATTGTACTCCAGCCTGGACAACAAGAGCGAAACTCCGTCTCAAAAAACAAAAATAAAAATCATTGTTAGGCTGGGCGCAGTAGTTCTACCTATAATCCCAGCACTTTGGGAGGCTGAGATGGGCGGATCACCTGAGGTCAGGAGTTTGAGACCAGCCTGGCCAACATGGCGAAACCCCGTCTCTACTAAAAATACGAAATTGGCCGGGCATGGTGGCACATGCCTGTAATCCCAGCTACTCGGGAAGCTGAGACAGTAGAATCAGTTGAACCCAGGAGGCAGAGGTTGTGGTGAGCCGAGATCGCGCCATTGCACTGCAGCCTAGGCAATGGGAGTGAAACTCCGTCTCAAAAAAAAAAAAGAAAAAAAAATTTAAAAAGTTGTTATTTCTGTCTAATGGTAACTCCTTTTAAAATCATTCTGTTATTTCTCTTTAGTGATGATGACAGCCTCTTCATCTATGACTGCAGTGCTGCAGAAAAGAAGTCACAAGAAAATAAAGGGTGAGATGTGGGGAAGCTTTTCAGGGCCTGATTTAATGGTTTGATAATGGGACCAGAGGGTCTGAGAAGCAATTGTTGTCTTACTTGCTGAATTCTTAGCTTCTGTCACACAGTGGTGCGGGCAAGTACCACCTCAGCAGAGACATGTAAAAGTAACTTTCAAGTTAGGCATTAAGAGTACATTGTTGGCTGGGCATGGTGGTTTATGCCTGTGATCCCAGCACTTTGGGAGGCCAAGACGGATGAATCACCTGAGGTCAGAAGTTCCAGACCATCCTGGCCAACATGGCAAAACCCTGTCTCTACTAAAAATAAATTAGCTGGGCGTGGTGGCAGGCACCTATAATCCCATCTACTTGGGAGGCTGAGGCACGAGAATCTCTTTTTTTTTTTTTTTTTTTTTTTTTGAGACGGAGTCTCACTCTGTCGCCCGGGCTGGAGTGCAGTGGCCGGATCTCAGCTCACTGCGAGCTCTGCCTCCCGGGTTCACGCCATTCTCCTGCCTCAGCCTCCCGAGTAGCTGGGACTACAGGCGCCCGCCACCTCGCCCGGCTAGTTTTTTGTATTTTTTAGTAGAGACGGGGTTTCACCGTGTTAGCCAGGATGGTCTCGATCTCCTGACCTCGTGATCCGCCCGTCTCGGCCTCCCAAAGTGCTGGGATTACAGGCTTGAGCCACCGCGCCCGGCCGAGAATCTCTTGAACCTGGGAGGTGGAGGTTGCAGTGAGCCAAGACCGCACCATTGCCCTCCAGCCTGGGGGATAGAGCGAGACCCCGTCTCCAACAACAACAACAGAAAGAGTGCAGTGTTAGTGCCAGGCGCGGCGACTCACGCCTGTAACCTCAGCGCTGTGGGAGGCCAAGGTGGGAGGATCACTGAGGTCAGGAGTTCGAAGCCAGCCTGGCCAATGTGGTGAAACTTCATCTCAACTAAAGATAAAAAGATTAGCCAGGCTTGGTGGCAGGCACCTGTAGTTCCAGCTACTGAGGAGGAGACTGAGGCGGGAGAATCACTTGAACCTGGGAGACAGAGGTTGCAGTCAGCCGAGATCACTCCACTGCACTCCAACCTGGGTGACACAGCGAGACTCCGTCTCAAAAAAAAAAAACAACAAAAAAACACAGTGTTAGGACTTTTCTAAATACTTTAGTTTCTGTCAGTAATCACGTCTTTTTTTTTTTTTTTTTTTAAGACAGAGTCTTGCTCTGTCGCCCAGGCTGGAGTGCAGTGGTGCGATCTCAGCTCACTGCAAGCTCTGCCTCCCGGGTTCACGCCATTCTTCTGCTTCAGCCTCTGGAGTAGCTGGGACTACAAGCACCTGCCACCACACCTGGCTATTTTTTTTTGTATTTTTAGTAGAGATGGGGTTTCACTGTGTTAGCAAGGATGGTCTCCATCTCCTGACTTCATGATCCACCCTCCTCGGTCTCCCAAAGTGCTGGGATTACAGGCGTGAGGCACTGCGCCCAGGCTGCCTAATTTTTGTAGTTTTTTGTAGAGACGTGGTTTCGCCATGTTGCCCAGGCTGGGCTTGAGCTCCTGAGCTCAAGCGATCCTCTCACCTTGTCCTCCCATAGTGCTGGGATTATAGGTGTGAGCTACCACACCTGGCCTGTTACTAGTATTTTTAATGTGAGTTTATCCCTGCACCTAGCCTTGGGTTAGTCCTTCCCCGTGAGGAAGAGGGCCATGTGTCTGAGAGTTCTTCCAGCTTAGCTCTCTGGGTTCTGGCATGTATGCTGGGAGATTTTCTGTTTAGTTAGGCTTCATGCTGATAAAATTAGAGCTGTTTTGAAGTTCCGCATGTCCCTTTAATATGTCTGTAATTTGGCTACATGAACCCCTTAACAGTTTCTACCTCCTCCCGTGTTAGAAATTACCATGCTGGGCATGGAAGAATGCATTCTTGTTTCCTTAGGTGAAGCTTCACTGTCTTCCTCTCTTCCTCAGGGAGGACGCGCCCTTGGACCAGGGGAGCGGTGTGATTCTGGCGTCCACCTTCTCCAAGTCTGGCAGCTATTTTGCTTTAACCGATGACAGTAAGCGTCTGATTCTTTTCCGTACAAAACCATGGCAATGTCTGAGTGTCAGGTATGAGATGCTAACGCTGGATTATTAAGCTGTTGAATGCATACCTTGTCCTTGCATGCCTGTAGCAATAGTGACCATAACATGGTGATAAGTGATTGATGTGGAGCCGCAGTTCGGTGCCAGGCACTGCTCAGTGCCATGTGTGTTGGCTGATCTGATCCTCACAGCAGCTCTGGGACGGTGCAGGGGTGCTGTTCTGTTCCCTGTTGGGTGGTGAAGAGTTAGGTAGCAGACCTCCGGTGAGTGGGCTTGGAAGATAGAGCCGGGCCCTGTGGCTGGTCCCTCCGGCTGCAGGGTTGGTGCCGGTGCCCCTGCCTTCCAAGACGGTCCTCTGTCGTGATTAGCGGGAAGAAGGCTGTGGGCCTGCACTGGAGAGTGGTAGGGATTTGGGGTCTGTTGAGGGTGGGTTTAGTGCACATATGTCTGAATGTCTGAAGAGTGGATGGGGGGGAGTGCATCCTTGTGGATGGGGAGGCCAGTAACCCTGGCAAGAACGGAGATATCGCTATGCCTTGCCCTCTTACCAAGCAAAGTCCAGAAAGGTTCTTCTGCCTTCCCTATTTCTCTTTTTTTATTTTTTTGAGACGGAGTTTCACTCTTGTTGCCCAGGCTGGAGTGCAGTGGTGCAGCAATCTTCGCTCACCGCAACCTTGACCTCTCAGGTTCAAGTGATTCTCCTGCCTCAGCTTCCCGAGTAGCTGGGATTACAGGCCCTCGCCACTATGCCTGGCTAATTTTTTTGTATTTTTACTAGTGACGAGGTTTCACCATGTTAGCCAGACCAATCTTGAACTCCTGACCTCAGAGTGATCCGCCGGCTTCGGCCTCCCAATCTGCTGGGATTACAGGTGTGAGCCACTTGCCCGGCCTGTCTTGATAAGATTTTTATTGGCCGGGCGCGGTGGCTCAAGCCTGTAATCCCAGCACTTTGGGAGGCCAAGGCGGGTGGATCACGAGGTCAGGAGATCGAGACCATCCTGGCTCACACGGTGAAACCCCATCTCTACTAAAAAATACAAAAAACTAGCCGGGCGAGATGGCAGGCACCTGTAGTCCCAGCTACTCGGGAGGCTGAGGCAGGAGAATGGCGTGAACCCGGGAGGCGGAGCTTGCAGTGAGCTGAGATCTGGCCACTGCACTCCAGCTTGGGTGACAGAGCCAGACTCCGTCTCAAAAAAAAAAAAAAGATTTTTATTTCATCTTCCTTTTTTTTTTGAGAAGGGTCTCATTCTGTCACCCAGGCCGGAGTGCGGCGGTGCGATCTCAGCTCACTGCAGCTTCCGCCTCCTGGGTTCAAGCAATTCTCCCACCTCAGCCTCTCAAGTATCTGGGACTGTAGGTGCATGCCACCACGCCCAACTAATTTTTGTATTTTTTACTAGAGACGGAATTTGACCACATTGGCCAGGCTGGTCTCGAACTCCTGGTCTCAGGTGATCCACCCGCCTCAGCCTCCCAAAGTGCTGGGATTACAGGCTTGACCCACCGCTCCCAGCTTCATCTCATTTTCAAAGAGAAAAGTAAAAGTCCAAATTCAGCTGGGCGCAGTGGCTCCCACCTGTAATCCAGCACTTTGGGAGGCCGAGGCAGGTGGATCGGATCACCTGAGGTCAGGAGTTTGAGACTAGCCTGGCCCACGTGGCAAAACCCCGTTTCTACTAAAAATGCAAAATTAGCCAGGCATGGTGGTACATGCCTGTAGTTCCAGCTACTTGGGAGGCTGAAGCAGGAGAATCTCCTGAACCCGGGAGGCAGAGGTTGCAGTGAGCCGAGATCATGCCATTGCACTCCAGCCTGGGTAACAAGAGCAAATCTCCATTTCAAAAAAGATAAGCCAAATTCTAGGTGGCATCAAAAGCAATGAATGCCTGTTCTGTCCTGTCTTCCAGTCAGGTTAAAAAGAAAGCCCTGAACGCTGCATCATTTTTACTTTATGTGTTTTTGTGTATATGGGTTTTAATCTACATTTTTTTTTTTTTTTTTTTATTATACTTTAAGTTCTAGGGTACATGTGCATAACGTGCAGGTTTGTTACATATGTATACTTATGCCATGTTGGTGTGCTGCACCCATCAACTCGTCAGCACCCATCAATTCATCATTTATATCATGTATAACTCCCCAATGCAATCCCTCCCTCCTCCCCCCTAATCTACATGTTTTTATGTATATGTGATTCACAATATGTTTTTGTGTTTTTGTGTGTCAGGTAGGTCATAGATGCGCATGGTTTAAAAACTTAAAACACAACAAAATTAAACCAAGGAGTATGCGACAGCCTCCCTTCTCTCCTGCCTTCCGGCTCCTTTCCCATAGGCAGTGATGGTTTCCCAGTAGGAAAATGAGTTTTTTTTTTTTTTTGAGACGGAGTCTCACTCTGCCGCCCGGGCTGGAGTGCAGTGGCCGGATCTCAGCTCACTGCAAGCTCCGCCTCCCGGGTTCACGCCATTCTCCTGCCTCAGCCTCCCGAGTAGCTGGGACTACAGGCGCCCGCCACCTCGCCCGGCTAGTTTTTTGTATTTTTTTTTAGTAGAGACGGGGTTTCACCGTGTTAGCCAGGATGGTCTCGATCTCCTGACCTCGTGATCGCCCGTCTCGGCCTCCCAAAGTGCTGGGATTACAGGCTTGAGCCACCGAGCCCGGCGGAAAATGAGTTTTAACTGCATGTCCCCACATGTCCGAGTCATAACTGGTAATAAATGGCTGCTTCCACCTGACTGCTGTGGATCGCATCCTCTTTATCTTGAAAGAGCTGTGAGCGGCAGCCTCTTGCTAAGACAGCCGCAACACGAGCAAGTCCCTTAGGACCTAGAATAGAGAAGATGGGAAGTATTTTCAGGATTCAGGGTGAATGCCTCAAGGTGGCCTTGAGGTGTCCTGCCCTGAGCCCTCCACAGGGATCTCTGCAGGTGGCAGGGGCTTTCTAGCAGGTTGGCCTTGGCTTTGGGTTTCTCGGACAACCTGTGGGAAGGAGGGATGGATAGGGTTTCACCCTCTCAGTGTTGAAAGAAGATGGTAGTTGTCCCAGTCTGCTTGGGCTGCCTAACAAGATACCACAGACTAGGGGTCTTAAGTAACAGTTTTCTCCCAGTTGTAGAGGCTGCAGACCAAGATCAAGGGGCTGGCAGGGCGGGGCTGGTTCCTCTGACGCCTCTCTCCGAGGCTTGCCGGTGGTGTCTTCTCCCTGTGTCTTCACAGAGTCGTCCTTTTGTGTCTGTGTCCTCATTTCCTATTCCTGAAAGGAGACCGGTCAGATGGGGTCAGGCCTGCCCCATTGGCCTCTGTTTCACCTCCGTAAAGGTCCCATCCAAATACAGTCACATTCTGAGGTCCTAGGTAGGTCAGGGCTTCCACACAGGAGTTGTGGGTTGGGGGATTCAGTTAAGCATATAACAGTTCGTCTTGCCTTTTGGACACTGGCTGCTGTGGAGAGTTTTCATAATTCACATGAGATTCTCAAAGGGGGCTTTGACTCCCAAAAGGTAAAAATGAAATGATCTAAAAGAATCTGATGGTCATTTTTTTAATTTTCTTTTTCGGGGGCGGAGTTTCACTTGTTGCCTAGGCTGGAGTGCAATGGTGCGATCTCAGCTCACTGCAACCTCTGCCTCCCAGGTTCAAGCAATTCTCCTGCCTCAGCCTCCCAAGTAGCTGGGATTACAAGCATGTGCCACCATGCCTGGCTAATTTTTTGTATTTTTAGTAGAGAAGGGGTTTCATCATGTTGGTCAGGCTGGTTTCGAATTCCTGACCTCAAGGTGACCCACCCGTCTCAGCCCCGCAAAGTGCTAGGATTATAGGAGTGAGCCACCGCACCTGGCCTGGTAATTCTTTTCCTAAAGTGAAGGCCCTGGCTGAGCTCTGACAGGCATGTGCACAAGAGCCACCTGGGTGTCTTGTGAAAGCACAGACTTTGTGATTTATTTCGTCTGGGCTAGGCCATATGCTCTGCAATTTCTTTATTTGTTTATTTGTTTTGAGACAGAGTCTTGCTCTGTCACCCAGGCTGGAATGCAGTGGCCCAATCCTGGCTCACTGCAACCTCCTCCTCCTGGGTTCAAGCGATTCTTCTGCCTCAGCCTCCCGAGCAGCTGAGATTATAGGCGCTTACCACAATGCCTAGTTAATTTTTGTCTTTTTAGTAGAGATGGGGTTTTGCCTTTTGGCCAGGCTGGTCTTGAACTCCTAACCTCAGGTGATCCACTCATCTTGGCCTCCCAAAATGCTGGGATTACAGGCGTGAGCCACTGAGTCCAGCTACAGCAATTTTCTTGACTGTCCGTCTACTGGTGGTCAGCATTTTTTGTTTTGTTTTGTTTTTGTTTTTGAGATTGAGTTTTGCTCTTGTTGCCCAGGCTGGAGGGCAATGGCGCGATCTCAGCTCACTGTAACCTCCACCTCCCAGGTTCAAGTGATTCTCCTGCCTCAGCCTTCTTAGTAGCTGGGATTACAGGCATGCACCACCATGACTGGCTATTTTTTCAATTTTTTTAATAGAGACAGGGTTTCATAATGTTGGCCAGGGTGGTCTTGAACTCCTGACCTCAGGTGATCCACCCGCCTCGGCCTCCCAAGGTGCCAGGATTGCAGGTATGAGCCACTGGTGCCCAGCTAGAAGAGCAACTTTTTATATACTTAAGAATCATTTGTGTTTTGTAAGCTTTTTTTTTTTTTTTCATATCCTATGTTTTTCCATTGGGATATTGTTTATTGGTTTGTAGGAGCTCTTTGTATTAGGACACTTTATTTTTACAAAATAAGCCCATCTACCAAAGTGTCGCTCTCACATGGCCTTTCTGTGGCACAGTTGTGTAAGGTGAGCTGCACCGGTAACCACTGAGACTGGATTAGTATTTTCCAGTACCTTTGCCTTAACTTCAAAGCCCTGGGGTCAAGAACAGGTGCGGAGCTGAGATCCATGTGCTGATGTGTACGTGGATCTCAGACTTGATCCAGTTACTTAGACGACAGTGGAATGTGTGGGTTCCCTTTCAGCTATGGTGAGTGGGGTCGTAGAAGTTGGGAGCAAATTCTCACTTGTCTGCTTCCCCTGGAGTACAGTTCGGTGTCCTCCCGTGCTGCCTTTTCCCTTTTTTATCCTTTGGTTTTGGTCTGTACAGAAAATTGGAAACCACTGAGAAGTAAAAAATGAGAACAGTAACAAAAACCACCCTGAATCTCGCCACCCAGAGTCAGAGTATGTAATGAGCACTGGGGCCAGGCCCTCCTCGTCTCTGCAGATGGATTACAGTATTTGCATGTGTTACATTGTTGCGGTGGCATGTGCTAGCCTGTAGCCTGTTTCCCCACCCAGGGCAGTGTTGACAACACTGTGTCATTCCCTGTAGCTGGGCATTAGATTGTTTGCACTGTTCCACTGTTCAAATGCTACTGTTTCCTTGTGCTACTTCCTGCCTTTAAACTCTGGGAAGTTGGAGTCAGAGCAAGTGGGGACTGCAGAGGTGTGGACAGCGTGGGTTTACTGGCACTGCTGTGTGACACACACAGCGAAGCCTCCCAAGCCTTGGTGTCCAGCCGTTTTCTTGGGGTTGATCACATGCTGTCAGGGTGGCTGACCTTTAGTTTCCAGCCCCTCCAGAGGTGGAGTGGACACCTTGTGGCCACAGGCCCCGCCCTAAATCACATACTGAGGCTGCCTGTGGGGCCCAAGGCCCCTACTCTTAGAGATGAGGCCAAAGGCAAGGTTAATTCTTCACTGTGCAGAGGGTGTACCCTGTGCCAAGGCTTTTGATGTCTGGTACTAGACACCATTTGAGAAGTAGCCACTGCCTGCAGAGGCCGTGTGTGCCGCAGGCCTGGCGGGGGATAGGGGTGAGGGGCAGGGGGCTTGCTCGTGTCTTGAACACGCTAACTCTTTCAAGTCCAGACAGTGCTGTGGCTGTGAAGTTCTGAGGTCACCAGAAAGATGGAGACATGGGTGGAATGTCACTTTACTTCAATGTGAGCTCGCTGTCCAGAGGTAGTGTCTCACTTTGAACTTGGGAGAAAGGGTATGTCCAGTCCACCTGCCCGCTGTGTCCTGGTTCCTAACAGTGGAGCTTCTTCACCTTGATGGAAGCGCAGAGGCCCAGGGCTCCTCCAGGGGTTCTGACTCCTGCAGAGGGACAAGACCTCTGCTCCTGGCATTGTGCATGGCCCGGAGCAGGGAGGAATCTAGAATTCTCTCCACTCAATGTGGTTGCCTGTGGCAGTCGGCTTCTCGGAGGAAGTCGTTTGAGGTTGAGAGCTCCGTGAGTCGGGACTCATGGTGGGTGCAAACACCGCTGCCGCCTGGGTGGGTGGCGGGGCCTCTTCATCCTTGGTTGCAGGTGCTTTGCCGAGAGGGAGATGTCTTGCTGTGTTGACTCACCTTTTGAAGGTCGTGTGCTGGTGTGATTCTTTTTATGTAAACACCTGGTAAAACTCTGGGAGGCTGGCATGGTAGCTCACGCCTATAATCCCAGCATTTTGAGAGGCCAAGGTGAGAGGATTGCTTGAGGCCAGCAGTTTGAGGCCAGTCTGGCCTCAACATAGTGAGATCTCATCTCTACAAAAAAAAAAAAAACAAAAAGCACAAGTCCAAGAGTGGGCAGTGCACTCAGTACCCCAATTTGAAATTCAGAATCCTCCAAAATCTGAACTTTTTTGAGCATAGGCAAGATGCTCAAAGGAAATGCTCACTGGAATGTTTAGGATTTTTGATTTTTAGGTTAGGGATACTGAGCCAGTAAGTATTTGCAAATATTCCAAAACCTGAACAAATCTGAAGTGCAAAGCACTTTTGGTCCCACGCATTTGGGATGAGGGATGGGCAGCCTGCGTCATGTGAGCAAGGAGCAGAGGCTGGTTCCTGGCAGTGACCCTCCTGCGAGTTCACTGTTTTTTTGTGTGTGTGTGTGGAGTGGAGTGTGTCTTTGTCACCCAGGCTGGAGTGCAGTGGCGTGGTCTCAGCTCACTGCAACCTCCGCCTCCTGGGTTCAAGTGATTCTCCTGCCTCAGCCTCCTGAGTAGCTGGGATTATAGGAATAAACCAGCATGCCTGAGTAGTTTTTGTGTTTTTAGTAGAGATGGGGTTTTGCCATGTTGACCAGGCTGGTCTTGAACTCCTGACCTCAGGTGATCTGCCCACCTTGGCTTCCCAAAGCTCTAGGATTACAGGCGTGAGCCACTGCTCCTGGCCTACTCTTGGTTTTGAAAGTGATGTCAGCGGTATAACTTCGTGTAGGAAACGTTTGCCTTAGGTGGTATAGAAGACGGACCATGTGATTTGATGCAGTCCAGGCAGCAGATTACAAAATCCGGCCTCGATGGTGTGCTTGGGATTTCTCCTGACCTTGGTGTAGGGCACACATTGCCGCCTCCCCTTTCTCTAGTTGAACTGCAGGACAGTGCGTACAGGTGTGAAGTTACTGCCACTTTCAACATCCCTTGGCAAATTCCTCAATAATCTTTTAAAAATTCCTTTAGAATTGTGGGTTTGTAAACTTCTCAGCATCAGGTGGAGTGAAATCTTTACCCTTTCTCTCAGTGAGAAATTGGAGGGGATTATTGTGACAGGAGGAGTACATTTGGGGGATGAGAGTGGGGCAGGGAGAAGGGCATAGGGTGAGTTTTATCAGGAGCTGCTTTCAAGGAGAGGACGGGGGTGAGTGGAACCATGCTGAGCTGGCAGGCAGCACCCTGTGGCTGGTCCGCAAATATGGGGGCTGCTCCCCACACCTGGAGGCTTTTTACGCAGACTCTTAGATCGGATGCACCCTCTCCCCAGAAAACCGCCTACACTTAGCACATCCACCTCCATTCAGTTTTAGAGGTTCCATGTACTCGTGGCCTATCTGCATTTCACTGAGGCCCTGCACTGCTGCGGGATGCCCCTGAGCTGGGCGAGACCCCAGGCTCTCTGTCCAGTGGTGGCTTTGTTACTGTGCTGCTGCTGGTAAGCTTCCTGTTGAAGGGTTTTGAGGCACAGCCAAGATGGAAGTTGTGGGCAGCAACAATTCTTTCCCAGGTAGCAGTTTAGAACCGCAAGGGCCAGAGGGCCTGCTGCTGGGGCAGTCAGGAGACTCTTGGCCCGAGAGACTGTCCCAGGTAGCGGTTTAGAACCACAGGGGCTGGAGGGCCTGCTGCCGGGGCAGTCAGGAGACTCTTGGCCCGAGAGACTGAGGCCAGGTTTTCCAAACCAGAGATGAGGACACAGGGTGACGAGTGATACATTGATTTTGACATGTGTGTTTATGAGGGAGAAATCCTTCCAGTGGAGTCAGTGTTTCCGAAAATGCCTGTGAGGGCTGCGGCAGCACGTGGGAAAGGCCGAGCCGGGAAACCATCGGATTCGCTTTGCCCATGGGATGGAGAGAGAGTGCCTGGCTGCTGGAGTGTGGGTGTGGATGGTGCCTGGCGTC
This sequence comes from Rhinopithecus roxellana, assembly GCF_007565055.1. NCBI lineage: Eukaryota > Metazoa > Chordata > Mammalia > Primates > Cercopithecidae > Rhinopithecus > Rhinopithecus roxellana. The sequence continues at coordinate 44,927,098 of NC_044561.1, read as the reverse complement.
CTCAGTGCCCTGTTGGGGCTGCCCAGGTGGCTCTCTGGAGGGGGGCTCGGGGCAGCGCCAACTCAGTCTAGGGGTTCAGGGCTCAGCCACTCGACTTCCGGCAGAGGACAGAGGGCCTGGCCCCCATGGGGGGCCTGTGGAGACAGGCGGATACTTGCTGGGTTCTGCTGGTCTCTGGGCCCTGAACCCAGTGACTGTGGAGGGAGTGCTGAGACCCGAGACCCTGCACAGGCTGGTGGTCTGAGGGTGGGGTTGTGCCTCAGTTAGGGTGACAGGCCGGCTTGCCATTGGTCCAATGACCTGCCCCATTCTGTGACCTCCCTCGGATCCTAGCACCCAAGCCCGCGAGTACGGCTCAGCTGCGTCCTAGAATCGGTGCCAGGATAAGCCCAGCTGGAGAGGCTGGGAGCCCCTGGCTGGGGCAGGACAAAGGGATGAGGAGCAGTGCCCTCTGCTGAGCTGGGCAGGAGGAGCGGTGTTGGGGGCCATCTGTGCCACATGCCTTCCAGCCTGGCTGTGGGGATGAGCGCCCCGTGAGTCCAAGTCCATCCCCCCTCCCCGTGGCGTCCTCTTGGGCTGCTCCTCTGTGCCAGCACAGTAGTGTTTGTGGCAGCTGCTTAATGAGCCCATCGGACATTGGGGGCTGTGTTGCTTGCGCAGTGCAGGGCTGTTTGTTTAAATTACAGTGCACCCTGAGAATTCTGATTAATCTTGCCCCAGAGCGTAATTATCCTTCTTTGTCCTTGTTTTCTCTGTGTTTACCCTGTTATGCTTCCCTTCTGCCTCCTTTCTGCAGCTGCGCTGCACAGCTGCGGGGAGGAGGAGGGGCGCTGCTTCCAGGCTGGGGTGTGACCCAACGGTCCTGCCTGCCCTTTTTGTCCTTTTGTCCCTCTGCCCCTGAGAGAAACAGGGACTTTATTGAGGACAGCGTTCCTGAAACTTCCATCTGCATTTCCAGCCACAAGGGGCTGGGCACGCTGTACTTGTCTGCCTGGTGTTGGCTGTGTATGGGGCAGTGTGCACCGCCACAGCCCTGGGGGTGGTGAAGCAGGGCTGGCCACTGTTCTACGGTGAGGCCCTGTGGCTAACTACGTGTGTGGGAAGCAGTGTTACAACTCATATCTATGTAAAATAGAACATATGGGTTCCTGCCTTGTGGAAAGGACACAAATACGGGATGATTCCAGTAGAAATGGTGTGGAAATGAGAGCCCCAGGAAGCAGTGTAGCCCTGAGCCCTGGTGAAGGAGAGGGAGCGAACTGTGACTTTGGTTCTTACGGAACGAGTGTGCAGACGTGCTGCATCCGGAACTCTGGCGCATCCATGGCTCTGGGTCAGGGTTGGATTCGTGGATGTGCTAATCTGGATGTGGACTGTGGGGAGCGCAGGCCTCTCACGCGCTGGGTAGCGGCGCTTCCTCCCGAGGAGGGTAGGGTGCTGCCTCACTGCTGCCCTGGGCTGGGTCCTGCCCTGAGGGTGGCCGGGCCCTTCCATCCCTCTGTAGGGCACGAGGCGTGGCTCTCTGTCTGAGGCTCCTGGTCCGGCACAGCAGAATGACAGCAGGGGTCAGTGCAGGTCAGGGGAGCAGCAAGGCTTGGGGGGCCCTGGAGGCTGGTGCCTGCCTTTGTCCTTGACAGTGGCCCCCAGCACACTCAGCATTTATGGAGAGGGCTGTTGTCTCCCTCAATGTACGATGAAGACTGTGGGGTCAAGGAACCATTTCCCCATTTCTTGATGACAGTTTTCAAACACACAGGAAAGTTGAGGATTTTGTCACCCTTTTATCCACCACCTAGATCCCACCATCAGGAGCAATTTTCTTTTCTTTTCTTTTCATTTTTTGAGACAGAGTCTCGCTCCATCACCCAGGCTAGAGTGCAGTGGCGCAATCTCGGATCACTGCAAGCTCTGCCTTCCAGGTTCACGCCATTCTCCTGCCTCAGCCTACCGAGTAGCTGGGACTACAGGCGCCCACCACCATGCCCGGCTAATTTTTTGTATTTTTAATAGAGGTGGGGTTTCACCGTGTTAACCAGGATGGTCTCAATCTCCTGACCTCGTGATCCTCCCGCCTTGGCCTCCCAAAGTGCTGGGATTACAGGTGTGAGCCACCGTGCCCGGCTAGGAGCAATTTTCTTAAAGAAAAATGTTGTGAAAGTAAATTTGTCAAAGGCACTGGCTTTGTTCCAGTTGTTATCGTTGCTTAATTTTTTTGGCACCATCTTCAGCAGCTGGAAAACAGAGCATATGGTCAGGTACCGGTGCCTACCACTGCCCACAGGGCCTGCTGGGTTGTCAAGGACCTTGCGCTGCTTCTGGAAGCTAATGGGGGTGTCTCTCTGGCCTTCTAGGACCGTGGCGAGGAGGTGTACAGCCCTGACCTTCATAGCCTCTGAGGAGAAGGTCTTGGTGGCCGACAAGTCGGGAGATGTCTACTCCTTTTCGGTGCTGGAGCCACACGGGTGTGGCCATCTAGAGCTGGGGCACCTGTCCATGCTGTTAGACGTGGTAGGTGGGGGACGCGGTAGGTGGGGGACATGGTAGGTGCAGGACGCGGTACATGGGGGACGCGGTATGTGGGGCATGCGCTGAGTCAATGTCTGCCCTGTCAAGGCTCAGGCAGATGGGGCACCTGTCCATGCTGTTAGATGCAGTACTTGGGGGGCATGGTATGTGGGGTACAGGCTGAGTCAGTGTCTGCCCGGTCTGCGCCCCAGCGTCTGGTGGGGAGAGTAGGGCTCCCCCATAGCAGGGATAGCCTTCTGCAGATTTGGGAGCAGGGGAGAGGTGGGAACAGGATTTAGGAAGGTGAAGCAGGCAGCAGGGAGAACAAAGAAGGCAGGTGAGGCAGGAGGTGGCCAGTGGGGTGGCCCCAGATTGGAAGTGAAGGTGTGGGAGGAGCAGGTGCAGCCATGAGCCTCTGGCTCTGCCTCCTTGGCCCAGAGCTGTGCCAGGTGCTGTAGGAGCATCACCTCAGCACTGCTCGCAGCAGCCCCTGTCACCCCATTCTGCCTGCCCCATGTGTCACAGACAAACATGTGGAGCTCCAGAGGGCCCAGGCCCACAGCCCGGATGGTAGAGCTGGGATTGGACGCATGCAGGGACAGTCAGGAACAGTGGCGAGTGCGGAGTATCAAGGAGACCTCACTGGGACTTGGTGACAGCTGGGTGTGGGGACATGTGTGACAGGAAGGCAACCCAGTCAGTGTTGGGCATGAGGGTGCAGCAGGCCTGGGGTGGGTGGAAATGGGAGTGGGGCCTGGATGTGCCGAGATGCGGGAGATGGGCAGGCAGGGGTGGCCCTGCCCTACCCCAGAAGCCTGCTCTAGCGCTGAGGAGTGAGGGCTGGAGGTGACCGGGGACCCTCTGGGGAGGAAGAAGGAGGGCCAGCAATTAGACGCAGGGACAGGAGGAGGGGAGGAGCCAAGCTGGTCTGTCCTCGAAGGCCGCATCCTCTTGGCAGCCAGGCTGCAGCCCCCCTGCCTGCTTCCATGAGGGACTGGATACGGGAAGACTCAGGTGAGCATCTGTTTTTTTTCTGGCTCCTGTTGATGCAGGCTGTGAGTCCTGATGACCGCTTCATCCTCACTGCCGACCGAGATGAGAAGATCCGAGTCAGCTGGGCCGCAGCGCCCCACAGCATCGAGTCATTCTGCTTGGGACACACAGAGTGAGTACCCCTTCCTGCCCCTCCAGCAGAAAGAAGCTCTTTTTGAAAACAGCATCAGCTTGCAGCTCAGCAGGTGCCACTGTAGCTGGCGAGGTCCCACGCAGGTGACAGCAGCCCTGGTGCTTGGTCACTGCAGGTGGCATGGGTGCTGCCTGCAAAGCCCTGAAAGGGTGGGGTTCACTCTACGCTGTTACCCGTAGTCTGTGCCGGTGACTTCCCATTGGTCCTGACCGAACGGGAGGGCTTGTTTCTGGGAAACCCTTGTCTCAGTGTGGAGACCCCTGCACGATGCCTGGCAGTTGTTGGTTGGTGGGCGGTGGTTGTGTTGGGGGTGAGGACGAACTTTCATGATTTCAGCTATCCAAGAATTAAGCAGCCTCTGCAGCCCGGCGGCGGCCTTTCTCGTGGCAGCAAGCTCTGCCAGGACCCATGTGGAGGTGTTTCTGAGTGCCGTTTCTCTCTCACACAAAAGGCTCATTAGAATTTACACAGAGGAAAAGTGCTTAGTGTAATTGGCTGAAATGTTTTAAAATACATTATTTGAGGCAGTGGAAGAAATTGGAGGGAGGGAATTCAATGCTGAGGTTACCTGTGTTTTCCTGGTTTTGAACGGATGCAAACGTTTCCTGTTTAAGAAGGCCAGTCAATGCCGGGCGCGGTGGCTCAAGCCTGTAATCCCAGCACTTTGGGAGGCCGAGACGGGCGGATCACGAGGTCAGGAGATCGAGACCATCCTGGCTAATACGGTGAAACCCCTTCCCTACTAAAAAATACAAAAATTAGCCGGGCGAGGTGGCGGGCGCCTGTAGTCCCAGCTACTTGGGAGGCTGAGGCAGGAGAATGGCATAAAACCCGGGGGGCGGAGCTTGCAGTGAGCTGAGATCCGGCCACTGCACTCCAGCCTGGGTGACAGAGCGAGACTCCGTCTCAAAAAAAAAAAAAAAAAAAAAAAAGAAGGCCAGTCACTGGTGTGTGCCTCGGGATAGCTTATTCTGACTTGCATTTAGTTCCCTAGTGATCCGGCTCTGGAGTTCTCTGGACTGCAGCCCCGGGCCCCTCCCCTTCGCCATCTCTAGCTGGGGTCTTTGCAGCTCCCTTGCCTCACCAGGCACGTGAGGGAGGTTTCTGCTGATGGGAACACGCTTCCCACCCCTCTAGGGAAATGCCTCATCACTTGGATATATTGAGTAAAAACACAGTATTAAAGTTAACTTCAATAGCTCTCTTCCTTCTTCACTCCCCTCCCCTCCCCCCCACTACATCCCTCCCCTCCCTTCCTTTCTTTTCTCCTTCTTCCTTGTGTTGCCCAGGCTGGAGTGCAGTGGTGCGATATTGGCTCACTGCAACCTCCGCCTTCCAGGTTCAAGCAATTCTCCTGCCTAAGCCTCCCAAGTAGCTGGGGCTACAGGCTCCTGCCACCACACTTAATGATTAATTTTTTTTGTATTTTTGGTAGAGATGAGGTTTCACTATGTTGGCCAGGCTGGTCTTGATCTCCTGACCTCATGATTTCCCCGCCTTGGCCTCCCAACGTGTTGGGATTATAGGCGTGAGCCACTGCGCCTGGCCTGCTCATTTACTTTTCAACACAGTGGCTGGCAAATTGAAAACAAACCCCCGTGGCCCCCGTGTGTGGCTGGAGCTGCATTTCTGCTGGATGGCACTGTTCCGTACCCTTTACTGACATTGCAGTATAGGTTGGTTCACTGGCCGTCTCCCGCTACGTCTGAGTGGTTCTGTGGGTCGGTTGGGCCTGTTGCTGTGTGCAGCCCTCAGCGTGGTGCCTGGCATGAGTAGGCACTCAGTAGATACTGCAGTGATTAGAATAATTATTTTTTGAGATTTTTGTTTCAAACCCATGGTGAAACCCCTTTCAAACTGTTGAGAACTGTGAGGCCACTCGTACCCTCTGCATGGGGCATCCTGTGCCCTATCTGTCCTGGGCTGTGGGCTGCTGTCGGTGCTGTGGTGCCATGCAGGGCGGTGGCTGCAGGACTGGGCCCAGCTCATGCCATGGCTAGCTCAAGGTAGCAGAGGCCATGACTGGCGGAGATGGAGTGAGGCTCACGAGCCACCCCATTCCAGGGTCCCTGGAAACCCCGTGCATGAGGGATTGCTTGAGGTCAGTGTGTTAGAGCGGGAAGAAAAGGAGCCTTGTCACCCTTGTAGGTGCCCGAGCCAGATGGGTTTCTGGGCGAGCTGGGCTGCTTAGGTCACTCTTCGCGGCTGTTCTGATGGGAGGGTGCCTATGACTTTGGGTCCGTTGCTGTTGCAGGCCAAGCCCCACAGGAGGACTGGGCCGGGCTCAGCAGAGACAGCTCTCTGGCCAGGTCACTCAGAGTTGTTGCTGAGGGGCTGTCGGACCCTGATAGGAATCTGTCTGGGGGCTTGGCTGCTTCTCCTCCCTCCTCCCTCCTCCCTCCCCGCTGTGTGCTGTGTCTTTGAGTCTCCCCCAAGGCTCCTTTCATCACAGTGCAGGTGCCTTGGGCCAGGGTGGGTGCTGGGGGGGCCTATGGAGGTGCCGCTGAGCAGAGCTGCTGCAGAGGGTGCTGCAGAGGGGCACAGAGGTGCTTGGGTCTCTGGCAGGCATGGCTGAGGAGCAGCCTGGCTTAGAGGTTGCTGTGCTGCTGGGGACCCAGGAATGACCTCACTCACCTCCCCGATCGTGTCCAGGGGCCTTCACCTGCTTAACCAGGTTAGGGTTAACAGATACTTCCCATGTTGGCTGTTTTTATTGGATCGGGGGGCGGTTTGGGGCAGACGCTTCTCTTCCTTAGATAAACAGGCGGCTTCCCCAGGCCTTCCCATCCCCGCGGGTGCTGGGCTAGCTGACTCTGCTTCTCTCTCTCGCCCTCACAGGTTTGTGAGCCGCATCTCCGTGGTGCCCACTCAGCCCGGACTGCTTCTGTCCTCCTCGGGGGTAAGTGTTCTGCCCAGCGTCACTCACCTCTGGATTCTTGAGCCTGCGGGGAGGTTGGGGTGGGCGCCTCCTGGAACTGGCCCCTCTGGATCGCTGGCTCCTGGGTGTCCACGGCTGTCCACTAGATGGTGCTTGTTTTCGAATCTTAGAGCTGCCTGTGGCTCGCTCCCCGCTCGTGCTGCTCATTCAGGACTGTGTGGGGGCGTGTGCAGGTGCTTGTGTGTTCACACGTGGGATGAACTAGAACAGGTGTGTGGAAGGCTCCCTTCTGAGAGGGTGGCTGCTCCGTCTGCGATAGTATCGGCGATCAGGATCTCAGGTAGACACAGTAGATGGGGGCGTGTCTGACTCCTGGAGGGGTCTCAGTCCGTCCCGTTACGGGCTGCATTTTTTTTTTTTCTTTTTGAGATGGGGTCTTGCTACATTTTTTCAGGCTAGTTTCAAACTCCTGGGCTCAAGTGATGTGCCTCCTCGGTCTCCCAAGTAGCTGGGACCACAGGTTCAAGCACCCGCACCCGGGTTACCACAGTGCATTTTTACTTGCTGGCTACAACTTCTGTGTCCTAGCAGTTGGGTCCTGGAAGCCTTACGGTTCAGTGATGAGAGACGTGTCTCCTCTGAGGAATACATTAGAAGGATTGTTAGTGATTTTGCCAAAGTGAGGGCCTCGGATTCCTCACAGGGTCTGATTGTGTCCTCTTGTGGAATTGTTGCCCGCATACCACCACCTTCCTCTTCGCTGCCCTTCCCTGTGTTGTCTGTGTTGGTCCCTTGTGTGGTGTGGCAGGATGGCTAATGGACCTTCCAGCCGCTCCTACATTTCTTCTCTGATTGGGCTTCATTCAAAGCCTGCTGTTCCTGCTCTTTAACGCACAGCCATGTGCCCTGAGAGAAGAAGAAAAGTGTGGCCACAGTCCCCAGAGGGTCAGGGTCAGGGTCAGGCTTCGTCAGCGTTTTGTTGTGCACCTTCCAGTCTTTTTATAATAGTGAGGAGAATTCCACGGGCAGAGAGGCCTCCCCAGGCCCCATCTGTCCCTCATGGCTTACTGCTTTGTTTGAGTGGAACGTGTCATCTGGTAGCTGCCGGAAGGCGCGAGGAGGGTGTTTTCTGACTTTGCCTTTCTGGAAATACCTTTAATCTCCTTTTGAGGCCTGGTTGTTAGTTTGGTGGATAAGTCCTGGTTGAAACGGTTTCCCTCGGAGCTTGAGAGGCCTTGCCCACTCTGCTCTCCCGCTGGCTGCTCCTGTGGATTTCCCTTCGCTTTTCCTGTAGAAGCCTGCAGCCGTCTGCCGGGGGTCCGTGGGGTGACAGCTGGGCTGTCCTTCTGCCCGGAGGACCTTCTCTGCCCCAGTGTGTGATGTCGAAGCCACTGAGGTGACTTGGTGGACCCCGGAGAGGAATTGGCTATGCAGCCCGTGATCTCCAGTGTCCTCCGACCTGGCGCATTTTCTTACATAATTGCTTTCTGTTCTCTACCCCCGCCTCCTGCTCGCTTTTTCTAAAGCTTGTGTTAGTTGAACCACTTTAATTCTCTGATTCTTATTTTTTTTTGAGACAGGGTCTCCCTCTGTCAACCAGTCTGGAGTGCAGTGGCGTGATCTCGGTTCACTGCAACCTCTGCCTCCCGGGCTCAAGCAATCCTCCCACCTCAGCCCTCCCGAGTAGCTGGGATTACAGGCAACACACCACCACGGCCCGCTCATTTTTTATACTTTTGTAGTGATGGGGTTTTGCCAGGTTGGCCAGGCTGGTCTCAAACTCTTGACCTCAAGCGATCCACTCACTTCCACCTACTGGGGTTGCAGGCGAGAGCCACTGTGCCCGGCCATAATTCTCTGATTTCTTTTCTTTCCTGTTCAGTCTCGTGTTTCTGCTCCTTTAGGAATAGTCTTAATTGGGAGATTACCTCAACTTGACTTCCAGCCTTCTGTGGAGACTTGAGTTTTATGAGGATTATTTTGAATCTTCAGTTCTTTCTTGCTCTCGGCACGTTCTTTTTTGCAGCCACCCGTTCTCGGATAGCGCACGTGTCTCTCATCTCCTGAGATGAGCGTGGACTTGTCTTTCTTCGATTTGTTCCTGGCGTTGTGTTTGATCCCCTTCTCTGGAGTGTGTGGCCGCCTTTCTCGTTGGAGGTTGTCGTCGGATGTCTGGCGATCCCGTCTGCCTGTGTGTGGTGGGAATCAGCACCCGTCGGCCTCAGAGGCTGGATGCGTGCGCCCAGGATGGGGCCCGAGGGGCTTCAGAGCAGGTGTCTGAGTGTGGGCAGCAGCCCCTTGCCTGCGGACCCCGTAGAACGTGTGGGCCAGTCGGTCTCTTCTGGGTGGTCAGTGTCCCGGCCTTCACTCTTGCCCAGGTCTGTCCCCTGGGGCTCTGGGAGGTGAGTGCGAAGGGGCTAGGTGGCCCTCTCCTCAGTGGGTATTTGGCATCCTCAAGACAGGGCCTCTTGGCTCCGTTTCCCCAGAGCCTTCTGCTGGCCTGGACTTTGGGCCTGAGGATGCATTGGGCAGGTCCTGCTTCTCTTTGGAAAGACATTGGACAGCTCCCCTCACCACCTTGGCCTTCAGCTGCCTGGTCCAGTTTGGTCTTCGGAAGGTCCTGGCACCTCTCGGGCTTCTCTGTGGCTGGCGGGTTTGTTCCCCGGCCTCTAGTCCCCAGGTTTCCTTGCCGCCTCTCCACGGCTGCCTTCTCTTCTTGCCTGTTGTCTTTGTCTCAGTGGGTTCATGGTTATTAAACATCTTTTTCTTGTCATCATAGAGAGGTTGGAGGTGAGTGAAATGCCTGTAGATGTGTGTGTTGGTTCCATGTTTATCTGCCACATTTGTGGCAAGCTGTGTGTGTGTGCCTGTGTGTGCATGCCTGTGTGTGTGTGTGCATTCATACATCCACTCTTACCTCGGTACCCAGAGGATATGCATCTACTGTTAGCTGTTTGGGGTATTTACTTTTCATCTTTTTCATTTAGTCTTTTAAAAATACTTACAGATAGTGCACAGACACTCTCTCATTAGATTTAGTGAGTATTGATTTATTTCTCTCCACTTAATTAGTGCTGTAATGAATTTTTTTAAGCCAGGTATGGTGGCTCCTACCGTGGTCCCAGCCACTCGGAGGCTGAGGCAGTAGGATTGCCTGGACCTGAGAGTCAGAGGCTGCAGTGAGCCAGGAGCAAACCTGTGAATAGCCACTGCACTGCAGTGGGCCGCGTGGCATAGACCCCATTTCAATTAAACAAAAAAATAACAACAGATAAAACCAAGAAAAAAAGAGAAACCCTTTTTTCCATTTATGGTGGTTTTAGAGCGTGGAAGCTCTTGGTTCCCGTGTTGGCTTCCGGAAGGGTTGTACCAGTCGCCATGGGATGGTTGCCGATGACCATGTCCTTCCTGTCATTCTTAGTGAAATGGAACAGTGGCCACGTGCTCGTGAGGCCACGCGTGTCTCCCTGTGGGAATGCATGATTGCTGAAGTGTAGTGTCTGCACCTGTGTGCATTCCTGTGTCTGCGCCTGGCCCGGGCACAGCAGATGCGGTCTGGCTTCCTGGCAGATGACAGCCTGGCCGTCTGGTGGCCTTGGCTCATTTTGCTGGGATCTGCCTCATTGGCTTTGTCATCTGCCTGGGCATATTGGCACTCGAGAAACAGGCGGTTGGTCACCTTCCTTTCCCCACTGTTATTCTGGATGATTTGCATGACTGATTTATGCAGTCAGAGCAGAGAGCCTTTAATTCCTGAAGGTGGGTGGCGTGGCTGTCACTGAGTGGACCCCCAACCACATGCAGCTGTCCTCTCTGTCACCTTGCCTGATGGAAGCCCTGCGACCGTGTGCTAACCTGTGTGTTTGGTGTGTGCAGGACAGCACCCTGAGGCTCTGGGAGTACAGGAGCGGCCGCCAGCTGCACTGCTGTCACCTGGCCAGTCTACAGGAGCTGGTGGACCCCCAGGCCCCCCAGGTAGCTGCTTCTGTTCACTTCTGGGCAACTGAGTGCTTGTAGGCACCTGCAGTCGCTTGGCTTGAGTGGAAAAGGCACTTCGCCGTTGGAAGCGTTTGCTCTCAATGCCAGGCTTCTTCCTGTGTGAGGGAAATCTCATAGTTCAAATGCTGAAGGTGGCTAGTCACATCAGGGGGAAATAATTTGTCTCACCGTTGCATGCAAACAGTTAACGTACAGGAAGACCTCTAATTCTTTTCTGAAGTGGAAGGAGTGGAAGTGCTTGCGCATGCACCTTTGTGGGTCTGCCAGCCAGATGGGGCAGGGGCGGGACCAGGCCCACCCCAGCATTCTCCGGCCAGCTTGGAGCAATTTCATGATGCCCTGAAAGCCCAGGCCTTGGCGAAGTTTCCCGCCACACGGTCTGTTCTGTTTCCTGGAGAACTGTGTGGTGTGGCCTCTGCCCCCTGCCAGGCAGCCATGTAAGAGAGGACCAGGCCTTTTCCTCCATGCTTCACGTGGACTCAGGTTACTGGAAGTTTCCTTCATTTAAAAAAAAATTTTTTTTTTTTTGAGATGGAGTCTCACTCTTGCCCAGGCTGGAGTCCAGTGGTGCTATCTCGACTCACAGCAACCTCCCCCTCAGGCTCCTGAGTAGCTGGGATTAAAGGCGTGAGCCACTGTGCCCGGCCTCTTCTTCATTTTTACTATTTCCTCTGCTAGGAAGCGTGGGAGCTCACAGGGCAGTTGTGTGTGTAGCTCTTGTCTCTTCCTTTCCCCTGTGTCCTCCGCTCCCTCCTCTCCTCACTGTCTGACCCATTTTGTTGGCTTTGGAGGCTGTCACAGGCCCTGTAGGGAGTGCCAGAGCCACTGAGGGGCTTTTGCCATCTGCGTGGGAAACAGGGAATCGGCTCCCCTCCTTTCTCTGCTGATTCCAGAATGTTCCAGCGCTATTTCCTCTTCCTTGGTATGTGGGGGCGTGAGCATCCTTCGGTTTTGCTCTTGTTGGATCAGAGCGCCCAGCGTCGGGCCCCTGCAGCTGGCGTGAAATTAATGGGCTGCTTCTTTCAGAGGTTTGCTGCGTCCAGGATTGCGTTCTGGTGCCAGGAGAACTGCGTGGCGCTTCTGTGCGACGGGTAAGCGGCAGCACCTCTATGGCCTCCGGTTCTGCAGACCTGCAGGGGGAAGAGTTAGGGGGTTGGCCACTGGCCCACGTCCTTAATGAAGATGTCCTGGACGGTGGTGGTGTTGGTCCAGCACCTCCCCCGAGAATGTCACTTTTGATGACTGCTGCTGCGTGAGGGTGGGGGCCCCTCTCAGCCAGTGCTCTTCAACCTGACGTTGAACTCCCCTGGCGTAAAGAGCATCAGCAGCCTCTGCCTGGCCTTCTGCAATGACAGACTTTCCCCTGGGCCAGTCGCGGTGGTGTCACCTCATTCCCTGCTCGGGGCTGGTTGGATGGGACCCCCCCTGGGGTTGGCGGTGCTGACAAGGTGGGTTTAGGGGTGGAGTGCAGTTCTGCTGCTTCTTCCCGAGCAGCCTCGGTGTGTCAGGAAAGGTATTCTATTTGGTGCTTTCGGCACTTTGCATCTTGTCCTTATGACAACTTGGGGAGGTCTTTTAGCTCGTTCTAGAAGTACACAGATGTGAGAGGAGAGCTGTGCCTGAGCCCAGGGCAGGCGTCCTCCTGCCCTGCCCGCCTGTACTGTGCAGTTATCTATTGCTGCATCACAAGCCTCCCCAGAGCTTAGGACTTAAACCACGAGCATGCATCACCCCATGGTTTCCCCGGCACCAGCACTTGGGAGTGGCGCAGCTGGGGCTTTTAGCGCAGGCTCTCCTGAGGTGGTGCCGGTGAGGGCTGTGCCGTCTGGGGTGCTGGCTGCAGAGTGGTGACTGTGGGCCTGCAGTCCTAGTAATCGTGCTCTCTTTCTTCATGCAAGCACTCCTGTGGTCTACATCTTCCAGCTGGACGCCCACAGACAGCAGCTGGTATACAAGCAGCAGCTGGCGCTCCAGCACCAAGTGTGGGACGTGGCTTTCGAGGAGACTCAGGGCCTGTGGGTGCTCCAGGACTGCCAGGAAGCCCCCCTGGTGCTCTACAGGCCTGTGGGCGGCCAGTGGCAGGTGAGACTCGGCACCTTCCTGATGCCCTGTGCACTGCTGTTCCATAAGCCTGTGGGTGGCCAGTGGCAGGTGAGACTCGACACCTGCCTTATGTCCTATGCCCTGCCGTTCCATAAGCCTGTGGGCGACCAGTGGCAGGTGAGCCTCGGCACCTTCCTGATGTCCTGTGCCCTCCTGTTCCATGAGCCTCCGGGTGTGGGGCGGCAGCTGTGGTTTTTGGGTCCAAACGTGAGCCTTTTTCAACTCAGCCACTTCTGGGACCCAGGGTCTGTGTCCTGAGGGGCAGTGGTTGGGGTTTCCACTGTGGGTGAAGGGAGCTGGTGCCTAGCTGGCTTATCCCGTGTGGTGATGTCTGTAGATGTTCTTTTTTCGGGAGAGTGTGCCCCTCACACCACACTTAGTGATGAAGTTGGCACTCAGTGTGGCTAGGGTGTCTGAGACTAACACTTGAAGGCTGGGTTAGCACAACCTCGGGCCTGGGGCATGGGCTGAGCACTCAGGAGCACGTAGAGCCCCGGGTAAAGGAGGGGGCAAGGGCGGCGGGCTGAGCTGCTTTCCTCCGGGGAGACAGTGGGATCCCCAGGCAAGGGCGGTGGGCTGAGCTGCTTCCTTGCTGGGGGACGGGGCGAGCCCTGTACCTTGTCTGCATCGCTACTGGTAACATGGGAGCAATGCCCCTGCCCGCCCCTTGTCTCACGGGGTTGCTATATAGTTGAGTGGAGTAGGTACCCATTTACTAAAGCTCATTTGAGCACTTTGGAAGCACTTTATTTATTTATTTTTTTTTGAGACTGAGTTTCACTCTTGTTGCCCAGGCTGGAGTGCAGTGGTACAATCTTGGCTCACCACAACCTCCGTCTTCTGGGTTCAAGTGATTCTCCTGCCTCAGCCTCCCGAGTAGCTGGGATTACAGGCATGCGCCACCACACCCGGCTAATTTTGTATTTTTAGTAGAAACGGGGTTTCTCCATGTTGGTCAGGCTGGTCTCAAATTCCCAACCTCAGGTGATCCACCCGCCTTGGCCTCCCAAAGTGCTGGGAGTACAGGCGTGAGCCACCGCGCCTGGCCTGGAAGCACTTTTAAGCCATCCAGTTCTTTTTACCTAAGAAGTGGCGGGCCACATGATGTCCCCAGTGGGTGCCTGTTGCACCTGCTGGAACCCTGAGGTTGATGAGCTGGGTGTGAAGAGCTCACCCTGGCATCATGGGCCAGCTGTGGGTGCTGCCTCCCCAGGTCTTCATGGAAGGCGAATGGGGGTCACCAGGCACCAGGCGGGGACCTCCCCTGCAAGCCTCTGGCCAGTGTGTGTTGCATCCTGGTGCTGGGTTTCCAGGCCTGCCTCTTTCTGATGAAGGTTTTCCGTTTGTCACCTGCAGTCTGTTCCTGAGAGCGCCGTGTTAAAGAAAATCTCTGGTGTTCTTCGTGGGAACTGGGCCATGCTGGAAGGTGAGAGCACAGGTGCAGGCTGCCCTTGGGGGTCACACCCAGCGTGGTCCCCAGAGAAAGCAGAAGCACACACTGTGACCCGCCCGAGGGCCCCGGTGTGTAGATCAAGAGGGAGGGTAAGCCTGTGTCCCCATCCAGAAGGCGGGCCAGGGCAGGAGGAGGGTGGCGCACAGGAGGAGGAGGACCCCCTCCATGGGAGTCAGGCTAACGACAGCCACGCAGGAACCGGGGGCTCAGGGTCTGAGCAGCATCCCCCGCTCCCCACCTGCCTTCAGAGTTGGGCATTGAAGGTCCCCAGGGCAGGGCTGGCATCTGGTGGCTCCCAGAGGGAGCGGGCGCTGTGCTGCCTCGGGCCTGGTCCACGATCTGGTGGCTCCCAGAGGGAGCGGGTACTGTGCTGCCTTGGGCCTGGTCCATGGTGTTGAGGGAATTGATCCCACGACAGCGGGCGTCAGCAAGTGCAGGGCCCCACTGGGAGGTCAGGTGGGGATCCAGCCAGAGGCCGTGGGAGTGTTCAGGAGGCTGAGCAGGGGCTGGATGGTCACTGTCCTGATGGGAACATTCAGCTGAGGGGAGGGAATCTGGTCAGCAACTTGTGTGGCTGCGGCTGCAGGAAGGAGAGCAGCCGGGCTGAGGGAGGAGCTGGACGAACATTTTCCACGCTGCCTTCGGGGGACACGGCGCACTGTAGTTCTGGGTGCGCCATGGTGCCAGCACTGCACTGTCTTGGAGGTGATGGTGTCTGCAGGATGGGTTAGCCCAGCACGGAATCCAGGTACCTCATTCATGACAAGAAGTGCTGCCCTGAGGAGGTCTTGCAAAGCCAGACCCCGCTCCAGCGAGCACTGAGGTTCCTTGGAGCTCTGGAGGGAATGAAACGCAGGTCGGAGGAATTCCGCTGATGGTGGCCTGACCGCCTTCTGCCAAGCTTCCTGAGTGGTGGTGGCGCACTGGCTCTGCCTCTGAGGCTTCTCTGCCTCCTGCTTTGCTTAGGATGTTGAGGGTTGAGACAGTCAGGGTTGGGCCCCCTCCTCCGGGGTGGTTGGGATCTGCTTTAGGAACACTCCGAGTGGGCCTGTCACCGGCTGTGTCAGGGACTGCAGGCGGCAGTGCTCGTGGCTGGGCATCTGCAGTGCTCATGGCCCCCGTGCTGTAGGCCACAGGTAGCACGGACCTGTTGAGTGTCACCTTGCACAACATTCTCAGGCCAAAGCCTGGGCTCACTCTCCTGAGATGTTTCATAGATAGAGTGGCATGTTCCTGGTGCAGACTTGGGGGCTTGTTGGGAGAGGGATGGGGGAGGGCTGCTGCTCGAGTGTCCCACAAGCAGCAGAGTCGCTGGAGGGGCGGGAAGGCTGCGCCACCTGCCGGATGGACAGGCTTCAGGCAATGGCTGGTGCGTGAGTTACCGGCTAGGCCTGTGGTTTCCTGGCCAGGCTGTGGCTGTCTCTGTGTGCCTGTGGTCAGTCATTGCCCCCCAATCCTTGGCACTTGGATAAAGTAGATGAAATCCATGTCCATTCCTTGTGGCTGCAGAACGTGATCTCCCACACTCAATGCCTTAAGGCACCCCACCCTGACCATCTCACTGTTGCTGTGGGTCAGGGGTCCGGACTCAGCTGAGCTGTGTCTCTGCAGGTGGCCACCTCAACTTCACCAGGCAGGGCCCGACATCGTTCAGTCCGGGTTGTTGGCAGGACAGGGGGCCTCTCTGGCTGTTGGCCAGAAGCCGCTGCTCCCGATCCCCTGCCACCTGGGCCGCTTCACTGGGCGGCACATGGTGCAGTATTGACTTTCCCTGGGCGCATGAGCAGAGAGTGCTCATGGTGGAGCATGGTGGAGGCCCAGCCTTGGTACCCTGGTTTCCGTTACATTCTTTCGTCTTTGCCCCGTTCTGTTAGGAGGCAGTCCTCAGGTCCAGCCAGGGTGTGGGTGCCAGGAGGTGGGTACCATGGGGAACCATCCCGGAAGATGCCCTCCACGGTCCACCGAGGACTCCGGGTGTCACAAAGTAACTCCCTGCTGCAGGGGGCCCACTGTGGTGGCCGAGTCCCATGTTCCTGCCCCACCTGGCACCTGTCCTTGTTCCCCCGTCACAGGCTCTGCCGGTGCGGACGCCAACTTCAGCAGTCTCTACAAGGCCACGTTCGACAACATGACCTCCTACCTGAAGAAGAAAGAGGAGAGAGTGCAGCAGCAGCTGGAGAAGAAGCAGCGGCGCCGGAGTCCCCCGCCTGGGCCCAACGGGCAGGCCAAGAAGATGAGGCCTGGGGAGGCGGCCTTGAGTTGCTGATTGTGGCGGTCAGTGGTGCCTCTCACCTCAAATTAGAAAAAGCTTTTTCACTTGTTCCCCTGCATCCTGGCGTCTCCCTTCAAGAAGGAAAAGGTGAGGTCAGTTGTGACCAGCTCAGAGGATGGGACTGTCCCCTGGGGCTCTAGAAAGAACATTCTATGTCACCAGCACAGGCTCTTGCTGGGTGCCTGTGCCCCCTTTCTGGTTGAAGGGAAGCCAGACCGGTGGAGTGGAAACTCTTGAAGCACTTCCTTTTCACGTTGGAGGCCGCGTGCGAGCCTGTGGTGGCGGCAGCTGTCTGTGTTTCTTCTGTTCTCATCTGCCCTTCATGTCTGCTGCATCTTCCTCTAGGAGCATCTGTGGGCTGATGTTTCTGGCACGGTGGACTTTTTCATGTTGTTCCCGCTGTCTCAGCGTCCAGGTGATGCACTGCCCCACAGTAGCTGCTCGCCGCACAGGCTGTTGAAACGCAGCATGAATGCTTCAGCCCGCCCCAGCCCCAGCCCCAGCCCCAGCCATACCCCTTGTGTTCAGGAGCTGCTCCTGGAGAGTGGCTCCCTTGTGGGAAGAGAGAAATGTGTTTCGGAGTCGCAGGGAGCTCTGTCCGGCATCGCTGGGGCAGACGGTGAACTTGTTTCAGGAAGTGTGAGCCCACGGGCCCGGCTGGCACCCGGTTTACTGGAAGGTGATTGAGGATGTCGTCGGGATTAGATTTGACCTTGGCACACACTGCAGAGCCGCAGGGATGTTGCTGAATTTCAGTCACCAATCAGCAAGGATGAACCTTCGCAACTTCCTAGGAATGTTTAGCGGCAACATAATGTACCAAGCAAAACGCCTGGGTGCCTGGCCTGTATGTGAGTGAGGTGTGCACTGCGTGATTTGGGAAGAGGCTTCTGCAGTGGGCAGGCTTTTGGGTGCATCACATAATTCGTTCAGGCCGGCTCCTACCTGCTCTCCAGTGATGAAGTCTCCACACAGGAACAGGTTCATGCTGGCGATGACTTTGATGTGGGGTATCGCTGGGGACTTGGAATACTTTTGTGTATCCAAAGCTGGAATGCTTCAAATTTTTCATAAGTGCCTTGTTTTCCTTTTAACATTGATCTGGAAACAGTGCTGTCTGCAAAGCTGAGGCCCACTCCTCTCTGCTGGGGATCAGGGGTTTTAGAAGGCGGGGGCCACGCTGGACCACCGTCCTGTACGAGCAGCCTGGTCTCCTTCACGCTGCTGGGGCATCTGGCACAGGGCATGCTCTCTCGTCCATAGTCTGCTTTGAAAGTCTTGGTTTTAGGAGAGGTTCAGGTCTGCCTTGCTGGCGTCTTCACCTAAGATAGGGGCCGGCAGACAGGCCCATGCGCTGCATCCCGCCCACAGCCTGATAGATGGCCTGGGAATGGCTTTTTTCCATTTTAAAAATGGTTGAAAACAAATTAAAAATATATTTCGTGACATGAAAATCATGAAATTCACATTTCATTGTCTGAGAATAAACTCTTAGGAACGCAGCCATGCCTGCCTGTCCACATCTCATCTGTGGCTGCTTTGTGCTGCGGCCGCAGAGCGGAGTGGCTGGGACTGAGACCGAATGGCCTCCCGACAGGGCCGCGTCTTTCCACGAGGACTGCAGGGCTTCTCTGAGGCTCTGCTTCCTCTCCAGCGGTGCTGGCTTCCTGCTCTTCCTCAGCATCCTGCCTTGGTTGTGAGTTGGTCCCTCTGCCAATAGCCATTTGTGTGTCTCAGTGGCTGGTGCAGCCACCTTCTTGCTGGTACCTTGACTGATAGACTGGTTCCTGTTCACCTGCCCGAAGTCATCCCGGAAATACCTCTTACAGTTGTATGGGTTGAACCCAGCTCCACATGTGTTTAGAGTTTTGTCTCTTGCCCCTTCACCCAGCACAGCAGCACCCACCGCCTTTCTGTCCCCTGTGACTGCCTCGCAGCTGGGTCTGTTCTGAGAGATGTCGCCACCCTGATTGCCATCTGGGAGGATCTCAAGCCTTCAATTTCATCTGCTCTCTTCCGTTATTTTTTAGTTTCTGTGTATTTTACTTTTGGGACATTCCTTGGACTTTGTTCTACCTCTTTAATTAAGAAAATGTGGTCATTGTATTTTTTTTTTTTGAGACAGAGTCTCACTCTGTTGCCTGGGCTGGAGTGCAGTGGCATGATCTCGGCTCCCTGCAACCTCCACCTCACTGCAACCTCTGCCTCCCGGGTTCAAGCGATTATTCTACCTCAGCCTCCCAAGTAGCTGGAATTATAGGCACCTACCACCACGCCTGGCTAATTTTTGTATTTTCGGTAGAGATGGGGTTTTGCCATGTTTGCCAGGCTGGTCTCCAACTCCTGACCTCAGGTGATCCTCCTGCATCGCCCTCCCAAAGTGCTAGGATTATAGGTGTCAGCCACTGCACCCATCCTGTTGTATTTAATTCTAAGCACTTTCTTTGAGACTGTCTCGCGCTGTCACCCAGGTTGAAGTGCAGTGGTGTGATCTCAGCTCACTGCAGCCACAACCTCCCAGGCTCAGGCAGTCCTCCCACCTTGGCCTCCCAGAGTGCTGGGATGACAGGCATGAGCCACTATGCCCAGCCCCTCTTTTCTCCATTTTGGTTACAGTATGTGTACTGTACATCTGAAAAGTGCATGTGAAATGCTAGAACTGGGATTTCAGCAACTGAACGCACGTGTGCGACTACCCACGCGAAGCAGGACACTTAGCACCTGCTGAGAAGCCCGCACGCCCATGTTCCCTTCTAGGCACTGCACACGCATGCTGGCCGGCCTGACCTCAGTGTCCCTCTGTTTCTCTGGCTGCTTCTGCTTCACCCTCTGAGGCTCATCCACCTTGTTGCTTGTGGTTGTGGATTGTTCTTTCTCAGTGCTATGCCAAGTACTCCATTATGTTAAAATTCACAGCACATTCGTTCTATTATTGATGGGCGTTTGGGTAGTTTCCACAGTTCGACTGTTAGGAATAGGGCAGTGATGAACATGCTGGCACCTGTCTTCTGTTTTTTTTTTTTTTTTTTTTTTTAATTTTTAGAGACAGAGTCTTGCTCTGTTGCCCAGGCTGGAGTGCAGTGGTGTGACCTTGGCTCATTGCAACCTCAGCCTCCTGGGCTCAAGCGATCCTCCCACCTCAGCCTCCTGAGTAGCTGGGACTGCAGGTGTGTGCCAGCATGCTGGCTAATTTTTGTAGTTTTTGTAGAGATAGTGTCTTGCTCTGCTGCCCAGGCTGGTCTTGAACTTCTGGCCTCAAGCAGTCCTCCTGCCTTGGTTTCCCAAATCACTGGGATTACAGGCATGAGCCACCGCCCTCAGCTAGCATCTGTCTTCTGGAACATTTGTAAGCAATTTCTGTTGGGCGTGTACTTGTGCATGGAATTGCTGGCTCTCAGTTACGCACGTTTCTCTTAGAAGATCCTGCCAGTCCTTCATCCCAGACCCCGACCCCAGCGTGGAAAACGCAGTGCATCCTCATGCCTCGTGTTTGCGACTGTGGTGGCTTGGAATGCCCACAGTGTGTGGTGTGGAGTTTTGCAGGGGGCCGACCTGCAGTTCCTACAGACTGGTGTCCACCTACGATCCAGACCTAACCTTGATCCTGTTCTCTGAGGCCACCTTACCAAAACTTTGGCTCACCCAGTCTTAGATCACTCACCCTGGGGGAAACCTGCTGCGAGGTCACGAGGGCACTCAGCCAGCCTACAAAGGTTACCATGGCAGAGAACTGAGGCCTCCTGCCAGCAGCATGTAGCAGCTGACCAGCCATGAGGGCCCCTCCGGGAAGGAGAGCTTTCTGTGTTTCTTCCTGCACCCCATATGTGTTGACGTGATACGTTTTTCTTTCTGACTTCCCTTGTGATTTCTTTGGTCCGTGGGTTATTTGGAAGTATGGTTTAATTTCCAAACATTTAGGGTTTTCCTCCAGAATTTGTTTCTGGTTTCTGGTTTTAATTCCATTGTGGTCTCAGAATATACTTTGCTGACTTCCCTCTGTTTAGATTTGTTGAGCCCTGTGTTGTGCTTCACAGTTGGGTGGTGATTGCATGTGCACGTGCAGATACGTGTGGCCCCCACACGGTGTCTCCAGCTATCCCTGTCTTGCCTCTCCGTGCCCAGCGCGCCCTTCTCAGCGCTGCCATGTGACCCTGGAGCTGGGCCCTCCCTGTGCCCTCCTTTGCAGGTTGGCACAGTGTTTGGCTCTATCACTGGAAGGAACTGGAGGGACTCCACAGGAGGGAGGGGCCTGCCCTCCTGGTTCCAGTGTGCTTGCTTTTCCTGGCTTCCATGGTGTGTGCCTGCCAAACTCATGTTGGGGGCGGAGGCTCTCAGTGACAGTCTCCAGGAGTTTAGCGACACCCAGGTTCATTCATCATGGTGGGAAGGATTCCTGCTAAGCTTCCTTGCCTTTGTCCAGCTCTCAGGGGGTCTGCCTTCCTCCTGCCCCAGGGAGAGCTTCTGGGTGAGTCTCACTGGTACTCCTGCCCCGGGTTTCCTGCTCTCAGGCCTTGGCCTGCTGCACCTTGGCCAACTGCACCACCTGGCACATCATAGCCCCACTCAGGTCAGAGCTGCGTCTCAGCCGACGTGGGGTTCCGAGGTTCTCACGGGGATCCAGACTCAACGCTTGTAGGTTTGTTGTCTCAGTCCTGGAGGTGGAGATTCTCCTGAGGTCTCAGCGCCCCATTCTTGGAAGTCTCTTTACATGCTAGTGGAACCCTCTGTTCCTGTTGAATCATTCTTCGTGTTAAATGTTTCTGTCTCTTGACTGATACATGATGTATCAGTCATCATGTAAGTATTCTGCAGCTGCTTTTGATTTTTTTCTCTTTATCTCTGGTTTTCTATAATTTGATAAGCTTTAGGGTATGTGTGTGTGTTCTGGAGTTTGTCAAGATTTGTAGGATTTGTCATTTTTGTGCAATTTGGAAATATTCCAGCTATTCACAGACTCCTACCCTGCCTCCTACAGTCCCAGGTACTTGAATGGGCTGCTTGCTCTGGACTCATGGGTCCATGAGTCTCTGCTCACCTTTTGCAGTTTGCATTTCATTTTTGGTAGATTATGTTTCCACATCTTCAAGCTCACTGATCTTTCTTTTAAGCTGCTGTTACGCCATGGCCGTTTTCCGTATGAACCATTGTATTTTCTCATCTCTGTAAATTTGGTTTTGGTATTTTAAAAAATGTCTTCCAGGTAGGCTGGTGCTCACACCTGTAATCCCAACACTTTGGGAGGTTGAGGCAGGGGAATTGCTTGAGCCCAGGAGTTTGAGACTAGCCTGGGCAACACAGTGAGACCTCATCTTTAAAACAAATTAAAAAGGCTAGGTGCTGTGGCTCACACCTGTAATCCCAGCACTTTGGGAGGCTGAGGCCAGTGGATCACGAGGTTAGGAGTTCAAGACCAGCTTGACCAATATGGTGAAACCCTGTCTCTACTAAAAATATAAAAAATTAGCCGGGCACAGTGGTGCACTCCTGTTGTCCCAGTTATTTGGGAGGCTGAAGCAGGAGAATCGCTTGAACCTGGGAGGCAGAGGTTGCAGTGAGCTGAGATCACGCCACTGTACTCCAGCCTGGGTGACAGAGCAAGACTCCGTATAAAAAAAAAAAAAATTAGCCAGGTGTGATGGCACATGCCTGTAGTCTCCAGCTGCTCGGGAGGCTGAGGCGGGAGGATCACTTGAGCCTGAGAGTTTGAGGCTGCAGTGAGCCATGATCGCACCACTGCATTCCAGCCTGGGTGACAGAGTGACTATCTCAAAAAAAAAAAAAAAAAGTACACCAGTGTCTTCCATTTCTCTTCTAATCATAATCATGCTTTTAAAAAATACCCTTGAGCATATGGAGCAAATTTAAGATACTTGTTCCTTTTCTGCTAATTCATTATCACTGTCATATCTAGGTCTGTTTCTGTCGACTGTGGACCACTTATGTGCAATCTGTCGGCCGAAGATGAGCTTACTGGGATGTAGCTCCATCGTAAGTCGAGGAGCGTCTGTGATTTGTCCTCTGCTTGTGGGATATGTTTTTCTGCTACTGAGTCTGTCTAGTAAATTTTTGATTATGAACATGTGGAGATTTACATTGTTGAGTGCGAAGTTTTGTTACGTTCCTCTAAAGAATATTACGCTTTCTGGCAGGCTGTTAAGCCCCATGTAGATTAATTTGGTCTTTTTCTGGTTTGTTTTAAGCTCACTAGAGTGAGGCTGGAGTAGCCTTTCCTTGGGATGATTTAGTCCTTCCAAGGTGTGACCCTAGAGTCCTGGGTATTCAGAAGTGGCTGCACACTGGCTGGAGGGACGAGGGTGATTTCTGCGCAAGGCGCAGGAATTGTTTGTCTTACCCTCCGGGGGTTGTTCTTTCCTCAAAAGCTACTCTTTGGCGTCCTGGGGTTTTACAGAACGTGTAGGTCGGTGTTCATTCGAAGACCCTGACGGGACCCGGGTGCGTATTTCCTTCTGTCTGTGTGGCTCCCCTCCCCTTTGCGGGTATCCTGTCCCAAATTCTAGCTGCCTTCGCCTTACCTACACCAGGGAGGCCAAGGGGCCTGCTTAACCCACTCCCCTTCCAGACAGGGTACAGACAGGGCCCCTCCCATCTCCTGGACGGCTGCGGCCCCTGTGCAGAACTTCTGCAAGGGCACCTCGCTGTCTGGGGGCCTCTTCCCCAGGGAGTCCCCGGGTAGTGACCATATTGCCTCAGGCTCACTGTGCACTAGGCAGGTCACACTGATGCTGCCTGAGGGGCAGGGGTTACCACCCGGTGGTTCAGGTGAGAAGCCCGAGGTCCAGGTGAGGAGTGTCTGACTGCCCATGCAGTGTTTGGACAGTATGCCAGCCCCGGCCAGGAGGCCCAGCTTCTCTAGCCCATCCCGCGCCCCCCAGGATATGCCCCAGTTTACTCCCCTGGGGCAAAGGCCCTTGGCTGGCTGAACGTCCCCTCTCCGAGCACTGGAGGCACCTACAGTTGCTCGTCTGTTAATTTACTGCTGGGAGTGGAAACTCATACGTTGAGTGGCAGCGATACTGCGAAGCGGACACCAAACCCCACAGCCCGCCCGGTCACCTGCTTCACCGAGGGCCACAGCCCTCTGGGGTCAGGCGGCCACAGGGTTCCTGGCCATGTGGGACATCCGTTCTGTGGCCCTGCTCAGGATGGCACACGTGGCGGGGACTGGCCCTGGGGTCGAGGCATGGGCTCAGCCACCGCCTTGCAGGGATGCAGCCAGGGACCTCTTCCCGGCTGACCCATTTGGACCAGAATTGCACAGCAGCCCGCTCCCCCTACAGCAAGACCTCACCTAGGGGTCCCCATGGAGGAGGCAGGGAAGCTTGAGGATCCCAGAGGAGTGTGGAGCATGCACCATGCTACACACACACGTGCATCATACATGTACGTATGCATGTGCCACGCCACATCACACCATACATACACACACCCACCACACCATACTACACTACACGCACTCGTGCACCATACATGCACACCCACACACCACACATCACACGTGCACATTCCACACCATGCATGCACACACACCCACCACACCATACTACACTACACGCACTCGTGCACCATACATGCACACCCACACACCACACATCACACGTGCACATTCCACACCATGCATGCACACACACCCACCACACCATACTACACTACATGCACTCGTGCACCATACATGCACACCCACACACATCACACGTGCACATTCCACACCATGCATGCACACACACCCACCACACCATGCTACACTACACTATACACACGCACCATACATGTACTTACACATGTACCACACATCACTTGTGCACACTCCACACCATACATGCACATACCATACCACGCACTACACACATGCACCTTACATGTACATACACAGGTACCACATCATGCATTCACATACTGCACATCCACATACACATGTGCCACTAAACTCATGCACCATACATGCACATTCACGTGCCACACCACATTACACACACATGCACCATACATGCACATACACTCATACATGCCACACACACATACACACATGCACACATATACCATGCGCACAGGCACACACCACATATGCCACACACCACACACATGCACACACCATAGATGCATACACGTACCACACACATCACATACGCACATTCCTGCACCATATATGCATATATTCATACACCACACATACATATATTCATACAGAACACATCACAGTACACCACACCATGTATGCACTTATGCACCATACGTGGACATACACACACTCATATACATTCACCACACATACCCTCACTACATACACGCACACAAACATCACATACACTCGCACCATATGTGCATAGTGCACATACTCATACACATAACCACATTACACCATACACCACACCACATGCGTACACACGTCCACTCATGCACACAGACACCATGCAGATAAAGGTACACACCACATATACCACACACATTGTACCACATGCGACACCACACACAAACCATACATGCACATGCTACACACTACCACACCATCCCACTCACACCAAACATGTACATACACACCCTACACATGCATACATGCACACAGCGTCAAACACACAGACACACCACAAATGTACCACACCACATACAGCTATGCACACACAAACACACCGGACCACTTATACATGCACACACACACTACACTATATAGACACCATACAGACACACCACACCGCATACACACCACATAGATATGCACAAACACAAATACCACATCATACTATTTACACATGCCATACATGCACGGACACCATACAGACACACTACACGCTCATACACATACAGAGTTGGTCTGGAGATGGAGTCACTGCAGCCAGCAGGGGTGGCGTGCAGACAGGAGGGCCTAACTCTGGCAGGCACGGCAGGTACACAGAGGTGGCCCTGGGAACCCTCCTCCTGCCCAGCCCCTCCCATCCACCCACCCACCATGTTTGGGGGTTGGGGACCTCCAGAGTAGGCAGGGGCTTGCTTCCAACAGATTTGGGAGAGGGCACCCATTAGGGAAAAGAACACAGAGGCCTTGGGAGTGAAAACTGACCATGGAAAGCAACAGGAACATTCTGCTAAGGAGCGGAATGAAAAACTGTGGAGAACAAATTCCTGAGCAGGAGAACGGAACGGAGGAGTCAGCCGAGGAAGATAAAGAGATGGGAACAGGAAAGAAAACCTGTGGGATGAGATGTTGCTATGTTGCTCAGGCTGGCCTCCAACTCTTGGGCTCAAGTTATCCTCGCATCTCAGCCTCCCAAAGTACTGGGATGATAGGCATGAGCCATCACACCCAGCCAGAAAGCAGAGGGTTTTTTGTTTGTTTTTTGAGACAGAGTTTTGCTCTTGTTGCCCAGGCTGGAGTGCAGTGGTGCGATAATGGCTCACTGCAACCTCAACCTCCCAGGTTCAAGAGATTCTCCTGCCTCAGCCTCCTGGGTAGCTAGAATTACAGGTGTCCACCACGCCTGGCTATTTTTTTGAATTTTTAGAAGAGATGGGGTTTCATCGTGTTGGCCAGGCTAGTCTCGAACTCCTTACCTCAAGTGATCCGCCTGCCGCGGCCTCCCAAAGTGTTGCGATTACAGGCGTGAGCCACCGTGCCTGGCTTTCATTTTGCCTTTAAAAATCTCTGCTTGGCTGGGCGCGGTGGCTCACACCTGTAATCCCAGCAGTCTGGGAGGCCGAGGTGGGTGGATCACCTGAGGTCAAGGAGTTTGAGCCAGCCTGGCCAACATGGTGAAACCCTGTCTCTATTAAAATTACAAAAATTAGCTAGTTGTGGTGGTGTGTAGTCCCAGCTACTTGGGAAGCTAAGGCAGGAGGATTGCTTGAACCCGGGAGGTGGAGGCTGTAGTGAGCCAAGATCGTGCCATTGCATTCCAGCCTGGGTGAGAGAGAGAGACCCCGTTTCAAAAACAAGCAAACAAATTTGACAGGAAACAGTCACACAGTTCAGAAAGGGTTATGCAAACCAGAATCAATAGTGACCTGATGAACCCGGATTCCTGACGGTTCCAAACCACAGAGGCTGAAGGTCCCAGCTCAACAATGACGGCACCTCGGGGAAGTGGGTGAGAGGTGCAGCGGGCTGTGGAAGGAGGCCAGAAGGATCCAGGCCCTAGTCCAGGCTGCTGGTGATGAGAACTAAACAGGGTACAGGGCGAGGAGCAAGTTCTGGAGCCCGAGGAGCGGCCGCCGGCGCCAGCGCTGTGGGTGGAGGTCGCCGTCCCTCCTAAGGTGCAGCCAATGCGTTTGGGACCCGGGAGCGGAGCCTGCGCCTCCCCAGCGGCCTCCCCGGGGTCTCTCAGGATCACCTGGCTGGGGAGGAGGCCTCGGCTCCTCTGCAGAAACCCAGGGCGGCCTCAGGGAAGCAGCGCCCTCAGGTGACTCGAGGATGAGTCAGAGGAGCCCCGAGAAGGACCTCGCCCATCCCCGCCGGACTCCATCCTCCTGGATTAGGTGCGGAACGGCCCAGGCCACCAGACCCCCACGCGCAGCTCAGTCCCCGGGCGCTACCTTAAGGCCGGCAGCAGAGGACAGGGCCGAGGCCGGGGCGGGGCTGGGGCTGGGGCTGGGGCGGGCGGAGGGCGGAGGGTGGGGAGGGCTCTCCGGGGAGGTCAAGGCCAGGGCTAGGCTTTCAGGGTCAGCCCTTTTTTCAGCCCTTTTCAGAGGGCTCCCGGGGGAGATGGGGAGGAGGACGCTGTGAGCAGAGGGGCCCCGGGTGGAGAAAGTGCCGCAGGCCAGGGGTGGGGAGGGCAGCAGGGGCGGGGCAGAAACCCAGGCGGGGACTTGAGGTGGCCGAAGGGACCCTCGGGCTGCAGGGACAGGGGAGGGGAGCAAGGGGTATGGCTTGGGTGGGTGCCGGGAGACGGTGGGTGCCCTTTATTCTGAAGGGGGATGTGCTGCCCAGGGCAGTGGGACCTGGAATTACATTTTGAGATTTCCAGGAAAGTTTCAGGTGGAGGCAGAGGCTGGGCACAGAGGAAAATGTGGCAGTGGCAGAGTGTGGGGTGAGAGCTGCGAAGAGAGGACGTCACTGAGGTGGACAGTGGGTCAGAGAGAGGGACAGAGAGAGGAAGAGGGACAGAGAGACAGGGAGAGGGACAGGAGTTTCATAAACATCCTGGACGGGTTTGGCAGCCATCAGCATTGCCTTCCATTCATACCCGAAGCGCGGGTACCCAGAAGAAGCCAGAAGCCAGCATGGAAGCCCAGGCCTCCCTGCCGCCACCCGGTGCTGGCTGAGCTGCAAATGGCTGTGCAGAACCTCCTCCACGCCCCACCCTGGTCTGGCCCGGACCACAGGGCCCTTTGGTTCTTTGTTTTTTGTTTTGTTTTTGTTTTGTTTTTTTTGAGACGGAGTCTCGCTCTGACACCCCCCCAGGCTGGAGTGCGGTGGCACGATCTCGGCTCACTGCAAGCTCCGCCTCCCGGGTTCACGCCATTCTCCCGCCTCAGCCTCCAGAGTAACTGGGACTACAGGCGCCCGCTATCTCGCCCCGCTAGTTTTTTGTATTTTTTAGTAGAAACGGGGTTTCACCGTGTTAGCCAGGATGGTCTCGATCTCCTGACCTCGTGATCCACCCGTCTCGGCCTCCCAAAGTGCTGGGATTACAGGCGTGAGCCACCGCGCCCGGCCCGGCCCGGCCCTTTGGTTCTTTTCCCAGATCCTGAGTCTGAGTGTCTGACCCACACTCCGAAGCAGTGCTTGGTGGAGTCTGCCCTGAAGATGCACGTCCAACAAACACACACCCAGGGGTATTTGTTGTGCTTTGTTCACAAGGGAGCACTGTGCAGCTGTGACAGATGAGTAACAATGTGGGGTGGTTCCCACGACCCGCTGCTGAGCATGAAGGCAGGTGCAGATGTGTGTCTGCAGCGTGTGCCCTGCAGGTAAGAGAGATGGGGAGAGAAGCAGTTAGGCGGGTCCCCTGGAGGAAGGAAGGATAAACCAGGACCTAAAGAGAGTGGCTGCCCGCAGGGGTGGATGGGAGTGGGGCAGAAAGAAGGGAACAGGAGTGGAGTAGCAGGGATGGGGCGGGGCAACATTTTTCCAAGGAGACTTTCTGTGAAGTGCCCCATTCTTCGAATCACAGTGACATATATCACAGCCCCCAAAATAAGCAGTGAAGATCAACCAGATTGTGGGAGGAATCCCAAATGGATATAAACAGTAACAAGCAAACTTCACTGTTCAAAAATAATAAGTTCACCACCCTGAATTCAGGGTGAAGGAAAGAAACGAGTAACTGTGGGCCAGGGACAGTGGCTTACGCCTGTAATTCCAGCACTTTGGGAGGCTGAGGCAGGATCACCTGAGGTCAGGAGTTCAAGACCAGCCTGGCCATCATTGCGAAACCCTGTCTCTACTAAAAATACAAAAATTAGCTGGGCATGGTGATGCAAACGCCTGTAGTCCCAGCTACTGGCAAGACTGAGGCAGGAGGATGGCCTGAACCCAGGATGCGGAGGTTGCAGTGAGCTGAGATCACACTCGAGCCTGGGCTACAGAGTGAGATTCTCAAAAAAAAAAAAAAAAAGTAGTAACTTTGGAAAACAGGATTTTGATGGATACCCTAAGTTTAAAGACAAAAAGAACTGGACAGAATACCGGAGATCAAGCTTGTCCAACTCGCGGCTTGTGGGCTGTGTGCGGCCCAGGACAGCTTTGAATGTGGTCCAACACAAATCTGTAAACTTTGGTAAGACATCCTGAGATTTTTTTGCGGTTTTTTTTTTTTTTTTTTTTTGTAGCTCATCAGTCATCATTAATGTTAGTGTATTTTATGTGTGGTACGATACAATTGTTTCACTGTGGCCCAAGGAAGCCAAAAGATTGGACACCCCTGCTGTAGATCGTGAATGTTTTTCACGCAGGGGTCCAGGCTAGCAGTTCTGAAATGTCTGTACACATGAGGATTGACCACACAGGGAAATCTAATCTAATCTACAGTGGACAGTGAGAGCCGGGGGGAGGCCAAGGAAATTCGCCTTTGGTGTTGGGTTGGCATCCGAGGTATCTGTGTAAACCCATGGTTTTTACCATGTGTGTATGCAGGTGGATACAGGAATAAATGCAGAAGTGTGCCTATGCTTGGGTTATTATGTATGCACATCTTTTCTAGGTCTTTAAGCTCAAAGGGCCTAGAAACGATGATGTCCCAGCTACAGTGAGCTCACTTTGCACTCAGATCTTCGTTTTCCAGCACTATTCTTTCTTTCTTTCTTTCTTTTTCTTTTCTTTTCTCTTCCTTCCTTCCTCCCTCCCTTCCTCCCTCCCTTCCTTCCTTCCTTCCTTTCTTTCCTTCTTTCTTTCTTTCTCTTTCTCTCTCTCTTTCTTTCTTTCTTTTTCTTTCAGAGTCTTGCACTGTCACCAGGCTGGAATGCAATGGTGTGATCTCGGCCTACTGCAACCTCTGCCTCCTGGGTTCAGGAGATCCTCCTGCCTCAGCCTCCCGAGTAACTGGGACTACAGGCTTCCACCATCATGCCTGGATAATTTTTTTGTATTTTTAGTAGAGATGGGGTTTCACTGTTGACCAGGCTGGTCTCAAACTCCTGACCTTGTGATCCACCCGCCTTGGCCTCCCACAGTGCTTGGATTACAGGCTGTGCCTGGCCTCCCAGGCTGGGATTAAATTGCACCTGGCCTCTTTTTTTTTTTTTTTTTGAGACGGAGTCTCACTGTCGCCCGGGCTGGAGTGCAGTGGCCGGATCTCAGCTCACTGCAAGCTCTGCCTCCTGGGTTTATGCCATTCTCCTGCCTCAGCCTCCCGAGTAGCTGGGACTACAGGCGCCCGCCACCTGGCCTGGCTATTTTTTTTTTTTTTTTTTTTATGTAGGCCCTATGGCTATAAACTTCCCTATTAGTACTGCTTTTGCTTTTTCCCATAGTTTTGATGTATTGTGTTTCTATTATCACTTGTTTCAAGAAAACTTTCAATTTTCTTCTTAATTTCATCATCGACCCACTGGTCACTCAGGAGTGTATTGTTTTTGTTTTTTTTTAATTTTTTTTTTGAGATGGAGTCTTGCTCTGTCGTCCAGTCTGGAGTGCAGTGGTGCAATCTTGGCTTACTACAACCTCCACCTCCTGGGTTCAAGCAATTCTAGCATATTGTTTTATCTCCATGTATTTGTATAGTTTTCAAAATTCCCCTTGGTACTGATTTCTGGTTTTATTCCATTGTGGGCAGAGAAGATGCTTGATATTATTTCAGTGTTTTGAATGTCTTAAGACTTGTTTTGTGACCTAACATGTGATTTTTCCTTGAGAGTAATCCATGTGCTGAGGAGAAGAATGTATATGCTGCAGCTGTTGGATGAAATGTTCTGTAAATATCTATTAGGTCCATTTGGCCTGTAGCAGAGATTATGTCTGATTATTTTTGTTGATTTTCTGTCTGAAAGGTCTGTTGAATACTGACAGTGGGGTGTTGAAGTCTCCAGTTACTGGTGTATTGGGGTCTGTCTCTCTCTTTAGCTCTAATTATATTTGCTTTATGTATCTGGGTGCTCCAGTGTTGGGTGCATAGGTATTTACAATTGTTAGATCCTCTTGCAGAACTGACCCCTTTATTTATATAGCGGCATTCTTTGCCTCTTCTTTAGTTTTTGTCTTGAAATCTGTTCTGTCTTACAGAACTGTAGCTACTCCTGCTCTCTTTCAGTTTCCATGTTCATGGGATGTCTTTTTCCATCTGTTTATTTTCAGTCTATGTGTGTCTTTGTAGATGAAGTGTGCTTCTGGTGGGCAGCAGACCACTGGGTCTTTTTTTGGTTTTTGTTTGTTTTTAATCCTTTCAGCCACTCTATGTCTTTTCTGGAGAGTTTAGTCAATCCTCCTTCAGTGTTATTACTGATAAGAAAGGACTTACTCCTGCGGTTTTGTTATTTGTTTTCTGGTTGTTTTGTGGTCTTCTTTCCTTCCTGTCTTCTTTTCAGTGAAGGTGATTTTCTCTGGTGGTATGATTTGATTTCTTGCTTTTTGTTATTTGCATATTCATTGCATTTTTTTAAAATTTGAGGTTAACATGAGGCTTGCAAATTCTATCTTATAATACATTATCTTAAACTGATGACAGCTTAACATTGATTGCATAAACAAACAAGCAAAAAGAAAACTAATGAAAACTCTACACTTTAACTTCGTCCCTCTGCTATTTAACCTTTTGTTGTTTCTATCTATACCTTATTGTACTGTCTGTATCTTAAAAAGTTGTTGTAGTTAATATTTTTGATTGGTTCGTCTTTTAGTCTTTCTACTTAAAAGTAGTTTACACACCATAATTACAGTGTTATAATATTCTATGTTTTTCTGTGTACTTATTATTACCAGTGACTTTCATACCTTCAGAAGATTTCTCACTTCTCATTAATGTCCTTTTCTTTAGCGTTTCTTGTAGGACAAGTCTGGTGAGGAGTGTTCTATAACCTTCTTATACTTGAATATTGATCTCTTTCTCTAGGTTTGGAAAGTTCTTTGTTGTTATCTTTTTGAATAAACTTCTACCCCTGTTTCTTTCTCTACCTCCTCTTAGATTCACCCCTTTGAGGCTATTTTCTAGTTTTTATAGGCATGCTTCATTATTTAATAATGCCCCTAGGCATTTAATAATGTGTTAAACATTATGTGTTAAATATGGTACATTCATTTTATGGGTTACTATACAGCATTTAAAAGAATGTGAAATCCCTCAGCTTTTGTTTGTCTGGGAAAGTCTTTATTTAAGGATATTTTCTCACCAGATGTACTATTCTAGGGTAAAAGTTTTTTGTTTTTTTTTTCCTTCAGCACTTTAAATACATCATGCCACTCTCTCCTGGCCTGTAAGGTTTCCTCTGAGAAGTCTGCTGCCAGTCATATTGTAGCTCTATTGTACGTTATTTGTTTCTTTTCTCTTGCTACTTCTGGAATCCTTTCTTTGTCCTATGGAAGCTTGATTATTAAATGCCTTGAGGTACTCTTCTTTGGGTTAAATCTGCTTGGTGTTCTATAACCTTCTTGTGCTTGAATATTAATGTCTTTCTCTAGGTTTAGAAAGTTCTTCTTATTATCCCTTTGGATAAACTTCTACTCCTATCTCTTTCTCCTCTCTAAGGTCAATAACTCTAGTTTTGCCCCTTTGAGGCTGTTTTTTAGGTCTTGTGGGCATGTTTCATTATTTTTATTCTTTTTTCATCTCCTCTGTGTGTTCTCAAATAGCCTATCTTCAAGCTCACTGATATTTTCTTCTGTTTGATCAGTTCTGCTATTAAGAGACTCGAATATGTTCTTTGTTATGTCAATTGCATGTATCAATTTCAGAATTTCTGCTTGACGCTCTTGAATTATTTCAACCTATTTGTTAAATTTATCTGATAGAATTCTGAATTCTGTCTCTGTGTTATGTTGAATTTCTGTGAGTTTCCTCCAAATAGCTCTTTTGAATTCTCTGTCTGAAAGATCTCCTATCTCTGTTTCTCCAGGATTGGTCCCTGCTGCCTTAGTTAGTTCATTTGGTGAGGTCACGTTGTCCTGGGTAGTCGTGACGCTTGTGGATATTCATTGGTGTCTGGGCCTTGAAGAGTTAGGTATTTATTTTAGTCTTTACAGTCTGGGCTTGTTTGAAGGGACTTAGGTATTTTGATCTAAGCTGTATCTGTGCTGGGCAGGGAGGCAGAGGGGAGCACCTGAAGCCCAGTAACAGTGTGGTTGTTGCAGACTCATTGAGGTATTGCCTTGGTGGTCTTGGATAGGATCCAGAAGAATTCTCTGGCTCACCTTGCAGAGATTTTGTTCTCTTCCCTTACTTTCTCCCAAACAAATGGAGTCTGTCTCTCTCTGTGCTGAGCTGCCTGGAGCTGAGGGTAGGGTGATACAAGCACCCTCGTGGCCACCACCACTGGGACTGTGCTGGGTGAGATCTGTAGCCAGCATAGCACTGGATCTCACCCAAGGCCCACCGTAATTACTACTTTGTTACTGCCTATGTTTACTCAAGGCCATAGGGCTCTACAATCAGCAGGTGGTGAAGCCAGCCAGGCTTATATTCTTCCTTTCAGGGCAGTGAGTTCCCCCAGGCCCCAAGTGGGTTCAGGGATGCCATCTGGAAGCCAGAAACTGGAGTCAAAAACCTTAGAAATCTAGCTGGTGTTCTATTCTATTGCAGTTAAGCTGGCACTCAAACCACAAGACAAATTTCTTCCCGCTCTTTCCTCCCACTCTTTCCTCCCACTTCCATAAGCAGAGGAGCCTCCCCCGTGGCAACCACCATTACAGGCCCATGGAGAGTATTACCTGATTACCATCATTGTTCACTTAGGGCCCAGGGGCTCTTCAGTCAGCTTATGGTGAATGCTGCCAGGCCTGGTACTCTCCCTCAGGGCAGTAGGCACCCCCTTGCCCAAGGCAGGTCCAGAATTGCTATTCAAGAGACAAGGCCTTGCATCAGGGACCCCAAGAGCCCACTTGGTGCTCTACTCCATTGTGGCTGAGATAGAACCTGAAACCAGCACATCTCAGTCTCACTCAAGGCCCATGGTGCACTACCTGGTATCGTTACTAGTTATTCAGGGTCCAAAGGCCCTTTCGTCAGTAGGTGATGCATCCTGCCAAGACTGAGTCCTTCCCTTCAAGGCAGTAGGTTTCTCTCTGGCCCAGGGTGTGTCTGGAAGTATCATGCAGGATCTAGGGCTTGGAATGGGGGTCTCACAACTCTGCCCAGTGCCCTGTCCTACTGTGGCTGAGCTGGTATGCAAGACAAAGTCCTCTTTATTTTTCTCTCTCCTTTCCTCTCCTCAAGCAGAAGGAAGGAGTCACTTTTGTTGCCGCGAGCTGTGCTGCCTGGGATTGCAGGAGGGATGGTGCAAGCACTCCCTTAGCCACCTAAGCTGGTGTCTAACCAGGTCACATGCCCCCCAAGTCCACTGGGTCTGAGCCTAGCACAGCACTAGGTCTTGCCAAGGAGTTGCAGTCCTTGTGGCCTAGACTGCCTTTAAAGCTTATTTAGACCCCCAGAGAACTTTAGCCTGTGGTGGCAAAGCTTGCTGAAGTTCCAGTCACTGGGATGGGCAGTTTCCCTCTGACTAGGGCTGGTCTAAGTGCTCCCTCCATGGGTGGGCGCTGGCTGAGTTCAGCCCAGTATTGCTTTCTGTTGTGACAAAGCAGCAGCACTGAGTTCAATGCAAAGTCCCACAATCACTGCACCTTCCCTCCCACAAGCACGCAGATGATGGCTCTGTGCCATGCAACAGCTGCCAGGGGGTGGCAGAGGGATGGTGTCAGCAATTAAAAAGTGCCTTTCCGGCCCGGCGCGGTGGCTCAAGCCTGTAATCCCAGCACTTTGGGAGGCCGAGACGGGCAGATCACGAGGTCAGGAGATCGAGACCATCCTGGCTAACACGGTGAAACCCCGTCTCTACTAAAAAAATACAAAAAAAAACTAGCCGGGTGAGGTGGCGGGCGCTTGTAGTCCCAGCTACTCGGGAGGCTGAGGCAGGAGAATGGCGTAAACCTGGGAGGCGGAGCTTGCAGTGAGCTGAGATCCAGCCACTGCACTCCAGCCTGGGCGACAGCGAGACTCTGTCTCAAAAAAAAAAAAAAAAAAAAAAAAAGTGCCTTTCCTACCCCTCTTTGGTGCCTCTTCCAGTAATATGAAGTTAAAACTGTGATTGCTCACCTGATGTTTTTTTTTTTTTGGGACAGAGTCTCACCTTATCACCCAGGCTGGAGTGCTGTAGTGTGATCTTGGCTCACTGTAACCTCCACCTTCTGAGTTCAAGCGATTCTCCCGCCTCAGCCTCCTGAGTAGCTGGGATTACAGGCACCCGCCACCATGCCTGACTAGTTTTCATATGTTTAGTAGAGATAGGGTTTCACCATGTTAGCCAGGCTGGTCTTGAATTCCTGACCTTAGGTGATCACCTGCCTTGGCCTCCCAAAGTGCTGGGATTACCGGTGTGAGCCACTGCGCCCAGCCTGATTTTTAGTTCTTAATGCAGGTGCTTTTTTGTGTAGATCGTTGTTAAATTTGGGAGGACAGTTGGTGGAGGATTCCATTTGGCCATCTTGCTCCACCTCTTTTCCCCTGTGTTGTTTTTTTGACATGTCCCATCATTCTTTGAGCACTGCCTTCCTTCTATAAAAAAAAGATTTCAGGCCGGGCACGGTGGCTCAAGCCTGTAATCCCAGCACTTTGGGAGGCCGAGGCGGGCGGATCACGAGGTCAGGAGATCGAGACCATCCTGGCTAACACGGTGAAACCCCGTCTCTACTAAAAATACAAAAAATTAGCCGGGCGTGGGGGCGGGCGCCTGTAGTCCCAGCTACTCGGAGGCTGAGGCGGGAGAATGGCATGAACCCGGGAGGCAGAGCTTGCAGTGAGCCGAGATCGCGCCACTGCACTCCAGCCTGGGTGACACAGCCAGACTCCATCTCAAAAAAAAAAAAAAAAAAAAGAGATTTCAGGCTTATTTTGCACCTTTCCTGCCCAAGCTCTAGACTCAGTCATTCTCCAGGAGCCCTGATTTCATATATTGGAGAATGGTGTTTAGAAACCAAGATCTGGGCTCTAGGTGTGTTTATTGCTGTTGAGGTCTAAGGCCCTCTCAGTGGACAGAGCAAGGAAACAAGCACATTAATACACACATTTCTGTGCAGATCTGTTTTACATTCACTCATATATATTGAAGACCATGAGTGCACACCAGTTCCCCCAACCCAACCCCATGGAGCGCATTCTTGTTTCCTCCCTCTCCAGATTTGTGACTCCCTTTTCCCACAGTGAGAAACCTGGCTCCCATTATCATCAATATATTTACTATTGTATCAATCCCCAGTGTCTAATCAATCTCCAGGGGATGACCCCACCTCCTAATGTGGATGCCCTGACCACTCTTCTTGGGCCCTGGCACCCTGTGGGCCACTGATGTCACCATAAATAAACCCTCCTCACCCCTTTTGGGATCTGGAACTCTGCACCAGGACACTGCGGGGGCCAGATCCCATGGATGCCTCCTCATCACACTGGGGCTTCTGGAGGCAAGAAGTCTGAGATCAAGGTGCTGGCCTGGTCAGGTTCCCAGTAAGGGCTCCCTTCCTGGCTTGTGGACAGCTACCTTCATGCTGTATTCTCATACAGACTTTCTTCTTCTCTCCTAAAGGGATACCAGTCCTATCAGATAAGGGTCCTGTCCTTAGGACCTCATGGAACCTTCCTTATTTACCTCCTAAAAGCCCTATATCCAATGCAGTCACATAGGGATTCAGTGTTTGAATGTTGGGGGATACAACTTGGTCCATAGTGCCCAGATGGGCCCTGCCACCCTGCCGTCCTATGCTGGCCTGCCATCTTGGCCCCTCCACCACCTGGACTCCGACACCTACTCCAGGCCTGTGATGCTGCCCCTCCTCCTGCTGCTGCCCTTCACACCACTGGGGCTCTACCATCATCTTGCTCAGTCTAATGGATTTTAGACTAAATTATTAAGGAAGGGAGAGAAGGAGAGAGTGAGGAAGGAAAAGGAAGAGGAATGGAAGAAGTTGAAAATTTATTAACTTTTTGAATTTAGGTTTTACATATTTTAAAACATTTATTTAGTGGCTCATAGGTTCAAAGTTTGTTTGTCTTTCCTAAAAAATTCTTCCTTTTACTACTAAGCCAGGACCCTCATTATCCCTAATAATGCTATTTGTCTCAAAGTCACTTTTGTGTGATATCAAAATTGTGACAACAGCTTTCTTTTGATTTAGTATTTTCTTGGTATATTTTCCCCAACTCTTTTCTTAGTCCTTCTTTTTTCGTTATATTTTAGGTATGTCTTTTGTAAACAGCAGATGGCTGGATTTTTTTCTTTTACTTTAAGAAATCTGTCTTTTAACTGACAAGATTATATATTTATATGAAATAGAATTCTAGTATATTTTGACTCAGTTTTCCCAACTTATTTTGTATTTTCTTTTTACTGAATCCACTTTTTACATATCATCAACCCCCTTCTTTTGGGTTGGTTGTGTTTTATCCACCTCCTCCTCTTTTCCTCACTCACTGTATAACTTGGTTTGCAAGTTATACATTTGATTTATCTTCTTTCAGTGCCATGCTCTGATAAAATAAAGGACATTTATTACAGAAAAAAACCCCATGGTGTAACAACTACCACTTCCTGGTGATGAGTAAGCACCCAGTGACATGGAGCACGGATTTGCTCTTAGATAAGGAGGAATAGAGACCCTCTGGAAGGGCTGTGGGGATGCAGCGGTGGGGTGGCTAGGCTCAGCATTGAGGAGCCCCCATAACTCATGCTCATTCCCTGCACACAGTGAGGACTGTGGAAGCGTTTCTTCTGCTTCTCCTAAAGTGGGCCCTGGAAACTGAGCTGTGGCTGATGGATTGGCCTGTTGGGGGTATCCAGGGAGTGTGTGGGAGATGTGGACCAACAGACTTGATGATTGTTCCGTAAGCACAATCTTCCTGGGGAAAAGAACAGGCAGCTCAGGCAGTGAGATCCCAATAAAATGAAGATGGGAATTTATTGTTGAGGAAAAATACCTGCTCTGTTTGAATGCTTTTCCTTTCCAAAACCCATGTAGAACTTAACCCTCAATGTAGAGATTAAGTTTAAGAAGTGATTGGGGCTGGGTATAGTGGCTCACGCCTGTCATCCCAGCACTTTGGGAGGCCAAGCCTGGCAGATCACCTGAGGTCAGGAGTTTGAGACCAGCCTGGCCAACATGGTGAAACCCCGTCTCTGCTAAAAATACAAAAATTAGCTGGGTGTGGTGGCGGGCACCTGTAATCCCAGCTACTCAGGAGGCTGAAGCAGGATAATTGAACCCAGGAGGGGGAGGAAAAAAAGGTTTTCACCTTTTTTTCTGAAATCCTTGAGTTATCACTTTGGTTAAGTGAATGACTATTTTATTTTATTTTTATTTTATTTTATTTTATTTTATTTTAGATGGAGTCTCGCTGTGTCACCAGGCTGGAGTGCAGTGGTGCAATCTCGGTCCACCTCTGCTTCCTGGGTTCAAGTGATTCTCCTGTCTCAACCTCTGAGTAGCTGGGACTACAGGCACCCATCACCACACCCTGCTACTTTCTGTATTTTTGGTAGAGATGGGTTTTTGCCATGTTGGCCAGGCTGGTCTTGAACTCCTGACCTGGGTCAGGTCTTGAACTTCTGACCTCAGCCTCCTAAAGTGCTGGGATTATAAGCATGAGCTACCGTGCCCAGCATGAATGACTTATTTTACAATGATCTGTGATCCTACTTTGTGATATCAAGTGTCTTAAACCTTTCATGTTTGACAAATTTTCCAAAATTACATGATAAATTATGTCTTTTTCTGACCTAATTAATCCTTTAAGATATTAGGTTCCCTAAAGTCCAAACAATGACATAATTTGGCTTATTTAGTACAAAAATTATATAGGAAGCATTGTCAAATGTGAAATGGTGTTGGGTTTTCTTTGGGCTGTATTTGTATAAATATGTTATTGGTATGTGTTCCAAAATTTTGGGAAACTCCTGTAATTCTGATATAACTGTACATTATCAGAAATGATCATAATTGTTATGTTAAAATTATTGTGTGCCATAGAGGTAACAAATTTCCTTGTCAGTTGTGTCTTTGACTATGGCTACCCTAAAACTTTTTGTCATTCACGAACAATTGTTGTCTTATTTAGGTCCTATTTAGAGGATGATTTTATAATCAGCTCTAAAACTCTAACAGGAGCTCTTGAATGCAGGTTTCTGGTAACTTTGGAGATTGTGGCATCAGAATAGAGGAAAAGCTTTCAGGACTCATGGAGAGTTGAAATGTTCACAAGTGTCAAGCAGAACAGGAGTTAACTGCATGGACTGAACTGATCTTTGACTTTTTGCTTAAAATGCTTGCTGATCCTTTGTTTTGTTTTTCAGAGTCTCAAGACTTTTAAACTATTGACAGTTTTTAACAATTTAGTGTACTTTTAACAATTTGCTATACTTATTATAGAAAAGAATGTTTTCAAATTATTTTCCTTCTTTCTTTCAATTGTTTTTTTCTAATTTGGAGTCCCTGAAAACTAAGCTGTGCTTTCTTTTTTCTTTTCTTTTTTGTTTTTGAGACGGAGTCTCACTCTGCCCCCAGGCTGGAGTGCAGTGGCGCTATCTCGGCTCACTGCAAGCTCCGCCTCCCGGGTTCACACCATTCTCCTGCCTCAGCCTCCCAAGTAGCTGGGACTACAGGCGCCCGCCGCTACGCCTGGCTAATTTTTTTTTTTTTTTTTTTTAACTTTCTAAATTAACTGAGGACGGATGGGGTTTTCCCTTTCTTCTGCCCTAGAATCAAGAGAGCTTTGCTTATGTCCTGGGAGCAAGGCGGTTTAATGCGCCTTCCTCAGCAGCTCAAGTCTTCCGCTTGTAAGAGTGTCCAGGGAGCAGGTGGGGCTCCTACCTGCCCCAGTACCATCCTCTCCCGCACACTCATGTCACCCACAAAGGCTTTCTGTCATCACCTGCCCTGTCCCGGCTCTTTCCTTTTTTTTGGACAGAGTCCTGCTCTGTTGCCCAGGCTGGAGTGCAGTGGCAAGACCTCTGCTCACTGCAAGCTCTGCCTCCCGGGTTCAAGCAATTCTCCTGCCTCAGCCTCCCGAGTAGCTGGGATTACAGGCGTGTACCACCACACGCAGTTATTTTTTGTATTTTTAGTAGAGATGGGGTTTCACCATATTGGCCAGGCTGGTCTCAAACTCCTGACCTCGTGATCCACCCGCCCCCGCCTCCTAAAGTGCTGAGATTACAGGCATGAGCCACCATGCCCGGCCAGTCCCTGCTCTGTCTTAAAGACCCATGGTGGAGAGTTTAAAAATGAGTGCAAGATTCCCTCTGTATGGGATCCCAGCTCTCCCTATCTGTCACACAAATTGGCCTTTAAGAATTTTACTGAATCTTTCTTGTCCATCCGTATGGTAGCCACTATTTTTTCTATATGCTGCGATAAGATTCTCTGCTCGATCAAAATTTAGTCAAGCTTCTGAACCTTCTCTTGGACCATCTGTGCACTTCCTTGTAAAGTCCAGTTTTAGCAAAGAATCCTGCTAAGTCAGTTTATTTATTTATTTTTATTTTTATTTTTTGAGATGGAGTCTTCCTCTATCGCCCAGGCTGGAGGGCAGTGACACGGTCTTGGCTCACTGCAACCTCCACCTTCTGGGTTCAAGCGATTTTCCTGCCTCAGCCTCTCAAGTAGCTGAGACTACAGGCGTGTACCCATACGCCCAGCTAATTTTTGTATTTTCAGTAGAGGCGGAGTTTCACCATATTGGCCAGGCTGGTCTCGAACTCCTGACCTCACCTGATCCGCCCACCTTGACCTCCCAAAGTGCTGGGATTACAGGCGTGAGCCACCCTGCCTGGCCCTAAGTCAGTTTAGGAAGAGCCTTCCCATCCTCGATATCTGGGTAATTTCTTCATCCCCAGGTGATGTCTGATTGCCCCGTGCTGTCCTTGTCAAGAATCCTGTTAAGTCAGTTTAGCGAGAATCTCCTAACCGCTGATGTTTCTTCTGTGTAATTTTCCATCCACTGACCCCCCCCCCCCCGCCACCCGCCCCTCACTCCTTGGCGAGCAATTCCCACTTGCCTGAGCCAGATTTTTTTATTTTTATTTTTATTTTTATTTTTATTTATTTTTATTTTTGAGACAGAGTCTCTAGCCCAGGCTGGAGTGCAGTGGCGCGATCTCGGCTCACTGGAGGCTCTGCCTCTGCCGGTTCAGCCTCCGCCTCCCGAGTAACTGGGATGACAAGCCTGCACCATCGTGCCTGGCTCACTTTTGTATTTTTAGTAGAGACGGGGTTTCGCCATGTTGGCCAGACTGGTCTCCAACTCCTGGTCTCAGTGATCTTCCCATCTCAGCCTCCCAAACTGCCGGGATTACAGCTGTGATCCACCACACCTGGTCTGCCTGAGCCAGATTTGAAGTTGAGCTTAATTTCTTAAATCCCTGCAAATCCTTTGGCTGTGGTCCCTACACCTATCTTGATGGTCTTGAATAGAGTCTGCCTTACTGTGTTTTAACAAGTATCATTCAGCCTGGGCAACACAGCCAGACCCCATCTCTCTAAAAAAATGATTAGCTGGACTGGTAGCACACGCCTGTGGTCCCAGCTCCTCGGGAGGCTGAGGTGGGAGGACTGCTTGAGCCCGGGAAGTTGAGGCTGCAGTGAGCTGTGACGGTGCCACTGCACTCCAGCCTGGGTGACCGAGTGAGACCCTATCTCAAAACAAAACAAAACAAAACACCCCCAAATCAAAAAAGACACAAATGTTATTGAATATTTTTTTCTTTGACACCTGTCAAAGCAGTTCATGTGCTCTCTCTCAGCTCGAAGGGCCCCTCCTTTTTGGAATTCAGTTCACTCTGTTCCCCTGTGATTCCACTCTCCAGTGGTGTTGAGGACTGTCTGACTCTTCTCGTTGTTAGTGTGAGAACAATGCTCTTTGCAGTTTTCTACATTCTAAGAGGAAATGGAAGTCTCTGTTATGCATCTTATTACAGCCAGAGCCTAATGGACTCACTCTGTGAGCTCATTTTCAGTGAGGCTTTCTTCCATAGGAGTCCTAGGTAATGGCAGTAGCCCCCTGGGATGTCTGTCATAAGATAAGGCCACAGCGGGCCACAGATATCACAGAAAACTGGGTCACTGAGGAAAGTTTAGTAATGAGACTATTTACGAAGCTATGGGCAGAGGGGCAGAGGACTCAGTATTCCAGGGCTAGGGAGAGCAGGCAGCTGTGCCTTTCCTGCCTTCCCTTAGGTCTGAAATGGCAGAGAGGAGACTCACCTGGATGCGGCGCAGATGGCTGCATGGAAAGGACTGTCTGGCAGGGGCTGCAGCCCTCAGTGAAAGACCATTGCCATTGTTGCTGGACATCAAACAAGGATGTAGAAGTACTCAGCACACTATCAATCTACGTGACCTTCCCAACATTCACAGAACTCTACCCAACAACAGCAACGTACGCAGTCTTTTAGTTTATTTTCTTCTTCTTCTTCTTCTTCTTCTTCTTCTTCTTCTTCGGAATCTTTTTAGGCTCGTTTTCTCTATTTTTCTCCATACTCCCTCCCTTAATTCTCCTCTTCTCTCTTCTCTCTTCTTCTTCTTCTTCTTTCTTTTCTTCTCTTCTCTTCTTCTTCTTCTTCTTCTTCTTCTTCTTCTTCTTCTTCTTCTTTTCTTCTTCTCTTCTTCTTCTTTCTTCTTTCTTCTTTCTTCTTTCTTCTTTTTTCTTCTTCTTCTTCCTCCTTCTTCTGTCTTTTTTGTTGTTGTTGAGACAGGTCTCACTCTGTTGCCCAGGCTGGAGCACAGTCATGCAATCTCACTTCACTGC
This sequence comes from Rhinopithecus roxellana, assembly GCF_007565055.1. Taxonomy (NCBI): domain Eukaryota; kingdom Metazoa; phylum Chordata; class Mammalia; order Primates; family Cercopithecidae; genus Rhinopithecus; species Rhinopithecus roxellana. The sequence goes on along the minus strand of NC_044561.1, from coordinate 44,884,321 downwards.
AACCTCTGCCTCCCAGGCTCAAGCAATCCTCCCTTAGCCTCCCATGGGGACTACAGGCACACACCACCATGCCTGGCTAATTTTTGTATTTTTTATAGGGATAGGGGTCTCGCCATGTTGCCTAGGCTTGTCTCAAACGCTTGGGCTCAAGCAATCCACCTACCTAGGCCTCCCAAACCACTGGGGTTACAGGTGTGAGCCACTGTGCCTGGCTGTACGCATTTGTTTCAAACATTCATGAAACATGTACCAAGATGAGTTGCATCTTAAAAGCCATAAATTAAACCCCAATAAGTGTAAAAGAATTGAGATCATACAGAATGTGTTCTTTGACCACAGGGGAATCAAACTAGATGTCAGTAACGAAAAGATAACCCACTTGTGCATTGCTGGTGGGAATGTAAAAGGTGTAGCTGTTCTGGAAAACAGTTTGGCAGTTTCTTACAAAACTCCATGTGCAGTTACCATACGACCTCAGGATTGCTCTCCTGGGCATGCCCCGGACAGGTGAAGACTCATGTTCATAAAAACCAGTGGATCTATGTTCATAGCAGATTTATCTGTAAAAGTCAAACAGTGGAATAGCCTGGATGTCCTCAATGGTTATACAAACTGGTCTTTTTTTTTTTTTTGAGGCAGAGTCTCATTCCATCTACCCAGGCAGGAGTGCAGTGGCGCAATCTTGGCTTACTGCAGTCTCCACCTCCCAGGTGCAAGCGATTCTCCTGGCTCAGCCTCCTGAGTAGCTGGGATTATAGGCACCTCCCAACACACCCGGCTAATTTTTGTATGTTTAGTAGAGACGGGGTTTCACCATGTTGGCCAGGCTGGTCTTGAACTCCTGACCTCAGGTGATCCACCTGCCTTGGCCTCCCAAGTAGCTGGGATTACAGGTGCCTGCCACCATGCCCAGCTATTTTTTTTGTATTTTTAGTAGAGATGGGGTTTCACTCTACAGGGATCCTGTGGATCCCTGGAGGGATGTCTGTGAGTTGGGAGGTGACTGGGGAACGTTCTGGATCTTGCTGTGTCACTGTCAATACTTGCCTGTGACATCATGATATGTTAGAGAAGATGTGAGCATTAAGGAGACCTGGGGCCTTTTATTACAGACTGGGAGGAAGTATTTCCAAGCCCTATATCTGACAGAGGATGAGTATGTAGAATAAAGGCACAGGGGACCATTCTATATTATTTCTTCTTATTTTATTTTGAAATTTTGTTTTATTGTGTTTTGTGTAACCAACGTAGTGAACAAAAAGTCTTATGTGAATTAGCTATTCATGTATAACATACATTAATACACAGATGTGATCATGAAAATCAATCTTAGCACTTAAAGCCATTTGTCAACGAACAACAGTGCTGCTTACTCTTGCCATAATTAGTTTAACTTAATTTAATTTTTTTTGAGATGGAGTTTTGCTCTTGTTGCCCAGGCTGGAGTGCATTGGCACGATCTCAGCTCACTGCAACCTTTGCCTCCTGGGTTCAAGTGATTCTCCTGCCTCAGCCTCCCAAGAAGCTGGGACTACAGGCACCTGCCACCACGCCCAGCTAATTTTTTTGTATTTTTAATAGAGGTGGGTTTCACCATGTTAGCCAGGTTCCTGACCTCAGGTGATTCATCCACCTTGGCCTCCCAAGGTGCTGGGATTATAGGAGTGAGCCACTGTGCCTGGCCCACAATTAATTTTTTGATTCACGTTATTTTAGGATTCGTGAGGGTAAGAATCCTATCCTTCTTCATTTGCCATTATATATATTGAACATACTATGCCTAGAATAAAAGAAGCTCTTTTCTAAAAAAAAATTCAATTTTTATTTTAGATTCAGGGGTACATGTGCAGGTTTGTTACCTGGGTACATTGCGTGATGCTGATGTTTGGGGTACGACTGATCCCGTCACCCAGGTACTGAGGATAGTACCCAACAGGTGTTTATCAGCCCTGGCCCCTCCCTCCCATGTCTAACAGTCTCCAGCGTCTCTTGCTGCCCTCTTTACATCCTGTGCACTCAACGTTCAGCTCCCACTTGGAAGTGAGCACATGCGGTATGGGACTTCCCTTCCTACGTTAATTCGCTTTGGACAATGGCCTCCAGCTGCACCCATGTTACTATAAAGGACATGATTTCCTTTTTCCCTATGGCTGTGCAGGTGATCCTTCTGCCTCAGCCTCCCAAGTAGCTGGGATTACAGGCACGTGTCACCATGCCTGGCTAATTTTGTATTTTTAGTAGAGACGGGGTTTTGCCATGTTGGCCAGGCTGATCTTGAACTCCTGACCTCAAGTGATCCACCCACCTCGGCCTCCTAAAGTGCTGGGATTACAGGTGTGAGCTATCTCACCCGGCCTGTTTTATTTATTTATTATTATTTTTACTTTTTGTAAGGACGTTTATTCTGTAAATTTTTTTTTTTTTGTTTGTTTGTTTGTTTGTTTGAGACGGAGTCTCGCTCTGTCGCCCAGGCTGGAGTGCAGTGGCCGGATCTCAGCTCACTGCAAGCTCCGCCTCCCGGGTCCACGCCATTCTCCTGCCTCAACCTCCCGAGTAGCTGGGACTACAGGCGCCCGCCATCTCGCCCGGCTAATTTTTTGTATTTTTTAAGTGGAGACGGGGTTTCACTGTGTTAGCCAGGATGGTCTCGACCTCCTGACCTTGTGATCCGCCCGCCTCGGCCTCCCAAAGTGCTGGGATTACAGGCTTGAGCCACCGCGCCCGGCCGTAAATTTTCTTTTCTTTCTTTTGTTCTTTTTTCTTTTTTTCTGATAGAATCTCTCTCTGTTGCCCAGGCTGGAGTGTAATGGTGCAACCTCTGCCTCCTGGGTTCAAGCGATTCTCCCACCTCAGCCTCCCAAAGTGCTGGGATTACAGGTGTGAGCCACTGCACCTGGCTGTGCTTTGTTTAATATGAAGTTTTTTCCACTTGTAAAACACTGTTACCTGCCTTCCTTAGAGTTGCCTGAAAGCTTCGAATCTCCCTTAAACTTGGCAGAAATTGAGTGACTCTGCTCTCCCACCAGATGGAAGGCCAAATGTGACAATTTCAGTGAGCACGGGGGACTTTTGAGAATCCCTTAATTACAGATTTGTGCTGCAAGGAGACTGTGTAAGAATGCTTTACATTTTAAAGTTTCCTTTGATGGCTTGCTCAAATAAACACCTATGTATAAAAACTGGTGAGGCAAAATAACACCAGACGTCAAGCGCTGGTTCTTCACACACTCCTGAGTCTTGGAAGTTAGGCGCTGACTCCCTCCTTAACTCGCACTGGTTATAACCAACACCCCCGTCGGTGCCGGGGTAGCATGAGGCAGATCAGCAGTAGGTCTCCGGCGTCTCTCAGCACCACATGGAGGGTTTCAACAGTCTTAGAAGGTGGAATCCTTCAGTGTGAGTTCAAGGAGAATAGCAATAGCATCGGATGCCAAGTTAACGTTGCAGCTATTCTTTACTTTTTTTTTTTTTTGAGACGAAATCTCGCTCTCTGTTGCCCAGGCGATCTCGGCTCACTGTAACCTTCACGTCCCAGGTTCAAACGATTCTCCTGCCTCCGCCTCCTGAGTAGCTGGAATTACAGATGTGCGCCACCATGCCCAGTTAATTTTTTTATTTTTTACTTTTGTATTTTTAGTAGAAATGGGGTTTTGCCATGTTGGCCAGGCTGGTCTTGAACTCCTAACCTCAGGTGATCCACCTGCCTTGGCCTCCCAAAGTGCTGGGATTACAGGCGTGAGCCACAGCACCTGGCCTCAGCTGTTTTTTATAATAAAGGGTCGTGGTGTGCCCTGACCCTGGAGTCAAGTAGCTCTTGGAAGTGTTAGAAAAAGCAGCAGGGGCTTGGTGATAGAGGAGGCTGAAAAGGGCATGTAAAGACAGATGCTTGAAGAGTGACTCACAATCTTGTTTTTAGCCATCTTCCTCACTCTGGTAGATTGCAAAAAAATAAAAAAATAAAATAAATAAAATTTTAAAAAAATGCCATAAATTCTCTGCAGCTCCTTCTGTCAAGAAGTGAGTTTTTTCTTTTCTTTTTTTTTTCCTCGCTATTGCTGTTGCTCAGGCTGGAGTGCAGTGGCACGATCTCAGCTCACAGCAACCTCCACCTCCCAGGTTCAAGTGATCCTCCTGCCTCACCCCCACTAGTAGCTGGGATTACAGGCACATGCCACTATGCCAGGTTAATTTTTATATTTTTAGTGGAGACAGTGTTTTGCCATGTTGGCCAGGCTGGTCTCGAACTCCTGACCTCAGGTGAAGCACCCGCCTTGGCCTCCCAAAGTTCTGGGATTACAGGCATGAGCTACCATGCCCAGGCGTGAAAGCAAGTTTTTAAACTTGGGCTTGACCATATGATTTGCTCTGGCTGATGAGACGTAAGGCTACTTGCATACTGAGACTTGAAAAGTGCTTGGGACTTGGGACTTAACGTTCTCTGACTGCTGGGAACCACTTGTCACTGTGTGAATGAGCCTTGTTAGCCTGCCACACAATGACAGAGACGTGTGCTTGAAACTGCAATCTGCCGGCAAACCAAGTGGCAGACATGTGGATGAGGCCATCGTAAACCAGCCAGCTCCAGCTGGGCTGGTCAGACCAAAAAATCTGCCTTCTCAACCCTCAGAACTGTGAAAAATAATAAACATTGTTGTTCAGGCCAGCAAGTGTTGGGGTGCTTTGTTACACAGCCAGGGCTAGCTGATACACTCTCCTTTTATGTCCAGGTAGTTGAAGGCAAAAGTTTAGGTTTGAGACTGACACAAGCAGATTACACATTGGTCATGATTTGTTCTCCTGAGTTCTTACCTCCCTACCAACCTTTTCCTTCTTGCCCCTTTCCATCAGTTTCCCCCTCCCATGTCACGCTGTACCCAGTTTGTAGAGACCCCAAGCTATCCAAGGCCTCTCAAGGAGACCCCGCTGGCAGTCCCTGGATCTCACACACACTCTGAGTCTCCAGTTCCCTTTTGGTCATGGATTCCTCACATCCTGGCTTGTTTGGGGAAAAGACGTTCCCAGCTAACAGCTCCACCCGTGCTTGCTTGGATTAGGAGTAATGATGCCTCCACACACAGGAGAGACCCAGGCAGGCCCCGAAGAGTACCCAAGGAGCGCCAGACATCGTGCAAAGCCCGGTGTTATTTTGTGTTATTAAACTTCACAACAACTGAAGAGGTAGAAGTTGACAGATGGGAAAGCTGAGACTATAAGGGTGTCGTGAGTTGAATTGTGTCTCCAAAATGATACATGCAGGTCCTAATCCCCAGTTCCTGTGACTGCGACTCTATTTGGAAATGGGGTCCTTGTAGATGTGATCAAATTAAGATGGAGTCGGCGAACAGGAGTAGGGTGGGCCTAATCCCAGCATGACTGGTGTCCTTAGGAGGAGGGACATTTGGACACAGAGAGACACACGGGGAGAAGGCCACATGAGGACAGACGCAGAGACTGGAGTGACGAAGACACAAACCATGCAATCTCCCAAAGTGCTGGGAACCACTTGGGAGATAAAAGAAGCAAGGAGGGACCCTGTTGATCTGCTGACCTCCAACTTCTGCCCAAGGACTCTTTTAAGCCACCAAGCTTAAATGACTCCCTGCTGTTTTAAGCCACCAAGCTGGTGGCAGTTTGTTACGGCAGCTCCTGGAAAGGAGCACAGTGGCTGAGTGGTCTCTACAATCCCGGGGCAAAGGAATGCGGAAAGCCTCCAGCCCTGTCCTGCTGGGCTATCTGCAGAGCAGGTGGCTTCTGTGTGGGCTACGTCCTAATGGCAGAGGTATCCCAACACAGCTGCAGCGATGGGCCACGCCTGAGGTTGGCAGGGGTGTCGGAGGGGCCAGTGTGGGCCGTGGGAGCCTACTGTGGGTCCATCCAGGATGGTGGGCAATCCGAGGTGGGCAGGTGATGTGCAGAGGGAACACCCGTGTGGATCCTTCCCCTGAGAGCTGTGCAGTGTGCCCCGCCTGTCTTGCCTTGGCCTGTAGGGAGACAGCAGCAATGGAGGCAGGGCCAGTGGCCACACACGAGGAACTCTGCGAGTCCTGCTGCAGCCACTTCCTCCAGGCCGTATGGCACAGGTGGGACATGCTCACGGCAGCTGAGGGGAGAAGCAGCCAGGCGGTGTAGCATTTCCTTCTGTTACATTCTGATTGGCACATCCAATGCATTTTGAATTTTTGGATAAAATTACTTTCACTCAAAACAACAGAAAGTCAGTCCAGAATTCTCCTTGCCACAAGTCGTTGTCGGATGCTGCATGAGGCCTTGACGCCCGATCGTGCTGCTCCGGGAGGGACCCGCTGTCTGCCCGCCTCGCCCTCCGCACTTGCCCCTTTGCTCCTTCGTGGAGCCCAGTGTTGCTAGCTTTTACTCTGTTCCCTGCCAGGTCTGGAAGACTGTGGCCAGGGTGCTTGCTTGGCATCTTTGCATGTTTTTGGCTTCCTTTCTCTTAGCTGGAAGCAGGGCTAGGTGAGTGATATGTGTACGTCTGCACATAATGTACACACATGCCCAGGCACACACATCACAGGAATATACATGCCTACCAGAGGACCCCCACCTCCCCCAGCACAATCGGCACTGTGGGTTTTTTCTCTGAGCTTCATTAGGTTGGCAACCACAACTCACATCCACCCAGTCATCCCACAAATGGTCACTGAACCCCTAGCATGTCCCAGCCACCGGGCTGCCCTGGGGCGTTCAGGCTCCTAGGAAAGGACGTTCTGCAGCTTGCCTATCTATACAGACACTTGGAACCACCCCAGTTCAGCATACCAGCACCATTCTGGTGGTCAATGTCCAGTGATCCCATGACAAACGTGGCCCTGGCCAGGGGATGTGCTCTGCTGCCAGCCACGGGTGCCTGACTCCAGGAGCGCCTGGGTCTTTGGCTGACCCCGCCTGTCTAGGGTCCGGATAGAAGGTTAGAGTACATCTCAAAAGGTGGAATGTGGAGGAGCTCACGCGTCCCTGCCCAGATGGCACTGCCAGGCTGGCCGGTCTCAGGCCATTGGACTGGGACTTGGAATTTTGGGGAGCACCACAGGGCAGGGCCTGTGGCTGTCTGAGGGTGGCATCACAGGCATGCTGAGTTCTGGGGCTGGAGGAACCCTGGACAGAACTAGGAGTAGGGGAATGACAGACAGAGCAAGCCAGCCATGTGGAGCGCATGGGGCCAGGACATCAACCTCCTCCCGCCGATAGCCTGGGCTTTTCTGGTTTTTGTACCCAAAGTGGGGAGTGGGGGTGGGGTTGGGTGAGATGAGGGTGAGGTAGGGGTGGGGTGGAGTGGGGGTGGGGTAAGGTGGGTTGGAGTGGAAGTAGGGTGAGGTGGGGTGAGGCACAGGTGGGGTGAGGTGGGAGTGGGGTGGGGTGGGAGTGGGGTTGGGTGGGTTGGGGTAGTGGTCGGGTGGGCTGAGGGTGGGGTGGGATAAAGGTGGGGTGGAGTAGGGTTGGGATAAGGTGGGTTGGAGTGGAAGTGGGGTGAGGTGGGGTGAGGCAGGTGTGGGGTGGGGTGAGGATGGGGTAGGGTGGGTTGGAGTGGAGGTGGGGTGGGTGGAGTGGGGGTGTGGTGGGATGAGGGTGGGCTGGGGTGAGGTAGGGGTGGGGTGGGATAAAGATGGGGTGAGTAGGGGTGGGGCAAGGTGGGTTGGAGTGGAAGTGGGGTGAGGTGGAGTGAGGCAGGGTTGGGGTGGGGTGAGGATAGGGTGGGATGCAGTGAGGCAGGGGTGGGGTGAGGCAGGGGAGAGGTGGGATAAAGGTGGGGTGAAGTAGGGATGGGGTAGGTGGGTTGGAGTGGAAGTGGGTGAGATGGGGTGAGGCGGGGTGAGATGGGGTGAGGCGGGGTGGGGTGGGGTGAGGATGGGGTGAAGTAGGAGTGGAGTGGAGTGGGTGGGAGTCGAGTGGGGATGGTCTGGAGTGGGGGTGGGGTTGGGTGGGGTAGGGTAGCGCTCAGGTGGGATGAGGGTGTGGTGGGGTGAGGTGGGGTGAGGCAGGGGTGGGGTGGGATAAAGGTGGGGTAGAGTAGGGGTGGGGTAGGGTGGGTTGGAGTGGAAGTGGGTGAGGTGGGGTGAGGCGGGGTAGGGTGGGGTGAGGTGGGGTGAGGCAGGGGTGAGGTGGAATGTGGATGGGGTGGAGTGGCGTAGGGTGGTGCTGCAGTTTCTGACAGGGCAGTCAGGAAAGGCCCCCCAGCCAGGTAGCGGACAGAATCTGCCCCCACCCTCCCACCAGGATTTCCTGGTCCTAATTCCTGGAACGGTGAGCGTTGGCTCCCACAGCCAAAGCGACTTTGTAGATGTGATTAAATCCCGGACTGCCCTGTGGGCCTGGGTCATCTCGGTCCTTCCAGGAGGGCAGCAGAGGAAGGCAGGGAGAGGCAGTGGAGAGGGAATGAAGGAGAGGGAAGGGGATGCTAGGAGCAGAGGTTGAAATGATGGGCTTTGAACTGGAGGAAGAGGCCATGGGCAAGGCCACAGAAGAGGCTAGGAAACGAGCTTTCCTCCAGGCCGCTGGCAAGGAAGCAGTCCAGCTGGCACCTTGGCTTCAGTTCTGTGGCAGGGCCCGTGGGCTCCAGACGCCCAGGGCTGTCAGAGAGGGAATCTGTGGTACTTGGTCGGCGATTGTTACAGCAACAACAGGAAACCAGTGCAAGCGTAGAGCCGGAAGAGAGGGGGGCAGAGGAAGGGCGGCAGCCTTAAGCCACTCAGGCCGGGGCTGGAGAGTGGGGCTTCTGCCCTGCAGCCTGGGTTGTCTCAGCTCTGGAGGTCCGAAGCTGCGGATTGGGGTGGGAGGGTCGGGCACTGGGGAGGGTGCTGCTCCAGGTTGCAGGCGCTGATGCTGCCTTTGTGTGCATCCCCACGTGGCCAAAAGAGAGTTTCCTGGGGTCCCTTTCGCAAGGGGACCAGTCTCACGCTCCCCTCATGACCTCATCACCTTCCAAAGGCCCCTCCTAATACCTCGGGGGTTGGGATTTCAACATAGGAATTTGTTCAGCCTGTTGTAGCCTCCTGGACCACCCGTCGGGAGAAGATGTAACAGGACAGAGTTAACTGCAAGGGATCAGAATCCAGAATTTAAAAAGAACTGTGATCTGATCACCAGGTGAGATGGCTCACGCCTGTAATCCCAGCACTTTTGGGAGGCCGAGGCAGGCAGATCACCTGAGGTCAGGAGTTCGAGACCGGCCTGGCCAACACGGTGAAACCCCGTCTCTACTAAAAATACAAAAATTAGCCGGGAATGATGGCGGGTGCCTGTAATCCCAGCTACTCGGGAGGCTGAGGCGGGAGAATCACTTGAACACGGGAGGCGGAGGTTGCAGTGAGCTGAGATCGTGCCATTGCACTCCAGTCTGGGCGACAGAGCAAGACTCCGTCTAAAAAAACAACAGCAAAAAAACTATGATCAATTTGGAAAAGACAAACTGCCCCAGCGGAATGTGGGCAGAGGCCGTGGCATCACAGAAGAGGAAGCTGAATGTCCAGTAAGCAGATCAAAAATCAAAGATCAGTCTCATCAGCCATCAGAGAAATGCCTGGGAGCTCCCAGGAATGCTGTCCAGGGATGAGCGGGAGGGCTCTCCTGGGAGGGCTGCCCTTGGCCTGCTCTGGAGCTCCGTGGCTCTGTGACCTGGTGCGCCACACGCCTCTCTGTGCCTGTGACCCTCTCTGCAAATGGGGCACTAGGGGTCACTGATGACAAGGAAGGCCGCTCAGGGCTTGCTGTGGGGAGGGGCTCCTGAACAGCCCCGGGCTGGGGGCGGGGGTGCTGCAGAAACGCAGGCTCAGAGCCAGCAGTTGTCAGGATGAGGATTAGGACGACTATCATCATTCAGTGGCAGCTTGTGTGTGCTTCCCCAGGCGGCCCAAACCAATGACCCCAAAGGGAGCCTTCAGCAGCAGAAGCTCATCTCTCACAGCTCTGGAGGCCAGAAGGCTGAAGTCACGGGTCAGCAGGGCCGTGCTCCCTCTGAAGGCTGCAGGGGCTCCTTCCTGTCGTCTGAAGGCTGCGGGGTAGGGGTGGGGGTCCTTCCTGTCTCTCCCAGCTCCTGGTGGGCCGAACGTCTGTGATGTTGAAGCCAGACCTAGGTTGATGGTGTTAGGAGTGGATCACTTGGCATGAGAGTGGCGCCCTTAGGAAAGAGATCCCCCCACTGACAGCTGGTGGGCCCTTTCCCGCGCCGTCTGGGAACCCTCACCAGACACCGAATCAGCCGGCTCAGTGCGGTAGGAAATCCCTGTTGCCACAGCCACAGAACGGGCTGAGACGCCAGCAGGCGCTGGCCTTGCCACTTGTGGACACAGTCACCTTGGCTTCCTCTGCACATCTCAGGCCTTCTCCCCGCAGGTTACACGTTGCTATTTCCTGCAGGTTACACCCCAGCTCTAAAATAAAATAATGTGTATTTATTTTATTCATGAAAGGAAAGCCAGTTGTGGAAAAATTGGAAACTACAGGGCAAATAATGAAAATAATTTTCCCCATCTGCCTCCTGTGGTCTCACTATGATTCGGCTGGAATCCTAACTCGACCTTGGCAGTGAGGAACTGAGGTCAGAGGGCTTGGATTTGGGCTTGATGACCCCATCCCATGCTGGCCGTGGTGGCAGCTGGATCCACGGGTCCTTGGGCGGAAAGGCCCTGAAGGCGGCTGGCACGGACTCCGTGGCGGAGGCTTCCGGAGGGAGCAGCCTCTCCTTTTGAGGCCCCCTGTCCCCTCACTGCGTCCTCACTGCCTGCGCCTCGTAAGGGGTGAACCACAGGCCTGGCCTTGCCTGAGGAGAGATAAGGGCTCGACCTTCCCTCAAGCTGCCTCTCCTGGCTCTCATGGCCTCAGTGCAGGAGAGAACCAGCCTTCTGGGCAGCGCTGGGGCTGGGAAATGATGATGGCTTTGCCTAAGGGAGATTCTTTAAGGGGGCTCTGCAGGATTGGGCTGGCCCCAGAACGACTGCGTCCCAGTGTGCGCATATGCAGACAGAGAGAGACAGATCATGCTGTGCTGGCCCAGTCAACCCAAGCTCAACCTGTCTCCAGCGCCCGTTGTGAGCCGGGCCCACGTTGCTGCCCAGGAAGGCAGTGGTGAGGGAGGTGTGATGTGTGAGTCCGCTCGGGCGGCCCTAGCGAGGCACATAGGTGGGTGTGTGTGGGAGCTTGGCTGGGGGCTTAAACCACAGACACTTATCTCTCAAAGTCTGAGAGAAGGGTTGACAGGGCTGGCTTCCACTGAGCCCCACTCCTCTGTGTGTCGGGGCCTGTCCTCCCCCGGCGCCCTGTGTGTGCATCTGTGCCCTGCTCTCCTCTTCTTGTGAGACACACTCAGAGTGGCTCAGGGCTCACCCCCGTGAGCTGATGTTATCTTAACTGCCCTTTAAAGGCGCTGTCTCCACAGTACTGGGAGGCACCAGGATGGCCTTGGACGTAAGTTTTGGGGAGAGAATTCAGCCCGTAACAAGGTAACTCACCCCCACAGGCCCTGGCTCCTGCCTGAGGCCGTGTTTCACAGCGCCGTGTTCTGGCAGGGCACCGGCCCTAGCTCCCAGGAATCTGGGGACCCCTGACCCTCATGTTCCCCTGTGGCAGGGTGGGGAGTCCCAGGGTGGGGGCTGGGAAGACCTGCCTGAGGACTCAGGGAGACTGGAACCCCAGCACCTTGCTGGGCCCCTTTTGGTTACCAATAGAACACAGTCCCCTCCCAATTCAGAGTGACGATGTTGTCTGTCCCTTAGACTACAGTGAAAGCCTTTGGACCGAGATTTTTAAACCTCCCTCATGGCCACAGTGGAGGAGCTGTGGGCAGAGCACAGCCTTGTCCGGGCACTGTCCGGCGTCTCCCGGCTCAGGGGTATACAGCCCCAGGCACTGGCTCTAGAGTAGTATAAGGCGTGGCTTCCCGTGGGATGGACTAGGGTGTGACTGCTTTCCTGTTCCAGAGGCCACCTGGGAGCCGATAGTGTCCACTGATGGACGTTTTCCTGGGCTGAAGTATTTCAGATGCCCAGTGTTCTCCCAGCCCTCACAGCGGTCAGTTCTGCTTCACGGGTTTCCCATGTGCTTTGGCTAAGACGTCAGCAGGCAAAGATGCTTGGGTTGGCTTTAGACATTACGAATAAAGGAAGCTGCGAGAGGCGGTCAAAGTCGGAGACATGACAGGTGACACGGGACGGCTGCGCACAGGCTGGCCCTCCCTTTGCAAACTTTCTGTTCTTTTTGGCGAGATGCTTGCTGTGTGCTGGGAGCTCACGGTGGAAAGTCCCGGGCATTGCTGCTGCTGTCTCCTGACGTGCATGCGGCTTAACTGTAAACATCTTCACCCTTCATGCTGACTTAATACTGACTGTTGGGCAGAGAGTTCACTTGGAAACACACCGTCCTGGGAGGAGATGGTGCCGCCCACCCCAGAGGGGCGTCTTGTTCAGTGGGTTGTGCTCATGGGGGTGGGCCCCTGTGTCTGCACACTCACTCCCTATGCTGGGCGTACCCCCAGGCCTGGGTGCTGAGTTCCCCACACCTGCCTCTGCGGCTGGACCCAGAGCTCTCTGGGGCTGTGGGCACATCTGTCTGGTCCTGAGCCTCCACTACCGCATGTAGCCCATGATTCAGCTCACCCGTGTGGCTGCCTCCCGGCGCGGGCAGGCTCTGGGTGCTCAGGCTGACCAGGGTGGACACGGCCTCCAACTGTGGGGCCTCAGGGACTGCTGTGTGTGACAGGAGGGTGGGTTGGTGGGCTTTCTGGGGGTCCTGTGCATGGAGACCAGGCTGGCTGCATACGAACCGGGACTAACAGTAGATGCCGTCTAGACACCTCCCCTAATGCACCTCAGTCATTTGATTTAATTGTTCCAGGATGCAGTACAGCCTAGAACCAGGGGAGGTGTGCTGACATGTAAGAGCGTGTACGTGTCCATGTGTGTGCGTGTGATTGCATGTTTATGATAGTAACATTCAAGGAAGCGTTGTATGGAGTTTGATGAGGGGCGCAGTTTGGTGAGGTGGGCATTCCAAGTGCTGTAGCAGATGAAGGTGCTGTTCAAAGAGCCTTGTTATGGATGAGGAAAGCAGGTAATAATCCCTCATAGGGGCTGGCAGGAAGGTCGAGGGCATCAATATCCACAAGCCTACGTTTTGCTTCTATTTTTGCCAACGTTGCCGTATCTATTGGCTTTAGTAGGATTCAAATGAAAAAAGCAGAAACAAGAAGCGGTGTAGAAATCAAGGTCCCTATACGTATTGAGCTGGAGCCAAGATGAGATGGAAAATTTTACAGGTAAAAAATGAATTATTTGAAGGTGGGAAGTAATATTCTGGAATTCACCAAGAGGAAACAACTGCTCCGAGGAAAGTGACCCAACACAGAAATGAAACGTTTACCAAGCTCAGACCACGCCGATGGCCTTTACAGACAAGCTCTGCAGGGCGAAGCGTGTCGAGAGGTGGTTCAGTCTCTAGAGTGCAGCAGAGATGGAGCCCACAGCCCAGGGGACACAGCCAGCAGCCTTTTCCTTGCTTTTCATAAATCGGGTCTCCAGGAGTCCACCGCATGCAGGCAGTCTCTGAGAGCTCAGGGGTGCGACTGTCCCAGCAACAACAGGAGCCTGGCCGTGACCAAGCCGGGGGCTGGGTCCCCTGTGTGGACACAGTGCCACCCAGAATGTCCCCTGTGCTCGTTACCAGAACAAAGGCCGGAGGGAGGGCCATCTCTCCTCCCGAGATAGAGACCCTCAGACGTGCTGAAATACATATGTCTCTTTTCCTTATCTGAGGATTTAAATGTGAAGTCACCAGTCTTCCTGCGCAGGAGCACCCAGCGTGTGTCGTCCCCGTGGCCATGGGTGCGTTTGCTCTGACACACGTCCTACAGTCTGGCCACCCTGCCTCAGTCCCCAGATGTTGCACACATGGCACTAACATCCCCCTCTGCTCAGAAACACAGGACCCGTGCACGTCCTTGCGCTCAGGGCACCGTTCTGACATTTAATGCTGAATTTACAGGGACGTACGCACCGTATCACACCGGTCAATTGCTCTAAGATACATCTGGGGGAAAAGCACAGTGTCCTTCGTCTCCACGAGAGAACTTACCGGAAGCAGCATACACAACTCTAGCAAAGAAGAAGTACAGTACCCATTTCCGTATAAGAATATATTATTTAAAAGACAGTTTAAAAATAAAATTCTGTACAGCATCATGAATTCCTTTTTTTTTTTTTGTATCAGTGAACAAAATGTTTCTTAGAAAACGTGGTCTTGTGGTGCCAGGTGCCCAGGGCAGCTCTTCCCACACAAGGATCCCGCGCAGCTCCACCAGCCCGTCCGGAACCGCAGCCACGCCCCTCATGTTCCTCAGACACAGTCTCCTGGAAGAAGGGAAAGATGACTGATTTGTTTTTTTAGGAATAGGGCGCGGTGGCTCACGCCTGGAATCCCAGCGCTTTGGGAGACCAAGGCTGGTGGATCACGAGGTCAGGAGTTTGAGCCCAGCCTGACCAACATGGTGAAACCCTGTCTCTACTAAAAATACAAAAATTAGCCAGGTGTGGTGGCGCACGCCTGTAATCCCAGCTACCTGGGAGGCTGAGGCAGGAGAATCACTTGAACCTGGGAAGTTGAGGTTACAGTGAACTGAAATTACACCACTGCACTTCAGCCTGGGCAACAGAGTGAGACTCCATCTCAAAAAACAAGATGAAAAAAAAGCGCCAGCAGTCGCAGAAACGTAACAGGATTATACACAGACTTTTTTTTTTTTTTTTTTTTGAGACAGAGTCTGGCCCTGTTGCCCAGGTTGGAGTGCAGTGGCGTGATCTCGGCTCACTGCAACCACCGCCTCCTGGGTTCAAGCAATTCTCCTGCCTCTGGCTCCCAAGTAGCTGGGATTACAGGCATGCGCCACTATGGCTGGCTAATTTTTGTGTTTTTAGTAGAGATGGGGTTTCACCATGTTGGCCAGGCTGGTTTAAAACTCCTGACCTCAAGTGATCTGCCTGCCTAAGCCTCCCAAAGTGCTGGGATTACAGGCGTGAACCACCGCACCCGGCCGACACATAGACCATTTTAAAAGAAAGAGGCCATCAGATATATTGCTGAATACATTTAAGCAAAATAAAACAATATTGATCCCTTTTCTGAGCCACTGAAAAATATGAACTGACTTAAAAAATTAAATACCGGCCGGGCGCAGTGGCTCAAGCCTGTAATCCCAGCACTTTGGGAGGCCGAGACGGGCAGATCACGAGGTCAGGAGATCGAGACCATCCTGGCTAACACGGTGAAATCCCGTCTCTACTAAAAAATACAAAAAACTAGCCGGGCGAGGTGGCGGGCACCTGTAGTCTCAGCTACTCGGGAGGCTGAGGCAGGAGAATGGCGTAAACCCGGGAGGCGGAGCTTGCAGTGAGCTGAGATCTGGCCACTGCACTCCAGCCTGGGCGACAGAGCGAGACTCCGTCTCAAAAAGAAAAAAAAAAAAAAAAAAAATTAAATACCAACATTGAGCCCTTCACAGGGACCAGACCAGCACTTTGACTATTTAATCACTAAAATAGCAGTAACAATGATATTATTGCCTCTGGTTTAGAGATTGGGGCTCTGAGGTTCAGAGGCTGAGACACTTGTGCACGTCTCTTGGCTTGTAATTGGCAAGCCTGGACTCAAAACCAGGTGTGTTGGACGCCAGTCTGTTGCTGCCCCACTTATAAGCCATGTCCCGTTTATCCTGCCCTGAGCCTTACATGCTTGATGCACTCTCTCTTGAATTATCTGTTAGACATGTATAGTGTGACCTTATTATGAGGTGAACAAATGGCTGCTCTGCATTCCCCGTGAGCTGAATAACTATATCAACAAGTGCAGAGGGAAATTCTCAAAGCCATAGAAAGCCAACACGTGATTGGTGAAGTTTTCAGTACTTCAATTGCACTTTTAAAAAGTCCTTACTCTTATAAGTGATGCATATGCTAATTATTGATGTTTTTCTATTAACTAAAGCATGTTCCCCTTCTTTAAGAGCCTCATTCTTTTTTTTTCTTTTGAGATGGAGTCTCGCTGTTGCCCAGGCTGGAGTGCAGTAGCGTAATCTCGGCTCACTGCAAGCTTCGCCTCCCAGGTTCGAGTGACTCTCCTGCCTCAGTCTCCCATGTAGCTGGGACTACAGGTATGTGCCATCACACCTGGGTAATTTTTGTATTTTTAGTAGAGAGGGGGTTTCAGCATGTTGGCCAAGCTGGGTCTTGAACTCCTGACCTCAAGTGATCTGCCCACTCGGCCTCCCAAAGTGCTGAGATTACAGGCATGAGCCACCAGGCTTAAGAGCCTAATTCTAATGATTAGATGCAAGGAATAAAATTTCCATTCATTTGGCCGGGCGCAGTGGCTCACGCCTGTAATCCTAGCACTTTGGGAGGCAGAGGCAGGTGAGTCACTTGAGGCCAGGAGTTCAAGACCAGCCTGGCCAACATGGTGAAACCCTGTCTCTACTAAAAATACAAAAACTAGCCAGGTGTGGTGGCACACGCCTATAATCCCAGCTACTCAGGGGGCCGAGGCAGGAGAATTGCTTGAACCTGGGAGGTACAGGTTTCAGTGAGCCGAGATCACACCATTGCACTCCAGCCTGGGCAAGAAGAGCGAGAATTCGTCTGAAAAAAAAAAAAAAATTCCATTCATGTAAAGGTATTCCAAAATTCAGATTTTCTCCCCTTCCTCTTCCTTCTGTCCTTTGTCGCAATCACTGCATGGACTGACGCCACTTCAGCAGAGGCAGCATTACCTTCACTGGTTTTCACATCTCTGCTTCTCTCTCTGGACTTCTCGGTGGCTCCAGACGTCAAGCTGTCAGTCTTCTTCTGTAACTGGAACAAAATGCAGAGAAGGCCAAGTCAGGGAGCAGGAGACAGCAGGGGAGTGTCTGCCTCTCTTCCAGCAGCTTCTGTTGCCTGGAGGTGCTGCAATGTGAAAGCCTGTGGTGTCCAGCCCCTGTGAGCCCAAGTGCTCCTGACACGGGCTTTTCAGAGGCAGCTCTGTGGACCCTGTCCCACTACCCTTGGTGCCTCATCCGGGGCCTGGACATCCAGGGCCTGAGCTCACCCAGCCGCAGCCACCACAGCCGCAGGGACTGGTGGTGTGTGCAGAGCCTGTGACTTGGGCCTTTTCACCTCTTTGGTGTGACTGTCCTTTTTGTGGGGGCTAAGAGGGGGAAGGCAGAGACCTTGAAGAACCCTAGTGTCCCCTACTGGGCAGCAGGGCTCAGGCCTAGAGACTCAAGGCCATCAGGGCTACGGCTCTCGGAGGCCCACGAGAGAGGCACAAGCCCGTTCAGCTCTCCTGCGGGGTTCTGGAGTAGGAGGAGCCTTCCTGCTACCTCTGTCCCTCTGCATAAGTGCTCTCAGCCTTCCAGAGCTTTAGAGACCTTTCTGTGACTTTCCGTCAACTGGAGAAGTCAGGGCAGCTGGTCTGGATTTTCAGTCAATTTCTAAGCAATTGCTGGGCATCTACCATGTGCCTGGCATGGCGCCCCGGGCAGGTGTGGGCACGGGGAGCACGGGGCCGTCAGTCGAGGGAGATGAGACCAACACAAGGCCACGCCTGGAAAATGGCTCAGCGCTCAAAAGGGCATCGTGGGCCATGTGGGCTTCAGGAGCGCCCAGGCAGAAAAGACGGCGTGGTAGGCACAGTAACTAGGGGAGCCCTGACTGACGGGCCTTGGAGGGTGCTTCAATGGTACAAAGGGCACTGTGGGGAGGGGGGGTGGCAGAGGCAACACCGGCCAAGGCCAGGAGGCGTCAAACTCTGCAGGAGTAGTGAGGCTGTTCGAGCTGCATGGGGGCGCTGGGGGGAGGAGGCAGAAGGGCGGGGCAGAGGCCACACCATGGGTGGCTGGACAGCAGACAGCCGGGGGAATCTGTGGAAAGACTGCATGGGCCCTGAGCCTGTGACCTTAACCCCTTCCTCCAAAACGATGTCAATGCAACAGCTACCGAAAGCCAGCCCCAGGCTCCCTGTCCCCTGAGAGGTGCTGGTGTGTGTTCTGGGCCCGGAAGCTGGCAGGTGGATGGTCGCTTTGCCCCTGTGCCAGGGGAGGGCCCCTTTCTAGCCCATGGCCTCCTCTGAACAAGTCAGCCCTGGGGCCAGGCCAGGCGCTGTACTCAGAGGGGACCCAGATGCTCTAACAGCGGCGGATACGCCCAAGGACACCTGGGTGCCCACAGGTGTGGGTGACAGTCGTGGTTCTTGTGAAGGGCACGGCCAGTAAACTCCCTCGAAGGTTCTGAGCCCTGATGCGTTCTTGGCGAATGCAGTTTTGGTTTCCCGTATCACGTTCCCTAATTTCACTGAGCCAGGCTTTCTGATGGAAGGGACGTGTGCGCCTGTCCATGGGGCCACCTTCAGTGGTGCCCTGCTTGGCACATCCAAGATTCTGGAGTCAGGAGTGCGGAGGGCGGTATGCCTGCTTGCCACAAGGAAGGAAGGTTCTTCTCGGTGCGTTTTACCTCTTTCATGGCGTCGTCTATCCGCTTTAGTTCTTCATAGCGATCTCGGGATTCCCAAAGCGGCTGCAGCATGATCTCCTCAACCATGGGGAAGAGCTGGGAGGGAAAAACGGATTCATTCAGAGTCCCTCATTCTTACAGCAATGGGAAACGTCGGAGAAAAACAGGTGTCAGGTGCACTGTGCGGAAGCCTCTGGGCCAGTCCCAGCTCCTGGACACCCTCGTGCCGGCTCTGCCGCCCCCACCCGCTGTGGCTCTGTCTCTGGCCCCCATCGCCCTCCATGAGGTCCTACAGAAAGTCTCCCCCCACCGCCTCCTGTGTCCCCCGTGCCCGTGAGATGAGGGTTGGGGACAGGTTCTGAGGTTCTAACAAAGACAAGGGGCAGGGGAAAGGAGCTGACAGCCTCCCGGCTGAGGGTCCTGGGAGTGGGAAGTGGGTGGGGGCGGCTCCAGGAGATGCCCCTGGAGCAGAAGGATCCACAGCACTTGGGAGCCCAGGAAGGTTGAAGGGTGCAAGGCTGTGAGACCAGACCCCTGGGGGAAACAAGAGATGGGCCTGTTTTGCACATGCTGGGGGTGCCTTGAGGTGGGGCCTTGGCAGGGGCCACAGGCAGCTCAGGGGCCCTGGGGGGAGCTGGGCAGGAACGAGCTGTGTGCAGGGAGCAAGGCCTTGGTGGCTGGGTGCGGTGAGACTGGGAGCTGGACGGGGGCTTCACAGCTCGAGGGCACAGAGCTCAGTGGTTCCTCCACAGGTGAGGACTCGGTGGAACTGGGACACAGAGAGGGGACAGGAGAGTCAACAGCCGGTGCTGCCTCCAGGGACTTGAAGGCTAGCAGTGATGCAGGAGGGCAATGAGGGGCCTCCCCAGGGCCCAGTGAGGCAAGGCAGGGAGTGCAGCACAGAGTGGTAGATGCTGGGGTCACGGGTCAGGCTGTGGGGAGCAGGCTCTGGACGGAGCAGGGACAGCAGTCACCACGACAGCCGGGGAAGAGGCTGCTCAGGATGTGCAGGTGTGCCTGTGTGCGTGTGTACCTGTGTGTGTGCCTGTGTGTGTGCATGTGTGTACCTGTGTGTGTGCATGTGCATACCTGTGTGTGCATGTGTGTGCCTGTGTGCGTGTGTGTACCTGTGTGTGTGCCTGTGTGTGTACCTGTGTGCGTGTGTACCTGTGTGTGCATGTGCATACCTGTGTGTGCATGTGTGTGCCTGTGTGCGTGTGTGCCTGTGTGTGTGCGTGTGTACCTGTGTGTGCATGTGCATACCTGTGTGTGCATGTGTGTGCTTGTGTGCACGTGTGTACCTGTGTGTGTGCCTGTGTGCGTGTGTACCTGTGTGTGTGCTTGTGCATACCTGTGTGTGCATGTGTGTGCCTGTGTGCATGTGTACTAGTGTGCCTGTGTGTGCATGTGTACCTGTGTGTGCATTTGTGTGCCTGTGTGCCTGTGTACGTGTGGAGGCATGACTGTGAGCCTGTGCGTGTGTATATATATATGTGCCTGTGTGTGTGTGTGCATGAGTGTGTGCCTGTGTGCATGTATGTGTCTGTGTGCGTGTCTGTGCCTGCGTGTCTGTGTGTGTATGTGCATGCGTGTGCCTGTGTGCCTGCGTGTGTCTGTGTGCCTGCGTGTGTCTGTGTGTGCCTGTGTGTGTGCCTGCGTGTGCCTGCATGTGCCTGTGTATCTGAGTGTATGCAAGTGTCACATGCGGTGACAGTTACTCACCTTAGTCACTGTTTCAAACATTGGGATCAGGACAAACTTGATAAACCCAATCTGGGCTGTGGCCTTGGTCACTTTGTCTCGGTCCATGAACGGGGCCACGGGAAGGCCTTCTGACTTCTCACGGTCGCTCTGCAGGGAATGCAGCAGATAGCGACATTAAAGACAGAAATGCCCCGGAACCAGATCGCTGTTCTCAGAGAAAGACAAGATGCGCCAGTTAACCACCAACCAACCAAACTACACCACAAATGTGTCTCAGTAAAGAACAAGGCGAGGGCGACAGTATCTTCAGTGCTAAACAGAGCTGGGCATGCAGGTCTAGCTGGGAAGACTGAGATGAGAGACAGACAGAGGTAAGTTGCATGTAACACAGGACAGCAGAGGTGTCCTGCAGAAAGCCTCCCGAGTTCTCCGAGGCTTGATCAAGCTGTTGTATTAACATTTGGTGGTTGTTTTCAGCTGGCTTGGTTTTCTATGTCCCCGACCTTCCCCGTGGCCATCTGTGTGAGCTGACCTGCTGGGTCTCAGCCCTCTTGGGGCCCCTCCTGCCTCCGCAGTTCTTGCTTCTTGACTTTCAGGCAACTGGCTTGACAAGGCTGCTTCTAATAATGGTTCAATTAGCAGTGACAGGTGGCAGTTTTAGGACATTAGCTTTTCTGGATTGTCACTCTCTTTCAGGTCTCAAATTATAACCCATTTTGTTTCTGATGTACGCCCCGTGAAGGCTTTCTGGAGGCTGAACTGTCCGCGGCCCGGTGAATATGCGGGTCCACCCTGGCATGCTGTTTAACGCAAATCCTTACTAAGTGGGGTTAATAAGACTGGCTGGAGGCTTGATTGCTCTGCAAGACTCTTACCTGCATAAAATATTCCTCTAATAAACAGTCCACCCAAGGCTCTGCGACTTCCATTGGACGGACCTCGTTAGAGATATCACAGCATTTTATCAAAATCATCTTCAGCTGAAAGAAGAGATTTTGGAATTGAGGTAACAGGAGGCAGAACATGGCCTGCTGAGCTGCTCGGGTCTGGACTTGCCATTACAGGCAGGAAGAGATGGAGGACCATGCAGCTGGACCATGCAACTGAGCCTGGATGACTTCAGGGAGGACAGGCTACCTTCTCAATGGAGAATGAACCTTCAAGGTCCTGTTTGGGTCCCCTCCTTCCAGCCTTTCTCGCCATCCCAGCCCAGGTGATATCCCCGGAGCACTGCCCCGTGCCTGGTCACCCCCTATTTGCTGCTGTTCCCCAGGTGGGTGCACTGCTTATCTTCCCAGAGGACAGGTGGCTCCGTCCGAGCTTGGCCAGGGTTGGGCACACCATGGGAGCTTCAGGAGGAGATAGGGTAGACCCAGGGATGCAGCAGCTTCCACCCGAACTAGCCCGGATGTCGCCATAGGACAGGCCGTGGAGGGCTGGTGTCCCGCAGCCCTGCCTGCACCGGGCACAAATGACTGTCTGGAATCACCAGGTTTCCGGGCCAAAGTGTTGGCTGCTGTCCAGGCTCTGAAGCTGGTTCAACAGGAAAGGCCAGCTGAGGCACATGGCCCCGGGCTGCGGGCTGCACCTGCTGGTTTGGGGAATGTGACTAGGTGAGGGGCAGGTCAGTTCAGCTCGGTGTCTGCACGATGCTTGGTGGATCCTGCCTTCCAACCTCGGCGGGACCTCGAAGGGACCCTGCTGTGGTCACCCTTCCTTTCCCCACCCTATCAGTTCCCAGGAAGCCATCCAGGTCTTTCTTTGACTCCTCTGTGGAGTCCGGCTCCAGACCAGAGGCAATTACTAGCCTGTGCCTGGCACGCCCTGGGGGAGCTGTCCCCACACCAGACCTAGGACAGGGCCAGGGTGGCACTGTCTCTGGAAAAGGTCAAGGGGAGCTGTCCCCACATCAGACCTAGGACAGGGCCAGGGCGGCACTGTCTTTGGGGAAGCTCAAGGTCCCAGGCCCTGCCGGCCACACTCCCTGCACCTCACACCTCCCATGTCAGCCCGTACTCTCCTTGGAGGCCTCCTTATCGGGGCCCACTTTGACTCAGAACCTTTTCCCCCAAGACCTTCCCCCCACCTCTGTCCTCCAGTGTTCATGAAGCCCCGTCTGGGGCTCCCTAGCAGTGAGACAATCTCTGGCTGTGCTGCTTGTCATCTGACCCCGCCTGGTGCCAGTCGTTGGGATAAACGGAAGCCTGGGCTCTGAGCCTCGCTTTGCCTCTGGTCTGCACAGCTGCAGTGTGTAAGGCTGGGGGTGGGAGTGGGGAACTTTAGCTGGGCTCGGAGGTCCTGACCACCTGGTACCCGATCCTCCGGCATTCTGCCCCTCCCCGTCTCTTCCCTGACCTCTCCTCCCACCTCAGAGGGAGGAAGAAGGCATCGGTGGGGCGTGGGTCACCCCTGCCTGCAGGTCCATCCCTGCACCTCTCTCTCTTCTGCTTTTTGAGACAGACCCTTGCTCTGTTGCCCAGGCTGGAGTGCAGTGGAACGACCATGGCTCACTGCAGCCTGGACCTGGGCTCCTGCGACCCTCCCACCTCCACCTCCCAAGCAGTTGGAACCACAGGTATGCACTGATTTTTTGTTTTTTCTTTTTTTGTGGAGATGTTGCTCAGACTGGTCTCAAAGTTCTGGACTCAAGTAATCCTCCCACCGTGGCCTCCCAAAGTGCTGGATTCCAGGCATGAGTCGTGCTCCGGTCCTTGTGTGCCTTGGGGTGACCAGTGCCTGCCCTTTCCGAAAGGAAGATGCTGCAGCTTCTCATGGGGGAGGCCCCCTACCCCTTCTCTGGCCCCCTTGTCCTGGTGATAGAGGGGTGCCGGGCTATGGTGTGGGCCTGGGGGGGGATGCTGGCTTGGGGAGCAGGGAATGTGTTGGAGTTGCTCCCACAGAGATGGGCTGGGGCTGTGTCTTCAGGGGAGAGCTGGTTTTATTCTCTGGAAAGCAGAGCCAGATGCATGGCCTTCACCCACTTATCTCCCTCAAATCCAAAAGAGATGGAGGAATGGGAGAGTGCCGCCTCTGACCATGCAGGAGGCTCCGTCAGGAGGGAGACCCTGCCTGGGACTTTCCTAGTAAGAGTCATGACCTTGAAAACCAGATTTATAGATACCATGTTTCAAGGCAAGACTAATACTTTTGGCTTCTTGGCTTCCAGCGTGAGCTGGATGGATGACCCACTCAGCCAGCCCACCGCCTGGCTGCTCACACAGGCAGAACAAGTCACTCACCAGGGTCATGTGCTCCTCATTGCTGTAGTCAAAATTCTCCATTTTCTCTTTGAAAGAATCCATAATTTCTGCATGTCTTGCCATGTCAGTGGCCAAGATTAACGTGATCATTCCCTAAATAGTTAAGAGAACAAAGTGTTAACACGAGCATAATCCCAACAAGTATTCAACGGAGGCCTACTGAGCCTCCTGCACACATTATTTCATGTATCCCTCATTCTGATTCATATGTGCATCCATCACCCATCCATTCATTTGTCCACATATCCATCCATTCACCCCAAAAACACATCCATCCATCCATCCATCTATCCACCTACCCATTTATCCTCTACCCATCCATCTACCCATCCACCCATCCACCCATCTATCCTTCCATCTACCCTTCCATCCATTTCTCCATCCATCGATCCATCTATCCACCCATCTGTCCTTCCATCCATCTACCCTTCCATCCATTTATCCATCCATCCATCCATCCATCCATCCATCCATCCATCCATCCACCCACCCACCCATCTGGCCTTCCATCCATCCACCCTTCCATCCATTTGTCCATCCATCCACCCACCCCTCAGTCATTTACAGAACACATCTCTGTGCCAGGTATGATATTTTCCTCTTCCAAGAAAATAAAACCACAAGCATCAGATACAAAACCCAAACCCATCAATCTAGGTCATTTCAAATGTATACATATATTTTTGAGGTGGACATCACTTGCATCTTGAATTATTCAATTTTCCTGTAAACATTGAATTGTGTTATTAGTGAAGCATTTATTCAGTTATTCCTGAAATCTTCCATGACAAAATATATTTTTTAAAAAGTGGGACAACGAATTTTACCCCCAGCAGAGAGTCACATTTTGCAGTCAGTGAAGCATTTGAAGCAGCCAACGCTGGTGTGTCCCCACGGTGGCTGGGCATGAGGACGATCCCGTGTGCAGAGGGGCTGCTCCTCCAGTCGGGTGCTGCCTCCTTCTCTTGTGGGATGCTCTCTGACATGGCTCAGTGGGATGAAGGCTACACTAAGGGGCGTTCACTTCCTTTGATTCCCCGGGTCCTGTCCCTGGAGGAACTCCCCACTGGGGCAGCAGTGGCAGATGCAGTGTTCTTTCTTCACGGTTGCCCCTTGACCTACTGCAGACGAAGATTTGTCACAGCTTATAGCCACACAGGGCACCTGCTCGCAGGGTGGGGAGGGGCACACACATGGAGGAGAGGCCAGAGAGCCTATAGATAAAGGGGAGATAACTGTACTGGGAACCGGTGATTCAATAATGACTGTAAATTGTCTGTTGAATTGTGTATGTTTGTGCAATGATGTCGTCACAGGCCAGAGAGTGCTGCTGCCGTGTCAGACCTAGTGGGTTCCAAGGTGCGGCTGTCTGCACTCCTCCCGGGGCCATCACCATGCACACCCATCTGTTCTCCTTCTGCTCATTTCACACTCACAGCGGCCAGCACAGCACAGGCCAGCAGAGGCCTTGACCACAGCATCCCAGTGAACCACAGCCTGGTTCTGCCCACCCCTGCCTCTGGCACATGGTGACATTTGACAATTTTGCAAGAGGCCGTGATGCCTCAGGGCCCCATCCCAGGGAGCATGCTGCTTCCTCAGAGCTTCCTCAAATGCTTCACTGACTTCAGTTTTTTACACTGGACTTTGAACCTCCTGGAAGCGTAGACAAATTGGAAAGCCATGGTAGACGAGGCTGCTGCTCTCTGATAAGTGAGGCTCAGCAGCACTCTGGGAGGGCGGCGAGTATTTTCCCAGTGCTGGAGTCCAGACAGTCTTTGTCGGCTGCCTCTGGAAGGAAGCCACTTAGACTTCGAATGGCTGAGGTCTGCCTTGTGGAACGGTGCCCTGGGTGAGTGTCCTGGGGCTGCCACACAAAGTACCACAAACTAGGCAGCTTAAAACAACACTCATTCTCTCACAGTGCTGGAGGCCAGAACCAAGATCAAGGTGTGGGCAGGGCCCTGCTCTCTCCGAAGACTCCAGGGGAAGGTCCTTCCATGTCTCCTCCTGGCCCCCGGGGGACGGGGAATCCCTTGGTTTAGGGCTGCATCACTCCAATCTCCAATCACTGCATCTTCACGCTGCCTTCTCTGTGTCTGGACTGTTTTCTCCTCTGTCTTGTCCAAGGACACTAGTCTTTGGATTTAGGGCTCCCTTGGACAATCCACACTGATCTTATCTGGAGATCTTTTTTTTTTTTTTTTTTTTATACTTTTATAAGTTTAATGTTGTCACTGTATGTTTACATATTCATTGGTACAATTTACATCAAGTTTTGTACTTATCCATTTTTGCAAAGATATCATGTACACAAAGATACATATCCAATAACTGAGAAACAAGTGAAACTTCTAATCTATACTTTCAGGTTTGTTCGATCATGATACTTCTGATAAGGATCATCGACATACCAGTTTCGCCTCTTCCAGAAGGACGTCGTCATCTTATCTAAGAGTTTACTCTGGGTTTTATTGCAGAACACAAATTCCCTCAATCGCTTTTTTCTTGCAGGTGTCTTTTTCCATAATTTTTTCTTATAGCCAGCCTTTCTCCTCACCCATAGGCCACAATGAAGTCGAAGAAACCTATAGATGACAGCTTTCACAGTCTTTCTCTTGCCTTTTCTTGTACTGAAGTATGTTAGAGATCTGACTGGTAGCTTCAGGACACTTGGAAGCACGGGGGCCAATCTATTAAGGATCTCTGAAGTATGCCCATATGTCAGGTTCCTCTCAGATGTGGTAAGTCTGGGAGTGGAGGAAACAACTGGTGTCTGAATATGACTAAAGCGTCCAGTGGACAATGCAGAAATAAGAGAGGCATTCTTGACACAGTTGCGATAGGTTGAAGATGCCAAAATATTCAGGGGCCGTAGAATTCCTGAAGCAGCTCTCACTGCACGAGCAAAAGCAAACGAAGCCATCTTGCCACCCTCGCCTACGGCGGCCGCTTTTATTATCTGGAGATCTTAACAAGTACAAACGCAAAGACCCTTTTCCAAATAAGATCACACTCACGGGAGGTGGGCCTTGTTTGAAGGACGCTACTATTCACCCCACACATTTCTCCCAGAGGTTACTCTGAGAGCTTCCCTCCCCTGCAAACGTCAGAGAGTGAGGGTTTGATGAGGAATTCCCGTGTGGAAGGGGGCGTTATTTCGGTGAGCTGGAGGTGTTTGTCTGGGGCAGGTGGACTGGGTCATCTTCCTCTCACGCAGATGTCCCTCTCACTCTCCTCCCATCACGCCCTGAGAGGCAGAAAGCCCCCTTATCTAAAACAGAAGGGGCGGCTGGGCACGGTGACTCATGCCTGTAATCCCAGCACTTTGGGAGGTCGAGGCAGGTGGATCACCTGAGGTCTGGAATTCAAGACCAGCCTGGCCAACATGGTGAAACACCATCTCTACTAAAAATACCAAAAATTAGCCGGGAGTGGTGGTGCACACCTGTAATCCCAGCTATTTGGGAGGCTGAGGCAGGAGAATTGCTTGAACCCAGGAGGTGGAGACTGCAGTGAGCTGAGATTGCACCATTACACTCCAGCCTGGGCAACAGAGCGAGACTCTGTCTCAGAAGAAAAAAAAAAAAAGAAATGGAAGGGGGCTGACTGGGCTGTGGGTGGCAGGTGACAGCAGCTGGGGTTATGGAGCAGGGTAGCTCTCCTAGTTGGATGCAGCAGACGTGTCTGTCCAGGGCCCGCCCCCTCCTTGGGCAGGCTCCCTACCTTCGCTAAGCCTCAGTTTCTTGGACTGGAAGATGGACAAAGGATTTATCTCAGAGGGAGCCAGTGAAGGCTCAATTAAATAGAGGCTGGGAAGTGCAGGTCAGTGGGATACACGTGTGCATGGCGAGGGTACCCTCTTTTTGGGGCTCCACCCTGGAGGAGGTGAGGAAGGAGGGAGGGGTTCCCCCAGGTCCGCAGGGCACTGCTGTGGCCAGGAGCTTCTGGGAGCCTCCAGCCAATGGAGAATGGGGGCTGCTGTCCCTGAATGTGCCCCCACTCTGGTGGGAGGGCCCTCACCCCGCGCACCTGTCGGATCTGCTTGAACCCATCAGGTGGGATGTTGGAGAAGATGTTGCACTCGGGCTCAGCGAGGATCTGGAAGGCCACGGCACAGTGGTGGTTCTCCAGCGGTGAGATGTCATTGTAGCGAACTGCCAGCTCTGTGCGGGCGTTGATCTGGTACCTGGGAGGCGAGGAGACAGTGAGGGGAGGCTCAGGCGCACTCACCAGGCACCTGCACTGGGGAGCAACGCCCAGGCATATAAGTGGAGTAGAGTCGGGGAGAAAGTGCCGTGGGGGCTTGGGGAGCCGCCTGTGCCCTGCCCCACCCAGAAGGCCCCTCCTGCTGCTCGGCTGCCCCTGCAACTTCACGTCCCCATGCTCCTGCAGTCCCAGGACCCCTCTGAGGAAGGAGCATGCTCCCTGGGACAGGCCCTGAGGCATCATGGCCTCTTGCAAAATTGTCAAATGTCACCAGGTGCCAGAGGCAGGTGGGCAGAACTAGGCTGTGGTTCACTGGGATGCTGTGGTCAAGGCCTCTGCTGGCCTGTGCTGTGCCAGCTGCCGTGAGTGTGAAATGAGCAAAAGGAGAACAGATGGGTGTGCATGGTGATGGCCCCGGGAGAAGTGCCGACTGCCGCACCTTGGAACCCACTAGGTGCCAACACACGGCAGCAGAGCTCTCAGGCCTGTGATGACATCGTCACACAAATACACAATTCAACAGAAAGAGCTGCTGCGCCACTGTGGACACAAATGCAAGCCCACGGCCTGGACCGTGTCTGCCACGTGGGGAGGAACTCTGTGCCCGTGGAGGCAGGAGTGGAGCAACGGTCTGTCCTTCTGATCCCTGTCCCGAGGGACACCTCACTCCCACTTCCTGTCATTCTGCAGCCCCTTTTCTCACTCTCTTCCGGCCCCTGCCTCTGCTTTCCCTGCAGAAGCCAGCTGGAAGCCTGCCCGGGGAGAGGCGAGCTCCTGAGAGGGGTGTGTGGAGCCCCCATCCCTGCATGCCCACAGGTGTTGCTCCCTGCCTGGGGTGGAGAAAGCGCCGGCGTGGCCAGGGCCCTGCTGTGCACCTGAGCCTGGACCAGGCCCGCACAGGCGTGGGAAAGTCCCCCTGGGGTTTGATAATCCCAAAAGTTCTACTCCAGGGAGACCCAAGGCCCTGGGTAAAGTCCAGAAGCTGGGAGCTGTGTCAGTGGAGGCAGAGCTGGGGCTGGGAGGCCATCGTTGACAGCTTCTGGGAACTGCTCTGAGGGTTGGGCTGACAGGTTCCCTCCAGTAGCCAGGGTGCCTTTTAAAAGGAAAACAAGAGAAAATCCTGTACATACGTGTTGTTGTAGCCAGGATGGTCCAGATCGTGGCAGATGGCCGCTGTCATTAGGATCAGGATATCCGTTTGTGAGAACTTCTCCTGGATTGGAAAACAGGGCGTAGGTGTTTGCCCTCTTCACTCGGAGGGTGGGATGGGATGAGGGGGGTGGAATTGGGTGAGTGGTAAGGTGAGGACAAAGGCCCCTGCAGCCATGTGGAGTCTCGTGGCATGGTGGGAGAGGACCAGCCTTTCTGTGGGGGTGGAGGGGTGACCAGGTCGGGGGCGCACCTGCTCATGTAATCCTAGGAGCAGCCTTGCCCATGGGGAGACTGACAGTGGTGGGGGTGCTGCTTCCCTAGGAGGGGCAGAGCGGCTGGGGACACCACACCTGTGGCTCTCTTGGTGGGATGGGGCTGCTACTCCCTGGAAGGGGCTTCCATCTGACCCCCGAGAGTAGAGGTCTGGGTATGCGGCGGGCAGGACCCACCTGGAGACCACAGAGCCAGACCATGCTGTACATCATCTGGGCCACGCAGAAGCAGTGCCGGAAGTTGTGGAAGGGGTTGTTTCTGTAGTTGTCGTGGACGCAGAGCTGTGGGAGGCAGGGGGTCCGAGTCACCCTGTGCCTGGGCCCGCCAACCTCTCCTCCCAAAGTCACCCAGAAGGCTGTGCGCTGGTTTGAACGTTCTCTGCCAAACCCTCATCCCAACCAGAGGTCAACAGTGTTCCCATGTTTACCACAGGTACCAACGAGGTGACACAGGGACCCTGAGAATATCCAGCGGGCCACACCATAGCACCCGGGGCAGGTGTGGGGACAGAGCTCCTAGCATGGGTTTTCACCTTGCAGTCAAGGACTGGGGTGTCCCCGGAGGTGTCTGAGGAGCCACAGTGGGGCACAAAGTTAGGGGATGGGGGAGGGGAGACTCCAAGAGGGGGCTCTGGGTCCCCAATCACCATGAAACCTTTAATAGGCTTTTAATATTTGGTTCTGAGCAATATTTCATTAAAAAAATACCTGCTGCTAAACATACGCACACATGCAGACATCCATATGCACACACCCACTCTACACACTCATACATCATGCACAAAGCCCACATCCACACACACACATACCCCACACCCCCCACCACCCACATCCACACACCCCACATCCACAGATACAAACATGCACACACCCATCCTCACACACATGCACCTACACACACCCCACATCCACACAGATACACACGCACACATCCACATGCCCCACATCCACACACAGATAAGCACACATCCACACACCCCACATCCACACACCCTACATCCACACACCCCACATCCACACACACAGATACACATGCACACATCCACACGCCCCACATTCACACAGAAACACACGCACACATCCACACACAGATACACACGCACACATCCACACACCCCACATCCACACACACATACACACGCACACATCCAAATACACATGCACACATCTACACATCCCACATCCACACACAGATACGCATACATCCACAGATACACATGCACACATCTACACATCCCACATCCACACAGATACACACGCACACATCCACATACCCCACATCCACACACAGATACACATGCACACATCTACACATCCCACATCCACACACAGATACACACACACACATCCACACAGATACACATGCACACATCTACACATCCCACATCCACACACAGATACACACGCACACATCCACACAGATACACATGCACACATCTACACATCCCACATCCACACACAGATACACACGCACACATCCACACAGATACACATGCACACATCTACACATCCCACATCCACACACAGATACACACGCACACATCCACAGATACACATGCACACATCTACACATCCCACATCCACACACCCCACATCCACACAGATACACACGCACACATCCACACAGATACACATGCACACATCTACACATCCCACATCCACACACAGATACACACGCACACATCCACATACCCTACATCCACACACAGATACATGCACACCTACATTCACACTCATACACCCCACATCCACACCCACACATGCACACAGCCACCCTCACACACACCCCCACATCCACAGATACACATGTGCACACACAGACACACCCCACATTCAGATACACACAGACACACATCCATACTCCCACTCCCACCCCACACACTCCCACCCCACATTCACATACCTACCCCTAAACTCACACAGACACCCCCACATGCTCACATCCACACCCCACACACACACTCCCACACTCACATCCACACCCCCATACTCACACACACACACATGCTCCCACACACCGCTGCTTTAGGACATGCTGCTTCGCTTGGTGATGGCAGAGTCTATTTCCTTGCTCATCAGAGCAGGAGCTTGGGCGTAAAGGTTTTGGTGGAAGGTAGAACAGAGACGGGCTGAGCGTCTTCACAGAGCGCCCGGGAAATGTGGTCTCTGCTCACGGGGAGTGCAGTGCCATCAGGAAGGCGCCCTGGCGATCCATTCCCTCCATTCCTGTGGAACTGGATGAAACCACATGCCCAGGAAGAACCGAAGGCGGGTTTGGCACTCACCAGCCACCTCCTGAGGGTGACGGGGTTGATGCTGAAGTCCCTGACCAGCCCCAGGTCGTGGTACATGTGCTCCAGGCAGCTCAGCATCTGTGGGCACAGGAGAAGGATGGGCACCGAGCAGTCGTGTGGCTGGCTCCCCAGCCCCTGGCTTCCCTCCCTCTGCCGTCCTCGGAATGCCAGCAGGGCCGTTGGCAGGAGGTGGGTTCTCCCCCTCCCAGAAAGTCCCCGGAGAGGGAGGAGAGGTCTTTGGACCAGCCTTTCCAGGCCACCCAGATGGGTGGGGGTTTGAGAGCATACTGGGGGTCTCCTGGTGGGTGGAGGGCCGGTTCCGAAGTCAAGGAGAATTCTAAGAAAGAAAGGACGGCGCCTGGGTGAGAGAGCACACCCCTTCAGAAAACACTGCGTCAAAAAGGGATGTATTGATTTCTACGCACGGAAAACAGTCTCAGTGGATCAATATCATAGCTGAGGTTCTAGGACACAGTTCCATCCGATGCACACCTGAGCACAGGTGGTGTCATAGAGAGAAAGACCCTTTCCTTGCCCGAGGTTGGGGATCAAACAAGCTCTGATGATTTACATCCAGAAACGGTGAACTGTGCTCATCTGGGGCCCTGCTGGGACCGGAGACACTTGAACGTCTTAACTGCAGTGCTCAGATGGAGTCCCTGCCCCGGCAAGCCACTCCTAACCCTTTTTTACGGAGCCCTGTCTTCTATCAATATCCCTGTTCAAGTTGAAATAGATTTTGTTTTCAGTCCCAAAGAGGATTTATTGTCATTGTGGTGATCGATTTCAATACAGCTCAGTGCTCTGGAGCTAATTTAGGGAGGAAAACATGAAGTGATTTTTGAAAACAAGAGTTTGACCAAAGTGGGCTTTGCTTTCTGGAAAAAGCAGGTCTTGGGTGGGGAGCCCAGTGAGAAGGAAGATGTACAGCAAAGGGGCAGTTTAGACGCACCTGCCAGGCGTCCTCCACCCGGGGCCCCCCACTTGTGCCCACCTCCAGCCCAGCTGCCTGCTGCTTGTGCAGGGCACTGGGCCATCCCTGCTGGAGCCCGGCCCGGCTTCCTGCCTGCGTCTGCTCATTGCCTGACCTTCTCTTCCCAAAAGGGCATGTTAGGAACTGAATTGCACCCTCCCCCAGGTCAATGAGGTAAAGCCCCGGCCCCAGTGAGCTATTTGGAGACAGGGCCTTTACAGAGGTAATGAAGGTTCCATCCAGTCAGGGTGAGGCCTTGGTCCCACAGGACTGATGTTTTCATAAGAGGAGGAAGAGCATGTGTGTGCAAAGAGAACAGGCCACATGAGGACCCAGCGAGAAAGCGGCCGTCTGCACGCCAGGGACCGAGGCCTCCAGAGAAACCAAACCTGGCAGCACCTTGATCCCGGACTTCCAGCTCCAGAACTGAGGAACTGACTTCTGCTGCTGACGCCACTCCAGTCTCTGGTATTTTGTTAGGGCAGCCTCAGCAAACTAGGACAGGGCGTGCTGCCCAAAAATCCATTTTTACTTGTTACGCCGTGTGTGAGACCTGGAAATGCTGCAAGCGAGGCGAGTTTTTGTAAATCGAAGCTCACGATCACTGCATTGATGAGATGGCTCTGAAGGAGGCGGAGGGTTCTCTGGCATCGCAGGAAATCCATCTGGAAAACTGGAAACTCCCGCACATGCAGCCACAGATGGGAGCTTGGAATGTCACCTGGGAAACGTCCTTAAAGCACGTGAACCACACACTCGTTTCCCTTGGGGGGACAGTACAGATGTAGGTTGGGTAATGTGCAGGGCATGGCACTGACTTTTGGAGACGGTGCCCCTTCAGAATGGCAGGAGTCTGGGGCCCCACGTGAGGACAGGAGGGCTGGCTCCCAGGCCACTGGTCAGCTGCCACCTGGATCACCCAGCCAGGGGCCTCACTGCCCAGAGCTGCTGGCCCCCCACCATCCTGGATGCCGGCCCTTAGGACCATAGGAGCTGCAACCTGGAAACTCCTCACTCTCCACCTGACCAGCCCA
The DNA here is from genome assembly GCF_007565055.1 of Rhinopithecus roxellana. Lineage (NCBI taxonomy): Eukaryota > Metazoa > Chordata > Mammalia > Primates > Cercopithecidae > Rhinopithecus > Rhinopithecus roxellana. Next base: position 44,850,938 of record NC_044561.1, on the reverse strand, counting down.
GATGTTGCTCAAGGCAGTCCTGAAAGGCAGATGTGTCTGCTGTGAAATCAGAGTCAAGAGGGGACGCTGATGGGTAGACAGAGCCACCTAGTGCCACTTATGTGGCCTTTGTGGAGGCTGTGGGGCAGGAGGGCTGGATGCATCTGTGGCTGCATGTGCAGTCAGTCCTCAGTCCCAGGCAGGTGCGAGTGAGCCAGCAGCTCCCGCGTGCTGCGGCGAGTCCTGGTCTGAGTGGGCTGCATGGTCGTGAGTGGGGGACTCATGAGATGACGGGGAGGCTCCTGCAGCCTTCCAGCTCTGCACTTGATAGAGGCAGGCCATGCTCACAGACCACAGCCCTGGGCCCTCAGAGGCCCTACGAGATGGGAGGACACAGCAGCCTGAAGTCATGTCCTCCATCTGGTTTGTGATGAGCAGGACACTGGGTCGAGCCACTCGGAGAAAGGCAGGGTGGCCCCTGCTGGAAGGAAGAGAGGTGATCACTTAGGAGCCCTGACGTTCTCCGAGTGCCAGCTGCCTCATGGGCGGCCAGACGCAGTTTCGCGGGGCCGAGTGGGCTGTTTTCATGTGTGTTCCTTTAGTTGTCCCTCTTTGCCACTCACACTCCAAAATTCCTGGCATCCCCAGATCTGCCAGAGGCCAAGGGTCCTGTCTTGGGCATCTCTGCATTCTCACACGCAGGCAGCTAGATACTTCCTGGAAGAACTGGAACCCTCATCGGTCTCCTGGGGTGCCCTTGAGATCTGCTGGGCAGAAGCCATGGGCCGTGGGAGACGCCACACAGAGGCTGAGTCCAGCTGCCGGGAGCCGTCTACCTTGCCCACCTGCCAGCCCCAAGAATGGCTGTGAATCCACTCTGCAGTCAGAGGACAGAGAGGTGGCCTTTCTATTATGGAGACACAGATCCCTCAACTTCATGGGGCAAGCCCCACCTCCCCAGTCACAATGGCCCACACTCAAAGGGTTCCCTGGCAGAAGTGGCAGAAAAGACAGAAAGTGCTGGTTTCCATGCAGGCACTTTGCCATCAGTGGCCCCTGGCTTAGCTCTTCCTCCCAGCAGGCTGAGGTCAAAATGACTTTGGGGAGGGTAATTTTTCTGCGTGATGCTGAGGCGCGGTGCTTACCCACAGGCTGGGAGCACGAGACAGTGTGCTCTAACCGTCTGCCGTGTCTGCTTGCTGTGGACTTGCTCTGCCCAATCTCAGCGGCTGTGCAGGGACCCTGGGAGCCGCTGCAGGCCAGCAGCTCCAACACATCTCTTCCAAGCTTTCCCTCTTACTCCTTGCGTCTCTCACACCTGGAGCCCTTTCTTTTTGTGCGTTGACCTAGACAGTCACGCCGCACATTTAAAGCCTCTTCTGTCGTCTCTGTGCGCTGGTCCTGTTGTCTCAGAGCTGGGGAGCAAGTTGCCACATGGTGGCCGGAGGTTTTGAGCAGGTTTGCAGCAGTGCAGCCCCTGGGACTGGCTGCCTGCTGCTCTTCTCAGGTGAACTGGGGTGGGGAGTGGAGGCTGGAGCTTTGCTTTTCTGGCTGGTGCTGCAGTTTTTCTCCTGCTGGGAGACCATGGGCGTAAAAGAGGTTCACTTAGGAGAGGGCAGTGCCCCAGGTGTCAGCAACCCGGCCTCAGGGATGCCAAGAGGCAAGATCCCACTTCCTGCCCTTTGCGAAGACACCGCTGTGGCCGAGGGTGTCAAAGAACGCAGGTGAGCCTGCTGAGGAGCCTTGTGCATTCTCCGTGCTGCTGACAAGCAGGAAAATGTCCTTAGATTTTGGTGGGTTGAAAACAGCTGGGTCCGAGGTCTGCAATGAGGGAACTTTTTCATTTTTTGGGGTGTGAAAAGATGGGGTCTATTAGCCAATGAGATGAAACCAAAAATTCCCCATTCTTGTACTTTTCAGCAAATAGGAATTTTAACACTTTTTTTTTTTTTTTTGGAGCGACGAGGTCTTGTGATGTGGCCCAGAGTATTAGTCTGTTCTCACGCTGCCAATCGAGACATACCTGAGACTGGGAAACTTATAAAGAAAAAGAGTCTTAAAGGACTCACAGCTCCACATGGCTGGGGAGGCCTCGCAATTACGGCAAATGGCAAAGAAGAAGAAAGTCACTTACACGGGGGCAGGCGAGACAGCGTGTGCAGGGGAACCCCCGTTTATAAAACCATCAGATCTTGTGAGACTTACTATCACGAGAACAGTACGGGGAAAACTGCCCCCACAATTCAAGACCTCCACCTGGCCCTGCCCTTGACACGTGGGGATTATGACAATTCAGGTGATATTTAGGTGGGGATACAGCCAAACCATATCACTCAGGCTGGTCTGGAATTCCTGGCCTCAAGCCTTGCTGCAGAAGGTGACACAGTTCCCGGAATCCCACATGTCCACTTATCCGGGACAGCCGGCTGCCTGTGCCTTGCCTTTGCAGACACTGCTCTCAGAGCAGAGCACTCTGACCACGGCCCCTTCCTTCAGGAGAGATTTGCTCCTGGCATGGGCGTTCTGCAGCACTGGGCTGCCACCCGCGCGCATGAGGGTCTGCAGGGTGAGCCGATGACCCCGGGAGTCCGGCGCCATCAGGAGCCCTGGGTGGAGGGTCCCTGCCCCTGACAGCTGTCTCCCCACGCACAGAATCCCCTTGCTGTGAGGTCTCCTGGGCCCTGCTATCAAGTATTAGTTTCAACTAAAACCCAGCAAAGCAAGGGTTTTTTTTTTTTTTTTTTTTTTTTTTTTCAGTCTTTAAAAAGAGGAGAAAGCATGAAAGAGGAAGAGTGACAGGGGTGGTCACACTGGGGTCCACGATCCTGAGCTGCCTCCCCATGGGACATGGTGCCTGCAAGCCCCGCACTTACCTCGTTGGGCTCCCAAAGCCAGACATCAAAGGTCGGCTTCCGCAGGGCCTCGACAGTCTCTGGAGAGAGCAGGTACTAGAAAGGACAGGAGTTCCGTGTTAACCAGGTGCCGGGGGACTGTGATGGCGATATGCATGCTGGGATGTTTCTCCTCGTTCTCCCGTTCTCCTTCTTTCTTTTCTATTTGAGATGGAGGCTTGCTGCATTGCCCAGGCTGGAGTGCAGTGGAGTAATCTTGGCTCACGGCAACCTCCGCCTCCCAGGTTCAAGCGATTCTCATGCCTCAGTCTCCCAAGTAGCTGAGATTACAGGCACTCGCCACCATGCCCAGCTAATTTTTGTAATTTTAGTAGAGACAGGGTTGTCACGATACTGGCCAGGCTGGTCTCGAACTCCTGACCTCAGGTGATCCACCAGCCTCGGCCTCCCAAAGTGTTGGGATTACAGGCGTGAGCCATCGCACCTGGCTTCTCCCGTTCTCTTTCTAAGGCACCTGCGTCAGACTCACAGGCCACATCCTTCTGGAAAGGGCCAACACTGCGGCTAGAAATCCCATCAGTGGATGCCGGAGGCAGGGCGAGGGGGGCAGTGGGGAGGGTTTGGGGTGACAGAAATGTTCCATATCTCGCTTGTGGTGGAGGTGACAGGACTAAACAAATTTGTTAAAATTAACTGTACTGCAAACCTAAAGAACTTTACTGCATGTAAATTAGACCTCAACAAGCCTGATGATAGAATGGACAGTAGCTGGGCGTGGTGGCTCATGCTTGTAATCCCAGTGCTTTGGGAAGCCTAGGCAGGCCAATCACCTGAGGTCGGGAGTTCAAGACCAACCTGGCCAACATGGTGGAATCCTGTCTCTACAAAAATACAAAAATTAGCCAGGCATGATGGCGGGTGCCTGTAATCCCAGCTACTTGGGAGGCTGAGGCGGGAGAATTGCTTGAACCTGGGAGGCAGAGGTTGCAGTGAGCCGAGATCGTGCCACTGCACTCCAGCCTGGGCAACAGAGCGAGACTCCGTCTCAAAAATAATAAAAAAGGGCAATAAAGTGAAGTGTGGGGGTAAAATTCATTTGGCATAAATTCAAACACCAGCTAAGAAGTTACTCTGAGATGCTCCCATCAGGAACCCATCCCTGCTTTCTGCTGAGAGCTAGAAGAGCAGGCCTGCTGACGGGCCGGTGCCTGGGGTTGCTTCTGAGGACATCAGGCTTTAGGTTAAGCTGTCACAAGGACAGAAGGCTGTGGTTTTATACAGAAGACAAGAACACGCTTTGGTATTACACACTGTCTTCTCCCAGGTCTTATTGGATATTTGTTTTTTTTTTTTTTTTATAAGGGGACGGATCTGGAGTGCTGCCACCTTTTATTTTGGATCTAGGCTGTGCTTCATGGCTCCCTGGGACAGGATCCTGAGAAGTGCGAGGCATATTTGCCAATGGAAAAAGGCACTCGTCCCCATTCAAAAACCTCAGATGAGGCTGGGCACAGTGGCTCACGCCTGTAATCCCAGCACTTTGGGAGGCCGAGGTGGGTGGATCACCTGAGGTCAGGAGTTCAAGACCAACCTGGCCAACGTGGTGAAACGCCGTCTCTACTAAAAGTACAATAATTAGCCGGGCATGGCGGTGGGTGCCTGTAATCCCAGCTACTCAGGAGGCTGAGGCAGGAGAATCGCTTGAACCCGAGAGGCAGAGGTTGCAGTTAGCTGAGATCGTGCCATTGCACTCCAGCCTGGGTGACAGAGTGAGACCCAGTCTCAAAAAAACAAAACCAAAAACCCAAAAAATCCCCCCGAACCTGACAATATCCAGGGCACTGTTTGGACCTGCATGGATAGAATCACTGACTAATGGACACCAGTGGCCCACATGGAGGCTGTGGAAGCCTGTGCCATTGCTGGAACCGCAGGCAGCAGTAGAACCCACCTGTGTGCAGCCCAGGCCTCTGCTGTCTGTGGAACCTGTGCCCCCTGAATCTTAGCACAAGAGCACATTACAAATCAGGTGTGCTGGGCCGGGTGCAGTGGCTCAGCACTTTGGGAGGCTGAGGTGGGTGGATCACCTCAGGTCACGAGTTCCAGACCAGCCTGGCCAACATGGTGAAACCCTGTCTCTACTAAAAAAAAATACAAAAAAATTAACGGCATGGTGACGGGCACCCGTAATCCCAGCTACTTGGGAGGCTGAGGCAGGAGAATTGCTTGAACCCAGGAGGCTGATTTTGCAGTGAGCTGAGATCGTGCCACTGCACTCCAGCCTGGGCGACAACAGTGAAACTCCTTCCCCACCCCCCCAAAATAAAAAATAAATAAAAAATCAAGTGGGCCGGGATTTTGCCTGCTTCCCAGCTGAAGGCTTTGAGCAGGTGACCAGCGTCTTGAGACCCTCCTTTTGTCATTATTTCAAAAACGCCATTGCTACTTCACCAAGGTTACAGCTTCTCTTAGAACTAAGAACACTTTTGTGCAAAAGAGCAAAACTGCCAGGACAACTAACAATTGCTCAGAGAGGAGGGCCAGTGTAGTGGAGTTTTAAAAATGTAGTTAAACATTAAAGTTTTTTAAAGTAACGTTTGAGTGTGAAACCCATTTACCAAGGTCAGCTCCCGGGCAGACGGCAGCACAGAGCTATTATCGCCTTGCAGGGGAAGGTCTGGTCTGGGATCACTTTTGCTCAACAAATGTCACAGAGGAAAAATACTTTGCCTTAGAGTAACCCGCAGCGTGCGCAGCCCAGGGCTGGGAGGGGCTGTTGATGAGAATGGGCACACAGCAGGGTCTGGCCGCAGGGCCACAGGGCTGGGCATGGGGCTGGGGACACAGCCACAGCCTCTTCTGGGCCGGAATCTCGTCTCACCTTGGGGTAAGTGGGAACATCGCGTCGAGGAGTCAACTTCTTGTGGTTATCCAAAAAACTGTACTTACAGGGGCAGCTGGTCCTAGAGAGAAGGAGCAGAGATGAGCTGTGGTCCTGCTGTTTCAGTCTGGTGAAGCCCTCGGCAGAGCAAAAGCAAGGGATGAACCGAAATCCCCAAGCCCCATGTGGTCTTATTTGCTATGGGAGAGGAGTCAGGGCGGCAGCAACCCATTCGAAGCAAAATCCCCGAGGACCTGCCTGACCTCTGACCTCACACTGGGCTCTTGGAAAACACACAGAAAGTCAGATGTTGGGGCCGGGCACGGTGGCTCACGCCTGTAATCCCAGCACTTTGGGAGACCGAGGCGGGAGGATCACGAGGTCAAGAGATTGAGACCATCCTGGCCAACATGGTGAAACCCCGTCTCTATATATTAAAAAAAAAAATACAAAAATTAGCTGGGCGTGGTGGTGTGTACCTGTAATCCCAGCTACTCGGGAGGTTGAGGCAGGAGAATCACCTGAACCCAGGAGGCGGAGGTTGCAGTGAGCAGAGATTGCGCCAGTGCACGCCAGCCTGGCCAGTCTGGGCAACAAGAGCAAAACTCCATCTCAAAAAAAAAAAAAAAAAAAAGAAAAGAAAAAAAAGTCAGATGTTGAGGGCTATCTTCTCTCTTAGATAAGCTTCTAAAAAACCTTTTTCTAATGGTTTCAAAACGAAAACATTCTTATTCTCAAAAATCTAAACAACACAGGAGTAAAGTAAAACAAACCAAAATATAAAAACCAAAGTCCTCACTTTACCCACTTACTTCCCTAAATCCCATACTCTGGAAATCATTTCTAATAGTTTGGTGTATCTTTCCAGAATGTTTTGAAGTGTGGACACACACGGGTGGCCGCTTATACCTTTTAACAATATTTTAATTTTTTGTAGAGATGGGGGTCTTGCTATGTTACCCAGGCTGGTCCTGAACTCCTGGGTTCAAACGATCCTTCTGCCTCAGCCTCCCAAAGTGTTGGGATGACAGGCGTGAGTCACTGCACCCCGCCCTTTTGCACTTTTTTTTTTTTTTTTTTTTTTTGAGACAGAGTCTCACTCTGTCGCCCAGGCTGGAGTGCAGTGGTGCAATCTTGGCTCACTGCAACCTCTGCCTCCCGAGTTCAAGCGATTCTCGTGCCTCAGCCTCCTGAGTAGCTGGGATTACCGGTGTGTGGTGCCACACCCAACTAATTTTTGTATTTTTAGTAGAGACGGGGTTTCACTATGTTGGCCAGGCTGGTCTTGAACTCCTGACTTCAAGTGATCCTCCTGCCTTGGCCTCCCAAAGTGTTGGGATTACGGGCGTGAGTCACTGCGCCCAGCCCCTTTGTACTTTTAAACAAAGATGGAATTGCACCAAATTCACTCTGCTGCAACCTGCTTTGTCATCGAACATATCATGAACTCATCCCAAGTTGCTCCACACGGCTTCGCTTCATTTTCCAAGTTTCTCCAGGGTGTGGCCGTAGCACACGTTAGCAATCCAATCCCCAGTGATGGACTTTTAGAATGTTTCCAACTTTCCCTGCTGCATGTAACCTTAGCAGATGAGTTTTCTGTCTGACTCTGTTTTTGTTTAGCACTCGGTATCGAGGTATCCCACGTAGGAGCAGGGCAAAGTGAGCCAGGCGTGTTTTGGAGGAAAGCCGCCTTCTGGTTGGGCAGTGTGCTGGCTTCAGGATGGTCCCCAGAGGCTGAATGAGGAGCAGCTGCCCCAGGAGGTCTGGCCGCTCTTGGGCCTCTGCAGCAGAGTGCACCAGGGAGCTGGGCGGATCTGGGGACCCCCTGGGGCTGTGCGTTTGCTTGGAAGTGAACAGGCTCCCTGTGTACTTGGGTGACGGTGGGTGGGGGTCACGCCTGGCTTGTGTGACATTCACCAGGCTGGGGGGCACTCAGGGAGCTGAATGCAGCAGAAGCTCCTGCGATTTGTAAATAAAGCCCCATCTTCTGGGAGAGCCATTGAATACTGCATAGTGAGAGTCATATAGAAATCCGTATCCTTTAAGCCCACGTATCTATCCTGGGGAATTTATCTTAAGCCAAGAATTAAACAGGAACAAACAGCTCTACGCACACAGATATTCATTGTGGCGTGATCTGTTGTAACAAAAACACAAGACCTACTAGAAGCCACCCGAATGTCCCAAAATGGGAAGTGGTTTAAACCACCACAGAGTATCCACGTGATGGACTATCATGCCATTGGGAGGATAATCACGGATATCATGCCAAGTGAGGGAACTTTACATGGAAAGGGAAAATAAGAGAGCCATGCACAGTATGTACTGAAAGCGAATGCCGAAAAATGCCAAGCTACGGGGAAGAAAGAGCACATTCGGGAGGTTTAAAAAGAATGCTTAGGCCGGGCGCGGTGGCTCACGCCTGTAATCCCAGCACTTTGGGAGGCCGAGACGGGTGGATCACGAGGTCAGGAGATCGAGACCATGCTGGCGAACATGGTGAAACCCGGTCTCTACTAAAAAATACAAAAAACTAGCCGGGCGAGGTGGCGGGCGCCTGTAGTCCCAGCTACTCGGGAGGCTGAGGCAGGAGAATGGCATGAACCTGGGAGGCAGAGGTTGCAGTGAGCTGAGATCTGGCCACTGCACTCCAGCCTGGGCGACAGAGCGAGACTCCGTCTCAAAAAATAAATAAATAAAAATAAAAAAATTAAAGAGTGCTTGATTGTGGCCTTCCAGGACAATCTATGAGCTGTACACTGGTTCAGATTTAATCTATTTATTGCTCACAATGTCACTCGTAAAAAAAAAGACTACAAAACAGCATGTTTTAGTTGTTTTTCAAAACAAGGTATCTATACACAGAAAAAACATCTGGAAGGCCTCATGTCCAGGTTTAAACTGGGGGGACACTGCCGGCTGCTGTCATGATTGGTGCCCACTCTTCAACTCCCATCAGTATAGTTTGGAGGTTTTCCAATGAGCCTGTGCTATTTTCAAAACTAGAATGCTCTATTTCCTTTCTGGAAAAAGGACCTTCAGTGTTATTTTCTCGGCATGCTGCCGTCTCCTCCCGGTGATAACCACCGCTCCACAGAGATCCATTTGGTGGTCCTTCCCTCTGCTTCATGCTTGCAAAACCTGTCAGAGTTGCTGCCACAGTTTGATGTGAAAGGGGGAAGGCTAACAGATTCAGCAAAGTATTAGCAAAACCAACCAACAAAATGCACCAATCAAAGGATTTCCATTGTCATCCAGTAACCGAGAAATTCCATTTACACATTTCTGAGCAGTCACGAACGTTTTCTGTGTCGTTAAAAAAATAGATGGCACGATAATGATTTCTTTGCTGCTTTTAACCTCTTTGGTGTAAACATTCGCACATGTGTTGTCTCTGTAAGTCTCCTGCGTTCTCCAGGAGGGTTATGGAAATTTTCACCAAGCAAGACCGTTTGACTGCTGGAATCCCGCTGTTTCCTTGCAGATCCCAGAGCTGGGAGCAGAGGAGGGTCTGCTGGGGCCCGCTGACCCTGCCTGGCCAGGCAGCCCCTCTCTCTGTGCCCCGTTGCCATGGGAACCAGCGTCTTTAGCAAACAGAGCAGCTGGCACGGAGCTCTTTCTTTTCATCCTATTTGGAGCTTATTTTCGCTTTCATTTCGTGGGGTCTCCATCCCCCTTCCCCGGGGCTTAGGCCAGAGGGCAAGGCCATTTGTTTGGGATGAATGTTGAGCCCTCAGTTGCTACCCCAGGCTCCTGCAGGCTCCCCAGCTCTGGGTGAACCCCACATTCCATGCTCTGCTCTCTGCCTGGCACAGTGCTGGGGGCCAGAGTGGCCGTGGCCCCTGGGGTAGACCTGCCCCTGCCCCTTCCCTAAATGTGAGCTGGCAGTTGGACCTCTGTCCTCTTTGAGGGAAAAACAGGAGAAACCTAACTCGGGAGAGTCAGGGGACAGCCACCTGCTCCCGGGTGCTGTGTGCTGGACCCTGATGCCACTGCTATTCTCAAGGGGCAGCTTCTGGTGGATCCAGACCCCTGGCTCCGAGGTCCCACTGGGGTGTGCTATGTGGGCTGAATGTAGCTCCACATTTCAGGTTCACACTGGCCATTTGCGTGGCACGGGGCTGAGCTAGCTCCACCCTGTCTGGGGTCTTTATTCTCTTCCCAGAGGCAAGAACGCTGGCCTCTGGCTGGGCTGCCATCTTGGGAAGGTCCCCCACCCCCACCCCCGCCTTTTGCAGCTCCTCTCCCCAGCCATCCAGGGAAGTCCCCACACTGCTACAGGCTCTCATAAGTAAGACGTACCTCTGCTGTTGACAAAGACGAAAGAGACAACGCAAACAGCTCAGTGTCTCTATCCTGAGTTCCTTTCTACATAGAGAAACGGGAAGGGGTTTCGTGTGTGGGGGCTGCTGGCTCTGCGACGAGGGCCTGGGGCACGTGACGTGGCTGGGGATTAGACCAGAACCCAGGAGGCTGACTTTGTGTTTTTTTCAATGTGTCGACGACGCCTGAGAATTTTTACCCTGTTCCGTCTTGGATGCAAGAATCCCATTTACCTGTCTCTCACCTACAGAGGAGGCTGCCAGAGCTGTCAGCTGAGAACATCGCCTCCAGAAGCTGATGGGGCACCAGGAAGTCTCCTTCTCTTTGGTTTATGGCGCTGTGGGTTCTAAAAATGTACTCCTGGGGGAAGTGCGGATGCACCTCTGTTACTCAGATGGGCCCAAGTGCTCCCCGCAGCCCGGCGTGCCTGACGGGCACCTAGGGGCTGATGTCTCACTGGAGTTCCTGGCGGTTTCCTCTGTGTGCTCTGAAATCGGTGTTATCCTCCCACGTGGTGTGTTATGGGCTGAAGTACATCTCCCTCCAAAAGTCCAATAGGATGGGCGTCCTTACAAAAAGGGGGAATTTGGAGAGAACGGATGGGAGCACCAGGTGAAGAAGCAGGCAGAGATCCCCAAGCCAAGGAGCCACCAGCAGCCACCGGAGGCCAAGGGAGACCAGGAAGGACCCTCCCCTGGAGCCGTCAGACGTGGCAGGGCCTGCTGGCACCTTGATTTTGGACTTGTGGCCTCCAGAACTATGTGGCAATACATTTCTATTGTTTTCAACTGCCCAGTTTATGATAATTCGTTACGCAGCCCCAGGAAATGACTACGACTTCGATAAAAATAATTCCTGCAACCTGACCTGCAGGACCAGTGCACACCAGAAACCACACCAGGAGCGGCGTGTGATCCGAGCACTCGCCTTGCTTTCTACAGAGCAGGTGCCTGTCAGGAACAGCAGGGGCAAGACCTGTGAGGCTGGAGGCTGCCTCACTACTCACTCCTGCTGCTGTGGGTAGGCAGCAAATGTAGTTGTTTAAGGGATAGGAGGCTGCATTCTACAAATACCTCCAGAAAGTGCTCAGGGACACACAGTTGTGGATGAGGAGCTGGGGGAGCTCTGGGAGGCATGGCCTGGCTCCAGACACAGCCCTTGGGGCGGTGGAGTTCCCCAACCTATATGGAGCCCAGAGGCCACTGTTCGGGGAGTCTGGTTTCCGGCTGAAGACTAGAACTCAGTTTTCGTCCCTCTTCCCCTCGTGCTGCTGGTGGGGCTGGAAAGGCTGGTCCTGCTACACCTGCAGTCCCTGCTTGAGGCAGCCCATCCCCATCTGGCTCTGGGCAGAGGGGAACCCTGTCAGGCAGCACCAGCCTCCTGCCAAAGCAGCCATGACACCTGGGGCACAGGGGATAGCCACTGAACTAAGCCACATAGAGCCCATGGCCAAGGGCGCACAGGTAAAGGTGCTGCATGTTTGAGGCTGCCAAGCCCGGTCCCAGCCTTGGGGCCCCGGCTGTGTGGCCGCCCGTGTGCAACTTGGAAGCTCTTCCTCAGCTCACAAAGGAGGAACTCTGTCTCTCATCCCTTAAAGAGCCTCCTACCACAGGAATGATGAAGATGGATTGTTAACTCACAATTTTCCATGGTCACAAACTATGGCCCTGACTTCCCCTAAGTCAACTGGGTTGAGACATCCCTAACTCCAAATGAGCCCACCAGTGCATAGGACAGACACGTGGCATCCCTATAGGACAGGCTCTCATGTGGCTCAGACAAGGCGTGCTTCCTTCCACTCGGCCTTCCTCCCTGTGCCCACCCCGAGGCCAGGCCCCCAGGGCTTGGAGGGGACCAGACGAGGCCCGCCGGCTTTCCCCTCACCTTGTGCCTCTGAGACCCTCCCACCTGCCACACTCCCTCACTAAGCAGACTGCCCTCAGTTTCAAAATCAGGGAATGATCGTCAGCATACCAGGTGGCCCTGAGACAATTTGGTGCAATGGCACAGGGCTGCTTCTCAGTTCATCAGGCCCCATGAAATCCCGCTGAGGCCGGGCAGTGGCACTCTGGGGAACCATGAGCCACATCATATGCCTGTGGCCTCTGGGCTGGCACCAGCAGGCATGGAGGCACAGCCCGGAGGTGTGAGTGGGTCCTGTGTGCTCCTCACTCAGCACAGCGCCTGCATACAGTAAGCGCTCAATGCGTGCGCTCTGCTCATTGTCACCACCGTCTTTTTGCTACTACGTGCATTTCCATCCCCAGTTTGGATGTGATTCATCCACACCTGTCCTGACCTTGGCTCCAGTAAAGAGTCCTGCTGTACGTACAACGGACTTTGGAGGCAGCATCGTGGAGGCTGGGGCATTTTCCCCACGAGTCACAGCTCACTGGGCCTCCCGCAGTGCCTGTGAAGGATGCCTGTTCCCAGGAGAATGACTTCTGTTTCCCCACTGCTGGAGCCCTCGCTGGAATGCAACCCAGTGGGAATATCACACAGGAAACCGGCTCCCTGGGGGCACCAGGAGGCTCCTCCCCTAATGCCTTTTTCCTCTTGTTGTTCTGTCTTTAAAAGTAGATATCAACTTATTCCAAGCTGGATACATTGCTCCTAAGGCTTGGATCTGCAGGAGGAGGACTCCTCTTCTGTGAAGTTGTCTTCCCAGCCCCCATCTCCCGTATGTGCTTTTTAAAAACTTTATTTAATTTTTTTTTTTTTTTGAGACAGAGTCTCGCTCTGTTGCCCAGGCTGGAGTGCAGTGGCCGGATCTCAGCTGACTGCAAGCTCCGCCTTCCGGGTTTACACCATTCTCCTGCCTCAGCCTCCCGAGTAGCTGGGACCACAGGCGCCCGCCACCTCGCCTGGCTAGATTTTTGTATTTTTTAGTAGAGACGGGGTTTCACTGTGTTAGCCAGGATGGTCTCGATCTCCTGACCTCGTGATCTGCCCGTCTTGGCCTCCCAAAGTGCTGGGATTACAGACTTGATAATTTTATTTTTTTTGAGACAGAGTCTTGCTCTGTTGAGCCCAGGGTGCAGTGCAGTGGCACGGTCTCAGGTCACTGCAACCTCCACCTCCTGGGTTCAAGCGATTCTCCTGCCTCAGCTTCCCAAGTAGTTGGGGTTACAGGCATGTGCCACCATGCCTGGCTACTTTTTGTATTTTTAGTAGAGACGGGGTTTCACCATGTTGGCCAAGCCGGTATTGAACTCCTGACCTCAGGTGATCCTCCCACCTCGGCCTCCCAAAGTGCTGGGATTACAGGCGTGAGCCACCATACCTGGCCCATAAGTGCTCTTATGTTAGAAGAAAGTCACGCCACTGACAAGCAGGTCGCGAGCAAGGTGGCTGCCTCCAGACCGCACTCTCCCAAGCCTGAACTGTACCGAACTGCACCAGCCTTTCTTTTAGAGAAACAAAGCCCACAGCCCCAGCCCAACTGGAACGGGAGCCCTCACCAGGCCCGGCCGCCCGTGGCCCCAGCGCAGACCCTACCTGCTGCTTCTGGCCGCCAGCTCCTCCCTCATCTTCTTAATGTCACTCTTGCATTTCTCAATCTCCACCACTTTCAGTCCTTCCACTGGTGACAGAGAGAGAGACAGCAAGGGGGTTAGCATGGACGAATGCAGAGGATCTCTCCAGGCTGGTAACTAAGGGCTCCCTGTGGCTCCCAGGGAGGAAAATGGCTCAGTGCAGAGGTCTCACTCCTACCCCGGCTGCCGATACTCCGGGTGTGCCTGCACTGCCCCACTTAGCTCAGCCCCAACTGACTCTAACCTTGCCGGCATGTGCCGTGGCCACCGCTTCACCACCGCCTCCATCTGGGCAGTTTCCAGAGGGCAGAGGCCCCTCCCCACTTTCCACTCCTGGAATCTCAACTCTGGCACCCACTTTTTGCTCCATACCCCTAAGCACCAGCTGAGGACATGGGACAAGGGCATCTTTTATCCCAAAAAGAAAAGAGGGGACATGTGGTGCCAGAGCATTAAAATGCAGCGAATGGCAAAGCGTTTTCAGCAAGGATTAAGATCTCATTATGGGAAAAGCTTTTCATTGTAACGTCCTTCCAGCGCAGCATCACCAGGAGAAACTGTTGACTTAAAACAGAGGAGAAATAAGCAGGCAAAGTTGAGGATCAGCAGAACCTGGGCTTGATCACATTCCTGGAGTTGAAACCGCCTTGGCCAAATTATGACTGAGACAGTGAAAGAGAGTCAACTTCACGGGCCCCATCTTGCTTCTAACCTCCAAGCTGTCTTTGTTCATTCCTCAAACTAACTTTGGGAGAAACTGCGTTTGTAGTTTATAGTTTAGACAAAGACTGTAACAGCCCTTTCCCAAAGCAGACCTCCTTTTTGCCTGGGGACGAGACTAACATTAGCCACAGGATTAGAAATTATGGTTTAAGAGTCACGCAGCTGGAGGCTACAAGATTCTGACCCTCCCTAAATTGCTCCTAGGATCAGTGCTTGAGATATTTTGCAGACCCTGCAGTTGATGGATCAGCTGGCACCACCCAGATTGATAAACTGGCTCATCAGGTCTTGTGGCCCCACTCAGGAACTGACTCAGTGCAAGACAGCTTCCGCCCAGCTTCTGCCCAGGCTCACACCTGTAATCCCAGCACTTTGGGAGGCCGAGGTGGGCAGATCATGAGGTCAGGAGTTTGACACAAGCCTGGCCAATATAGAGAAACCCCGTCTCTACTAAAAATCCAAAAATTAGCCGGGCGTGGTGCGCCAGTGCCTGTAATCTCAGCTACTCGGGAGGCTGAGGCAGGAGAATCGCTTGAACCTGGGAGGCGGAGGTTGTAGTGAGTGAGATTGCGCCACTGCACTCCAGCCTGGGTGACAGAGCGAGACTCCGTCTCAAAAAAAAAAAAAAAAAAAGAAGACAGCTTCAACTCCCTATGATTTCATCCCTGACCAATCAATCAGCATTCCAGGCTCACTGGCTTCCCCCAACCCACCAAGTTATCCTTAAGAACTCTGCCCCCGAATGCTCGGGGAGACTGATTTGAGGAATGATAAAACTCTGGTCTCCGGCACAGCCGGCTCGGAGTGAATGACTTTCTCCACTGCAATTCCCCTGTCTGGATGAATCAGCTGTTTAGGCAGCGGGCAGGCTGAACCCCGTGGGCTGTTACCGAGTCCCACTGCAAAGGTGTGCCTCAACAGTTAGGATACTATTTTTCAACCAAAAACAAACTGGAGCTTATGCTTATGTTAAACTTCAAGATATTCACCCTTGGCTGACTGCACGTTTACCCCAGAAACACTGCCATGAAGCAAGCAGCTTTGCACGGCTTTTCAATTAGAGTTGGTTCATAAGAAATAAAAAAGATTAGCTTTGTTACTTTGTAATCACACCTTAATTTTTATGCAGAAGGGTACTCCCACGATGCCACTCTATTCCCTTTTTCATGAAGTTTGGCTCTGAATAACTGCTAAAAATAAAAAGCGAATGTTTTCTAAAGGAAAAACCAAGCAACTAGGAGCCTTTGGCTAGTTTCTAACGGCTCCTTCCCACCCCAAAGTACTGCAGCTCGGAAAGGAATTCTCCCAGTGCAGGGGCCCAGGGCAGCCTGGCTGGAATCAGCCTCCTGGGGGTGTTCAAGGCATTTCCAGGGTCAGGGGTCAAGTAGGGGTTTGGCTTCCCGGGACTCTGCTTCTCTCTGCCAGAAGGATGAGGAATCTGGAGGGTGCAATGTTTGGATCTGGTCCTGCTGATGTGCTTCTGTGCCACAGAGACCTTCTCTGCCCCTCTTCTACCCAATGGCTGGAGGACAGGGGTCTGGAAGCGCATGTGGCTGGAGCCAGTGTGGTCGCTGTCCTGATGGCTGAGTCCAGATGAGCGGCCGCTAGGGAAACACAGGGTACCTGAGGTCCGGACTAAGGTCTTTTGTCCAGCCACTAAGAGTCCACATTCTCCTTTGGAGCTGGGTCTCCGTTTTCTCCAGCATCGTGGGACCCTCCAGGAAGCTGAAGAACGCCATAGGCCGTCTTCTGAGAAAAGGCGCCAAGAACACATTTCGGGTCAGCATGTGGATTGGGAAGCCCAGCGTGGCCTCCACGGGTGCCCCTTGGTTTTGTCTAGACTGCAGGATCCCACCCGTGCCCTGTGGGTTTGCCACTTGGACACTGACGTGAGCAAATGGACAATTCAACATCAGTGGCAGGAAGGCGCTCAGTGTGGTTCACACGTGGAAGGCAGCACATTCCGAAAGTGAGTAGATCTGGGGAAGGGTTGAGCATGCGGTGTAGACTGTAAACAGGGCAGCTGCGCCATCTGTCCAAGGTCCATGGTCCATTGACTATATCTTAAATGTCATTTTCCTGAATATAAAATATCCTACGATCACTGTAGGAAGTGTAGGAAATAGCACTTCAAAGAAGAATATTTTAAAATTTATCTAGGATCCTATGGGCCCAGAAAACAACTCAGTTTATATTATTTGTATTAATGTGTGTCCTTCCAGGCTCTCTGCCCACTCCCAGGCCTTCTAAATATTCATCCTGTTTCTCTCTCTCTCTCTTTCTACTACCTATCTACCTATGTACTCACTATGTATCCATCCATCCATTCATTTATCTATTATCGATCGATCGATCTATCTATCTATCTATCTATCTATCTATCTATCTATCTATCTATCTGGAAACCTCGTCTCTACTGAAAATACAAAAATTAGCCAGGCATGGTCACAGGCTGCCTGTAATCCCAGCTACTCTGGGGGCTGAGGCAGGAGAATCACTTGAACCCAGGAGGTGGAGGTTGCAGTAAGCGGAGATCACACCACTGCACTCCAGCCGGGGCAACAGAGCGAGACTCTGTCTCAAAATAAAACAAAACAACAAAAAAAAGGGGCTTTAAAAGAGATTTTTGTGAGCTTCTACAAATCACAGGCCACCTGCAGGGAAAGCTTTAAGGATGACTTTCTTTGTTTTTTTTTTTGAGACGGAGCCTTGCTCTGTCGCCCAGGATGGAGTGCAGTGGCCGGATCTCAGCTCACTGCAAGCTCCGCCTCCCGGGTTTACGCCATTCTCCTGCCTCAGCCTCCCGAGTAGCTGAGACTACAGGCGCCAGCCACCTCGCCCGGCTAGTTTTTTGTATTTTTTAGTAGAGACGGGGTTACACCGTGTTAGCCAGGATGGTCTCGATCTCCTGACCTCGTTATCTGCCCGTCTCAGCCTCCCAAAGTGCTGGGATTACAGGCTTGAGCCACCGCGCCCGGCCCTTTAAGGATGACTTTCTGAGAGACGCTGGCTTTGGGGAAAGTGGCCTGGCGGGTGGGGAGAGCCGAGCCAGGGATGGGGGAGAGCCAAGCTGGGGGTCTGAGAGAGCTGAGCTGGGGATGGGGGAGAGGCGAGCCGGGGTCGGGGAGAGCCGAGCCGAGGCTCAGGAGGCTCTGTGCTGTGCTCCTGCAAGAGGCCGGGAACCTGGCAGGCCCAGTCCTTTGGCTGCAGAGCTAGTGAAAGTTGTTTAAAGACATGTATGAATAGAGCTGTGTTTCAACACTTCCTCCAAGAGCCTCACTAAAGAGCTGGCGTAGAGCACACTTCTTGAGTGACAGAGGAAAGCAAGGCTTGGTTCTAGCATCTAGGCTCTGGGCTGTTTGGATGGCCTGTGTTACACTTTGCCCCAGGCAGTCAGCTCCTGCTGTGTTTAGGTTTTGGTCCAAACCCAGAGCATGGGGACAAAGGCTGGATGGAGCAGAGCTGCCCTGTGTCCCGGCCACAAACCAGGAAGGAAGGGAGTAAAGGGCCCTGCTTTAAAATCTCTTTTTAATGTTTCACCTCCAGCCAGGACGTGACGGGAGGGGCCTGGGTGTTCTGTTTACGAAATAATCTGTAACGTAAGGGAAATCCCAGATCGCTCGAACAAGGCTAAACTTTTTATATCAAAAGGAAGAAGAGCTTTGAAAGTCAATGAAGAGAAATGAAGAAATTTATATTCAATTCAGAGGAATTATACATTTGAGAAGAAGCAGGAAATTCCATTTAAGTCAAGGCCACCACAATGTAATATGGCTTCAAGGTGGCCAATTCTAGTGGATGAGTCTTTTTTTTTTTTTGAGACGGAGTCTTGCTCTGTTGCCCAGGCTGGAGTGCAGTGGCCGGATCTCAGCTCACTGCAAGCTCCGCCTCCCGGGTTCACGCCATTCTCCTGCCTCAGCCTCCCGAGTAGCTGGGATACAGGCGCCCGCCACCTCGCCCGGCTAGTTTTTTGTATATTTTAGTAGAGATGGGGTTTCACCATGTTAGCCAGGATGGTCTCGATCTCCTGACCTCGTGATCCGCCCGTCTCGGCCTCCCAAAGTGCTGGGATTACAGGCTTGAGCCACCGCGCCTGGCCTGGATGAGTCTTTTAACTGAAGAAGCAGAAAACAACTGGACCGGGCACAGTGGCTCACGCTTGTAATCCCAGCACTTTGGGGGCCGAGGCGTGTCGATCACCTGAGGTCAGGAGTTGGAGACCAGCCTGGCCAACATGGCGAAACCTCATCTCTACTAAAAATACAAAAATTAGCCGGACATGGTGGCGGGCGCCTATAATCCCAGCTACTTGGGAGGCTGAGACAGAAGTGTCCTGTCTTTGGGGTGCGGAGGCTGCAGTGAGCCAAGATTGTGTCACTTTAGCCTGGGCCAAAGAGCGAAACTCTGTCTCAAACAACAACAACAAAACAAAACAAAACAGCTCACAGCAGCTCACGTACAGCAGAAGCAGCTGTGTGTGTGCATGTGTGTGTATGTGAGCACATGTATGAATGTATCTGTATGTGCCTGGGTGCTTACACGTGTGCATGTGTGCATGTATATATGACATCCTGACATGCCTGTGCGATTTCACATGTGTATCTGTGAGTGCATGGACACCTTTGTGTGTGTTTACATGTGCATGTGTATATGTAGATGGCAGCATCTGCCTCTGGCCCAGGCCCTGTGCATTGGGTGTCAGACCACGCTCCTGGCCGCCTTCCCCATCTGGCTAGCTTCTGGCAGCTGTGCAGGGTTGGGACTGACCTTCTGAGAAGCTGGGCACACACTTCCCCAGTGGCCTGCCACATGAGAGGTTCAGCTCCCGGCCCTCTCCTCAAAAGGATTTTCCCTTTCTGTCCTCCAAGCTTCCTGAAACATCTGGGCTCTTGCATCTTTGGGTTAAGGCTCTGCTGCCCTTGCGGTGTCTCTGGAACTCAGACTCCCTGAGGCTCAGCACAGGTGCAGCATCCTGGCCACCTCCTGCTAAAGCACACCCGCTGGAGAGTGGGGAGCCATCAGCCAGAAGTGTCCGGGGAGGATGAGCCCAAAGCCAGGTGGAGTTCAGGAGGAGGACAGCCTGTCTGGACACGGCTGCCTCCTGGAGCAGGGGTGTGAGCTGCATGTGGTGGGAGGAGGGCAGCCAGGAGGACTGAGGAGAGGTCCCTTCCCTTACCCTCCACAACTCCTAGACTTTTCCTCCTTCCCTACTCCTTAGAGAGGGGAGCTCCCTCAATCCCATTTCTGCGGTCCTAGGTCTCTGGTGCTAGAAATCAGTACAACTGGTAACAAGCGGTTTTACCCGCAGAAGCACCAGTAATTCTGGTCTGTGCCGTGAGCCTGAGCTCGGTGGGTCAAGAGTGGTGTCCTCTTCCAGGCCATCTATGTGCATTTACTGAGGGCCTTATGGGAAGATGCCTTCCCTCTGAGAAGTGAGCGATTTTGGAGAATTCCACAGCTAGAACAGGCTGGAGGGAAGGTCTTATACACCACGCCCTTCAGTGGTCTTCAACTCACCTGCCACTTGGAGGTAAAATAGGAACACTTTTCTTTTGGCTTGATGGTTATTTTCCAGGGTCAGTTATTCAAAGACACACAGGGTTACTATTCATCTTGTTGTGGGAGACATAATTCTCTGTCAGAGCTTTGAGAGTCACGGCATGGCCCCTTCAACTTTCCTGTTTGCACTTTCTGGGAAGAGCATGGAGGGAGCTGGCACTGGCTTCCGGGTGGGGCGTAGGAGATGGGGGAGGCTGAGGAAAAGCCCAAGTGCTGGAGAGAGGAGGAGAGGTGGGAGGCACTTGCTGCCCGCGGACATCTGCACACTGGCCCCATAGTGACTGTGTGACTCTTTGCATCTGTAAAGGTGGGTGGTGACTCTGCAGCAAGCCTTTTTTGCGTGTTTGGCTCAAACCCCTACCCATGTTTGGAGAATTCCCTGTGACATGGGGCTTGGTGGAGAGCTGAGCCAGCCTCCCAGTGCAGAATATGGAAATGCAAACACTCGCTGTGGTGGGTTGAATTGTGTCCGCCAGAAAGATCTGTTCACAACCTACTCCCTGGAACTTGTGAATGGGGGTCCTTGGCAGATATAATCCATTAGGGATCTGGAGATGAGCCCATCCTGGATTTAGGTTGGGCCCTAAATTCAAAGAGAGGCATCTTTATAAGACCTAGCAGAGAGAGACTGGTGACGTGGAGACATCCTGGGAGAACGTCACCACGTGAAGACACAGGCGGAGGTTAGAGTGACGCAGCATTCCAAGCTCAGTAACGGCAAGGATTGCTGGGAGCCACGAGAGTCTAAGAGAGAGGCACGGAACCAGGGCCCCTCAGAGCCTCCAGAAGGAGCCAGCCCGGCTCATGCCTTGATTTCTGACTTCTGGCCTACAGAGCTGTGGGAGAGTCCGTTTTTGTTGCTTAAGCCTCCCAGTCTGTGGTGCTTTCTGCGGCAGCCTCAGGGCGCTCACAGCCTCCCTTTGTGGGGCCTGCCTTGCAGCTAGACTGTGGGTGCATGGTCTGGCTGTGTCTAGATTTTGAACCTATAGCCAGTGACATGGAGAAGTGCCTGATATCTGCATAAGTGGTTGTGGAGCCTCGGGGGGGGCCTAGGTCCAGAGCGAGGAGTACAGGGGAGCTGGTGCTGCATCTGGGGCTCAGAGACAGCAGCAGATGTATCCGCACAGCATCAGCTCTGCACGGGATTTGGGGAATTGCTGCTGCTGCACAACCTCCAAGTCCTGTTCCCAAGCCCTCCTGGGGATCCAGGAAGCTTCCCAAAATCCTTTAGGGAAAAACTGCTTTTCTGTTGAAAGCAGCCACGATCAGTTTCTGTTGCTTGCAGCTTCAGCTTTCTAACCTGAGTTACCAAGGAATCCTCATGGAGTGCCTGGTCCTCTTCAGCCAGGTGTACAGGGAGGTGACCCATCCCAGAAGGGCAGGTAGCAGGCAGTGAGAGTAGCCTGGCCAGGACCCTGGGTGCCAGTCTCAGCTTTATTTATTTTTCTAATTTGCTGAGTGAACTTGAGGTTTCCTAACCTCTCTGTGGTTTCCTCATCGATAACAGGGAAAATGAAACCGTCTTGAAGATCCAGTGACCACGTACATTTTTAGAAATGTCCACACACTTTGAAAAGTATAAATCTGACTATGTAAATCATGTTTCAGGAGAATCACTTGAACCCAGGAAGCGGAGGTTGCATATTGAGCCACGATTGCACCACTGCACTCCAGCCTGGGCAACAGAGCAAGACTCTGTCTCAAAAAAAAAAAAAAAAAAAAAGAAAGAAAAAAAAGAAAAGCGAGGACGACATTCAGTCAATCAGCCAGATATTTTTTTTTTGGTGATGCTGTAACCCTTAATGGCCTCCTGTCTGGATTCTGTTTATTTAGTTCCTAAGTTAGTAAACGTGGTGCATGTTAATCATTAACCTTTGCCTTGTCATTGACAAAGAGTTCACTTGTCAAGCTGTGAGTTGAACACAGAATTGTGAGGCCTGTGGAATTCAAGCATTGACCTTGACGTTACGGATGAGGACAAAAAGGATGGGTGACTTGAAGTTGTTTTCCTCCCAGAATTTGAGCTTTTTGATCATTGAATCAGGACTTGAATTGATATTCCTTGGCTCACTAGTCATTTTTCTGCTTTCCTTTGGTAGTGACTGGAGGCTGTAGTAGGCTGTTCTTCTGTTGCTATAAAGAGATACCCGAGGCTGGGCAATTTATAAGGAAAAGAGCTTTGATTGGCTCCCAGTTCTGTTGACTTTACAGGAAGTCTGGTGCCGGCATCTGCTTGGCTCTTGGGGAGGCCTCGAGAAGCCTCCAATCATGGTGGAAGGCAACGGGGAAGCGGGAGGGCAGAGAGGTGCCACGTGCTTTTAAACAACCAGATCTTGCCAGAACTCACAATCTCAAGGAGAGCATCAAGCCGTTCAGGAGGCATCTGCCCTGCTGACCCAAACATCTCCCACCAACCCCACCTCCAACATTGCCAATGACATTTCAGCGTGAGACGTGGAGGGGATGCACATCCAGACTGTATCAGAAACCAAGAGACAACAACTTAATAGACAGATTCCAAAAAATGGTGACCCTGGCCGGGCGCGGTGGCTCAAGCCTGTAATCCCAGCACTTTGGGAGGCCGAGGCGGGCGGATCACGAGGTCAGGAGATCGAGACCATCCTGGCTAACATGGTGAAACCCCGTCTCTACTAAAAAATACAAAAAACTAGCCGGGCGCAGTGGCGGGCGCCTGTAGTCCCAGCTACTCGGGAGGCTGAGGCAGGAGAATGGCGGGAACCCGGGAGGCGGAGCTTGCAGTGAGCTGAGATCTGGCCACTGCACTCCAGCCCGGGCGACAGAGTGAGACTCTGCCTCAAAAAAAAAAAAAAAAAAAAAAAAAAAATGGTGACCCACGGGGTCCAGATCAGTGTGCCTTCATTTACACAAAAAAAGACACAGACAAGACACTCGGCAGAGGCTCTCAGAGGGGCTAAGTGTGGGGGCTTCGTGTGTTCATTTTTACTCTTTGGGGCTGAAAAAATGCCTTATATACCATAAGCTGTGCTTCTTTTAAAATAGAAATAAAATGCTTAGTCACTGTGTGAGCCTTTGTTAACATCAAAGGTAATTTTCAAGTATTTCTTTTTTTTTTTCTTTTTTCTTTTTTTTTTTTGAGACGGAGTCTCGCTCTGTCGCCCAGGCTGGAGTGCCGTGGCCGGATCTCAGCTCACTGCAAGCTCCGCCTCCCGGGTTCACGCCATTCTCCTGCCTCAGCCTCCCGAGTAGCTGGGACTACAGGCGCCCGCCACCTCGCCCGGCTAGTTTTTTGTGTATTTTTTTAGTAGAGACAGGGTTTCACCGTGTTAGCCAGGATGGTCTCGATCTCCTGACCTCGTGATCCGCCCGTCTCGGCCTCCCAAAGTGCTGGGATTACAGGCTTGAGCCACTGGGCCCAGCCTAATTTTCAAGTATTTCAGAAAGAAAAGGCATTCGTATTTACCTTCAGCACTGAACTCCTCCCTGTTCCAAGTAGTTAATTTGAATAGAGGTTAAAGGACAGAGAAGGAAAAAGGAAACTGAAACGTCACTCACATTCCACGCGTTTCTCTAGCACAGCCAAGTGATTTGCAACTTCAGCTTTCAGTTCATTGATTTTGAATGCTCTAGGAACGAAAAAGAAAAGAGAGAGGAAATATGAGCCTTAAAATTCTCAGAGCCAAAACGGGTTAAGCAAACATCTACTGAGTTCCCGCTGTGGGCATGGGCAAGGCCTCTAGGTAGGCTGGCGAGGGGCTGGGTGCCAACATGCTAGGACTTGCTTTTCAGAAATCATCATGTTCCATGGGAGGAAAGAATCACCAAATTATCTTAAGGTGTATTTTCTGAGCTAGTGGGCCTATTTACTTCCTCAGGCCTCAGCAGTGGACCCAGACTCTCTGGGGAGGACTCGCAGCCTTCTCTCTGCTTATGTGGTTGAGAGGGTCCAGTCCTCGCACCCTCCCCCGATGGGCACAGACACCTTCGGAGGACCTGTCGTGCTCTCTGGAGGCTCCAACCTAGTCAGTTAAAGAATTCAAAGGATTTTTTTTTTTTTTTTTTTTTTTTTTTTTCTGAGACAGAGTTTCACTCTGTTGCCCAGGCTGGAGTGCAGTGGCGTGATTTCGGCTCACCGCAACCTCCACCTCCCGGATTCAAGTGATTCTCCTGCCTCAGCCTCCTGGGTAGCTGGGATTACAGGCATATGCCATCAAGCTCGGCTAATTTTGTATTTTTCATAGAGATGGCGGCTTCTCCATGTTGGTCAGGCTGGTCTCAAACTCCAGACCTCAGGTGATCCGCCCGCCTCCGCCTCCCAAAGTGCTGGGAATACAGACGTGAGCCACTGTGCCCAGCCAATTCGAAGGTTTTTAAAAAATCCTAGCCGTCTGCCCTTTTCACCATTTTGATTAAATTGGGCAGTAAGATACCGCAGAGAAGTCAGTCTGAGAAATGGAAAATACGGTATCCAGGTCAGGATTGCTGGGATGACTCCGATGAAAAGGAAGTCCCCTAACTAAGCAAGGAAGCTTATTTTCCAATGGAGCCAATTCTTATGGATTGTTCTCTGATCCCAGAAGAGCCGATGGAGAACATTCACATTCTAATGCGCCCACTCAACACGGTCTTTGGTCTAAGGCCAGTGTTTCCTGGGCCCCATCCAAGCTGGCTTAGTTACAGAAGCCACAGAAGCCTTCCGCCATGCGGGCAGCTCCTCCAGTCAGGTGAGACAGCCGCGCTTGCCGGCCAAGGCCAGCCTCAGAGCCCGGGGCCTGCCCTCGCTCTTACAGAAAGATGCGCGCATCTCTGGCTGGTTGTAAATTTAGAAGACTCTGTACCTTGAGAACTGCTCTGCAACCTGCGCCAGCACGCTCTGGATTAATTCTTCTCTCTCTACAAACCAAAGAAGAAAGACAGATGGAACACGGACAAGAGGAAAAGACGCATAGGCCATTGTGGCCCGAATCCCACGTGCTGGGGGGCGGAGGCCGCGACCGAGGAGCTGCCCGTTACCTGGAGGGACGTGCTGGCCTTCCTGGCAGCAGCCCTGGGGCTCTCTGGGCCTGGGCTCTACCTGTCCACTTTCAAATGCTCCTTCCCTCTGGGGCTGCTCCAGGCCCACAACCCGTCTGTCCCTCAGTGGTCTCTCAGCAGACTGGCCAGGGCTTGTGGTTCTCTTGTCCTCAGCCCCAGCTATAAAAAGCAGGCAGGACTGGCTTTCTCAACATGGGAAGTTTCCTGTTAGTGCCCAGGTCTATTTTATGGGGGCAATTACTGGGACAAAGTGAGTTCAAGGCACGTCTCCATTCAGAACACGGTGTTCTCACGGCGGGTCTGCAGAGGGGAGGTAGGCCCGGGTCCAGCGAGTTGCTCCCTTTGTCGCCTGGCCTGTAAAACTGGGCTGGGTGGCTGGTTTTACAAGGTCCAGGTCCCAGGCTAAATGGAACCTGCCTGTCTTCCTGTTTCCTGACCAGGCCTAATGCCAGCTACCTCATAGGAAGGTGTGGATGCTCACAGCGCTGTCCTTGTCAGCAAGGAGACATTCTAAGGAAGGGAGCGGTCTCTACCTGGCTCCAGCCATCCTCCAGCTCATGCCCCAGGACACCGAGAACCCACACCAGCTTAGTCATAAGTTCACCACATCTTCTATGTTGATTTGATGTCTAACCTTCCACTATAAACAAAACAAATAAAACCAAAGCTGCGCCGGGTGCGGTGGCTCAGGCCTGTAATCCCAGCACTTTGGGAGGCCAAGGCAGGCAGATCACCTGAGGTTAGGAGTTCGAGACCAGCTTGACCAACATGGAGAAACCTCGTCTCTACTAAAAAATACAAAATTAGCCAGGCATGGTGGCAAATGCCTGTAATCCCAGGTACTCGGGAGGCTGAGGCAGGAGAATCACTTGAACCCGGGAGGCAGAGGTTGCGGTGGGCCGAGATTGCGCCATTGCACTCCAGCCTGGTGAACGAGAGTGAAACTCCGTCTCAAAAGAAAACAAAACCAAAGCTGTCCAAACAAACAAAAAATTCAAGAATCCAACTTGGCAATGGGGCTCAGAAGCTAAAAATGTTCACAAGCACTGACCCAGGGTTCCATTTCTAGGAAATCATCATGCGTGTACACAAAAGATGTTCATCACAGTGTTATTTAACACAGAGAAAACTGTAACAACCTGCACGCCCACCCGATGGAGATTCGTTAAATAAATTATGAGAAAACTCTATCATTAGACATATATCTGGAATGATATTTTGCTATTAGAAATCATATTTTGAAAATGTTCATGTCTATTGTTAAAGTACAAAAAAAAAAAAGGTTTTGAAGCAGTAATAGTGATCCTGCTTT
This sequence comes from Rhinopithecus roxellana, assembly GCF_007565055.1. NCBI lineage: Eukaryota > Metazoa > Chordata > Mammalia > Primates > Cercopithecidae > Rhinopithecus > Rhinopithecus roxellana. Next base: position 44,824,757 of record NC_044561.1, on the reverse strand, counting down.
TGAAAACATATTGGGAGGGTATACTCCAAAATAATAATAGTAGTCATCTTTGGTTATAAGTTTTATATACATTTTATTTAAAAAGTTTGCTTCCCTCTATCTTATGCATTTTCCCTTTTTTCTTATGTATTTTCTATAATTAACATATATTAATTTCATTTAAAAAATTAAAAGAAACTAATCAGTTTAACTTGCAACACCTCATTACTTCACCTGTCAAATGAGAGGGTAGACCAGATGACCCTAGATTCCCTCTGGCTTTAGCATTCTATGACTTGATAAGAAGAAGAAAAATGATGTTTTGTTATATCTCTTGAAGCTACAAGTGTAAAAATGTCAGCCAGAAAATTTTCGTACAGCCATAGGTTGAACTGGTGCAAGCTCAAGGCCCTCACCTGAAGAAAGTCCCACACCTACTAGTGGGGGAAGGTGGCTCCCATCAACAAGAATCATCATAGGTTTTACAGGCCACTTGGTGAACTCAGCAGGGGTTTAGATCACTTAGAAATTCTTTGGAAAAGGTAGTGTATCACATAACCTTTGAGAATGAATGATCTCAGAGTCTCGAGATAAATTTAGAAGTCCATCAAATGATGAATATTTATAGACCACTTCACCCAACAGCAGCAGAGCGCTACATTCATTTCAGGCGCCTACAGAGCATGTACCAAGATAGACCATATCCTGGGCTATTAGGGAAATCTCACCCAATCTAAAGGAACTGAAGCCACACAGAGTATGTTCTCTGACCACATGAGGACCAAAGTAGAAATCAATAACAGAAAGATAGTAGAAAAATCTCCAAACACGTGGAAACTTAACAACATACTTCTAAATAACTTAAGGGTCAAAGAGAAAGTCTCAAGGGAAAATTAAAAAGACATCGAACTCAATAAAAATGAAAATACAACACAAAATTTACCTGTGGGACACAACTAAAGCAATGCTGAGAGGGAAAGTTATAGCATTATGGGCTTCCATTAGAAGAGAGGAAAAATCTCAACTCAATAAGCCAAGATCCCACCATGAGAACCCAGGAAAAGAAGAGCAAAGTAAACCCACAATGATAGCAAAGAAAGGAAGGAGGGAAATCACAAAGATAGGGGACTAGAAATCCTGGTAACAGAAAACAGAAAAACAATGCAGAAAATCAACAAAACAGAGCTAGGTATCTGAAAATAATAAACTGTCAAACTTCTAGCAAGACTGACAAAGAAACAATGAGAGGGAAGACACAGATTTTCAATATCAGGAATGAAAGAGGGAACATCACTACAGACCCTGCAGACACAAATGCCTCTACACACATAACTCTGACATTTTCAATAAAATGGACCAACTCCTAGAGAAGCATGAAGTACTACAACTCATTCAATATCAAAGAGGTAATTTAAACAACCTATAGCAAAAGTCAATCTGTAATTTAAAAACTCCCCAAGATGAAATGTCCAGGCCAAGATGGTTCTAAACATTTATAGAGAATTCTGCCAAATGTTTAAAAAGTCAACATGATTCTAACAATATCTTCAAGAAAACAGAAGAGGAGGGAACACTACCATTCTTTTATTTATTTTTTTTGAGATGGAGTCTTACTCTGTCGCCTAAGCTGGAGTGCAGTGGTGTGATCCTGGCTCACTGCAGCCTCCGCCTCCTGAGCTCAAGCAATTCTCCTGCCTCAGCCTCCTGAGTAGCTGGGATTATAGGTGCAGGCCACCAAGCCTAGCTAATTTTTTGCATTTTTAGTAGAGCCGGGGTTTTACCATGTTAGCCAGGCTGGTCTTGAACTCCTGGCTTCAAGTGATCTGCCTGTCTCGGCCTCCCAAAGTGCTGGGATTACAGGCGTGAGGCACTGCACCTGGGCCCCATTCATTTTATGTAGTTAGTATTACCCTGATACCAAATGCAGACAAGGAACAACAACAAAAAGAAAATTACATGCCAACATCCCTCATGAATCTAGATACAAAAATCACTAATGAAATAACAAGTAGAATTCAGTAATACGTAAAAATAATTGCACATCAAGATTGGGTGGGGTTTATTCCAGGGATATAAGGTTGGTTCAATATTTGGAAAGCAATCAATGTAATCTCCAATCAACAGGCTAAAGAATAAAAATCGCCGGGCGTGGTGGCTCAAGCCTGTAATCCCAGCACTTTGGGAGGCCGAGACGGGCGGATCACGAGGTCAGGAGATCGAGACCATCCTGGCTAACATGGTGACACCCCATCTCTACTAAAATATACAAAAAACTAGCCGGGCGAGGTGGCGGGTGCCTGTAGTCCCAGCTACTCGGGAGGCTGAGGCAGGAGAATGGCGTAAACCCGGGAGACAGAGCTTGCAGTGAGCTGAGATCCGGCCACTGCACTCTAGCCCGGGTGACAGAGCGAGACTCCGTCTCAAAAAAAGAAAAAAAAAAAAAAAAAGAATAAAAATCATATGATCATATCAACGAATTCATAAAAAAACTGACAAAATTCAATCCATGTTCATGAGAAAACTCATAAAATTAGAAATGGAGAAGAACTTCTTCAAATTGATTAAAAGCATCAACCATAACCTTACAGCCAACATTATACAGTTGTTCCTTGGTGTCCCTGAGGGATTGGTTCCAGGACCCCCCACAAGGATGCCAAAATACAAGGATGCTCAAATTCCTTATATAAAATGGTGTAGTATTTGCATATAACCTATGCACATCCTCCAGTACACGCTACATCATCTCTAGATTACTTAGAATACCTAATACAATGTAAATGTTATGTAAAGAGTTGCTGTACTGTATTGTTTACCTATTTGTATTGTTTTTCTTGTTTTTAAAATGTTTCTGATTGGTGATTGGTTGGATATATGGATATGGAACACACAGATACAGAGGAGTCGATCGTACTTAATGGTGAAAGACTGAGTGCTTGGTGTCTAAGACTGTCACAAGGCAAGGTTGTCTGCTCTCACTACTGCTAATTAAGATAGTGCTGGGAATCCTAGCCAGTGTAATAGGCAAGAGAAGGAAATAAAAGGCAAACAGATTAGAAAGGAAGAAAGAAAACTGTCCCTGTTTGCCAATGACATGTTGTCTACATAGAAAACCCCAAGGAATCTACAAACAACAGCAACAAAACACAACCCTCCTAGAACTAAAAAGAGAGTTTAGCAAGTTTGCAGGGTGGAAAACGTACAAAATTCAATTGTATTTACTACAATTGTATATTCTAGCAATGACCATGTAGGCACTGAAATTATAAATAAAATACCAGCTATGCATAGTGGTGCATGCCTGTAATCCCGGCACTTTGGGAGGTCGAGGTAGGAGGATTGCTTGAGCCCAGGAGTCTGAGACCAGCCTGGGAACAAAGAGAGATCTCCAACTCTACAAAAACACAAAAACAAAACAAACAAACAAACAAACAACAACAACAACAAAATAGCCGGGCGTGGTGGCATGTGCCTGTGGTTCCAGCTACTCAGGAGGCTGAGGTGGGGGGATTGCTTGGTTGAGGCTGCAGTGAGCTATGATAACACCACTGCACTCTAGCCTCAAGGACAAAGACCCTGTCTCAAAAACAAACAAACAAACAACACCAGTACCATTTACAGTCACTCAAAAATGCCCCTAGGTGTAAAACTGACAAAACATATGCAGAAGTTGTATGTTGAAAACTACAAAACATTCGTGAAAGAAATAAAAGAAGATATAAACAGGCCGGGCGCGGTGGCTCAAGCCTGTAATCCCAGCACTTTGGGAGGCCGAGACGGGCGGATCATGAGGTCAGGAGATCGAGACCATCCTGGCTAACACGGTGAAACCCCGTCTCTACTAAAAAAAATACAAAAAACTAGCCGGGCGACGAGGCGGGCGCCTGTAGTCCCAGCTACTCGGGAGGCTGAGGCAGGAGAATGGCGTGAACCCGGGAGGCGGAGCTTGCAGTGAGCTGAGAGCCGGCCACTGCACTCCAGCCTGGGCGGCAGAGCAAGACTCCGTCTCAAAAAAAAAAAAAAAAAAAAAAAAAAGAAGATATAAACAAATGGCAAGACTGACCATGTTAATGGGTTGGAAAACTCCACACAGTAAATTCTCCCCCCATTGGTAAACAGGTTTTACAAAATTCCCACTGAAAGGCTAGGAAGACCTCTTTTTTTGGTAGAAATAGAGATTATTCTAACATTTAGATAGAAAGGCAAAGGACTCACAAGAATAAAAACAATTTTGAAAAACAGCAGATAAAATGAGAGGAATCAGCCTATCTTATTTTGAGACTTGGGATATAATTTCGATAATCAAGACTGTGAGGTATTGGCAGAAAGACAGACAGGTAGAGCCATGGAAAGAAACAGGGCCTATGACCACGTCCGTACAAATACGCCCAACTGATTTTTGACCGAGCTGTAAAGCAGTTCAACGGAGAAAAGAGAGCTTTCAATAAATAGTGTTGGAAAAATTAGATATCCGCAGGCCAACAAAAAAAGAAAAAGAGCCTTGACCTAGAATTCAGTTTATATAAAAATCAATGCAAAGTGGACCACAGATGTAAAATATAAAAGTATAAAACGTTTAGAGAGAAAATAGGAGAAATCTTCAGGGTCTTCAGTAAGGTGGGGAGTTCTTAGACTTGACAGCAAAAACACAAACCAGAAAAAGAAAAATTGATAGCCTGGACTTCATCAAAATTAAAATTTTTGCTCAGAGAAATCTCCTAGTAAGAGGATGACAAGACGAGCTACAGCCTGGGAGAAAGTATTTGCAAGACACATATCTGACAAAGACTTGCATATAGCACATATAAAGAATGGTCAAAACTCAATGGCAGAAAACAAAACCAGCCAATTTGAAAGCAGGCAAGAGATGAGCAGACGGGTACTGGAGAAAGGCACAGATGGAAAGAGGCCCGTGAAAAGATGCTGAGCACCACTCGGCCGTTAGGAAATGCCAGTTACAACCACAGTGAGATGCCACTGCACACCTATCAAAATGGCTAGGACACAAAACAGTGCCAGCCCCCAGTGCTAGCAAGGATGTGGAAACACGGCTCCCTCACTCGTGGCTGGTGGGAATGAAAAATGGTACAGTCATTCTGAAAACAGTCTGGTAGGTTCTTCAAAAAACAGAAAAAAACAACTAAAGATGCAAGCACCAGGGCAGAGAGATGATGTACACAGAGAACTGATGTTCACACAAAGGCCTGTCCACATGTTCACGGCGGATGTATTTGTGGTAGCTGCAAATGGAAACAATGCAGGTGCCTTTCAAGGGAGAAGGGATGGACAAGCTGTGATCTATCTATACCGCGGAGTATGACTCCGAAAGAAGGGAATGAACTACGAATACAGGCGACAACCCGGATGGATGCCAGGGGGTTGTGCTGGGTGGAAGGCGCCAATCCCAAAGTCACCTACTGCATGATTGCATGTGTAGAACTTTATGGAAATGACAACATCATACAAATAGAGACCAGAGGCCAGGCGCGGTGGCTCATGCCTGTGATCCCAGCACTATGGGAGGCTGAGGCAGGGGGATCACCTGAGGTCAGGAGTTCGAGACCAGCCTGCCCAACATGGAGAAACCCCGTCTCTACTAAAAATACAAAATTAGCCAGGCATGGTGGTGCATGCCTGTAATCACACCTACTCGGGAGAGTCGGGCAGAGGTTGCAGAGTGAGCTGAGATTGTGCCATTGCACTGCAGCCTGGGCAACAAGAGCGAAACTGTCTCAAAAAAAAAAAAAAAAAAAAAAAAAGAGAGACCTCTTGGTTGCCAGGGGACAGGGATCCAGTGGGGAATGGAAGGAAAGCAGTGTGGCTATTAAAGACCAGCAGGCAGGATCCTCATGGGGACGCCAGGTTCTGGATCTGGACCGTGTCACGGTCAACGCCAGGCTGTGACATTGTGCTAGAGTTTTGCAAGATGTCACCACTGGGAGAAACCGGGCAATAAATGGGCTCGCTCTGTATTCATCCTTACAACAGCATGTGAATCTATCCTTGCTTCAAAATAAGAAACGTAGAGACAGAATGGAATAAAAGTTAAGGGAGAGTTTTCCTTTGGACTTTGAGATGGAACCCTTTGAGCATGACAGGATTTGTGTGACTGCATCTAATTTCCAGCACAAGCAGCCGCCATGTTTCACGCCACTCTGTCCACACCTTCTCTCTGCCCAGTTCAGTGCTGGGGCAGATGCTGGTATCCTGGTCTGTCACAGTCACACCTCGGCCAGTGCGCCACCCAGGCCAGCATGTCAGCTATTCTCAGGAAGGGTACAGACACGAAGCTGCGCTCCCAGCGAGAACACCCTGGGGGCACTGCCCAGGTGGTGGTACTTACACCAGTGGAATACCTGGGACTCAGCACCTTGGGCTCATGGAACCGCCTCTTTAGATAATGCAAAATCTGCATTGTTTTGCTGGGGGAAAGAAGCAAAACCGCCAGTGTGCACAAAGGCCAACCACACCCACGCATCCACAAACAGAGCCCTGATCAGGAAGTGGGTGCCTCCCCTCCTGACCCTAGAATCATTGGAATTCCTGCTGTGGCCACAGTTTCCTCCCAGGGGAGCTCAGAACTTAAAACAACTGTGATTTCATGCGTGTCGAGTGCTCAGGACAGTGCCAGCCCAGCCCTGGCCACGTAAGCCTGCCTGCCTCTGCGATTGCTGTTGGTGTTGTTAGTATTTCCGCATCACGGAGGCCCGCTGAAGGCCCCAGGTTCCCTCTGACCTCCCTTTCCTGCTTCCACCGCCTTCCCTGGGGTATCATCATCCTTGGGGTGACAGGGTGCGCTCCGGGCACCACCTCCAGGCTATGAAGGGATGAATCCCACCTACACCACCTGAATGTGGCCCTTACCCCCTCTAGCACCTCCGGAATCCTCAGAGAGCCTGAAACGGCTGGATTTTGGGGGCAACGAACAGTTTTCATTGCAAATGTTCATCCTTCCCAACCTTCGTGGCAAAATCACCTCGTGTCAGCCAAATTTGATGTTATGTATGACACCTCCCTCTTTTTCCTAAATGCTAAGGACGTATGATGAATTTTAAAAATTAAAGCATATTCAAGTCATTTCACGTTGATAATGTCTTAATAGTCTTAAGAAAACCCAGCAATGGCCTGGGATGCTGGTAATTCACAGGTGGACATGACAGGGTCTTTAGGGTCCCTCTGGACCTGGAAGTTTTTAAGCAAATGGGGAGACTGCAAATAAGCCCCCAAGGGAGGGGGAGTCAGCATTAACTCTCGCTGATTCATGTGATGGAAACTGAGGGAGAGCAAGCGGATATTCACAGGCAACTCACATGTCCTCCAAAGGAAACTGTCCCCAAGAACAACCAATAGAGTATCTAAAAGTGCCCCAGAGTCTGCCTGCTAGAGTGGATTTCAAGGGTGTGCTGCTCCAAGCTGATGGGGATTTACCTCTAGATACCAACGACTTTAATAAAGGCAGAAGATTTGACTACACCGACGATCAATCAGTCGTAATGACAGTTTTAGGTAGGCTCCTCTTCAGCCTCAACTCCCGGCTGCTTCTTGCCTGCACACACCTGGACTCATTGAAGTGCGCTCACCTGGGTGCTGCATCCTGCTGCCCTCCTCACTTGATAAGCACAGGCAGGGAATGCTGGGCGGGGCTGGCAGAATTGTTTGCGTGTTATAGGAGACTTTAGGTTTGTTCCAGGGCAATCCTGGAGCCCGGCAGAGTCCGGGTCCTGTTTTTAGATGCTGCCGGATCAGGAGCCCGGCAGAGTCCGGGTCCTGTTTTTAGATGCTGCCGGATCAGGTTAGCTTTGGGCCATTAGTTTGCAACACAGGGGCCCAGGCCCTGCCCGCCCGACAGAACCAAGGGTACTGGAATGAATCGAACCTCTAGAGGGACCGAGGAGGGGCCTATAGGCTGCCAGCCTCATTCCCGGGCAGAATGCAGCCGTGCGGGTGGCAGGACAGACACCCTGCCCCATGGTGTTCACACGGCTGCCCCCGTGTTCACGAATGTCCAGGGCAGGGGCTGCCCCCGCCCCGCGCGATGCCCAGAAGCCATTGCCTGAGTCCACCTTGGTCTGAGTGGACAGTTCAAGCCTCTGCCTCGCCCACTTCTTCCAGGAATTGTTTAACTGTTTCAAGCAAATCCTGAGTCTACCCGGCGCAGAATGACATGAAATTTGATTTCACTGATCGCTAGCACAGCCTGACCTATAATTCTGAATCTAAAAATTAGTGTAACACAATAAGCTAATTTGATTGGCCAGCCAGCTGATTTGCTGATCTCTTTTTTATCTTGTGCGGAAGAGAATACTAACAGCAACAGTGGTTCTTCTGTCCTCCATGCACCTGAGCTGACGGGAATGTGTACTTTTCTCCCCTAGGCAAATGAATGCACACATGGCCCCAGCGATAGAACACACTGGCCCCCAGACCCATGCAGTGAGGGAGGTGACCTAGGAACCTCAGCATAGGCAGTAGCATCCCAAGCGTCTGACCTGCAAGCGTAGAGTGAATGATACATCACAAGGACGTGTGCGTGTGGCCTGGGAGCTCGTGCGGGATCCATTCCATTGCCCTTGATTGTAGCCACTGCACGACATCACTGGGCTTAGATTTGCATGCTATTAATATGATGCAATGAGCCATGTTTCACCTTGTTAGTCCTGACCTGGAGCAACAGGGTGAGGTGCTGAGCACCCTCCAGTGAATCTATATATACTTAGCAGACACTTCCCAAGCATTAGAAAAAATACCTCTGCTGGACGGGCGCGGTGGCTCACGCCTGTAATCCCAGCACTTCGGGAGGCTGAGGCGGGTGATCATGAGATCAGGAGTTCAAGACCATCCTGGCCAACATGGTGAAACCCCGTCTCTACTAAAAATACAAAAAAATTAGCTGGGCATGGTGGTGTGTGCCTGTAATCCCAGATACTCAGGAGGCTGAGGCTGAGGCAGGAGAATCGCTTGAACCAGGGAGTTGGAGCCGAGATTGTGCCACTGCACTCCAGCCTGGTGACAGAGCAAGATTCCGTCTCAAAAAAAAAAAAAAAGAAAAGAAAAGAAAAGAAAAATACCTCTGCTATCCTTTCAGAAAAGGATAAAGGGGTATCTTATTTATTATTTTTGCATTAGGGAAAATAATTCACATTACTTGACCCTAAAGAGATAAGCACTCTAGACGTCCTGAAGATTGTGGTGGGGGTGGGGGCAGGGTGCCTTTATTTCTGCTCTTGTCCAGCCTCTGATCCCTGAGAGCCAAGGCTCTTTGGAGGAAGGGCTGGCAGGCTTCCCTGTCAGTGAGGGGTGGGATGTCACTGTCCCTCTTCCTGGGAAGCAAACTCATCTGTTCCACTTTTGCTCTCTCCTGACCCCTGCAACCGCCCTTGAACCACCCAAATGGTTGAGGATGTTGTCACTCAGGGTACAGTCACTGGCAATTCACTGTTTATGGACATCATAAAACAGACATTCAGATCAAGGACGACATTTCCTTTATAGCCCAGGAACACAATAAAGTTATATGATTAACAGTGACCTTAAAGGCACAAGAGCCTTTCCTGTGGCCTGTCCTGCCTGCCAAGGGATTGCATAAGTCTATCAGCAGCCAGAGGACTATCTCAGATCGCTGGCGTTTCAGCCACTCAGATATGACGAAGAAAGCAAAATCGACTGAAGACTCTGGTGGCCAAACGTGAAGTTTTGGAGAGTGTCTGCCTTGCCATTTCAGGTTCACCTCAGGGGCAGGCACTGAATCGGGTTTTTCCCTTTCGTTTTCGGAGAGGGGAATTTCATGTTTTGCATCGTTTACATTGACTGGGTGCAATTATCTCCCTCTGCCCTCCTTGGTTCCTTAGGATTAGTTTGCAGGCAGAAAAATGCCGGTGAAGCTGGCAGCATCTGGGGCAGCTAGCATGCATTTCCCTTTCTGGAAGGAGCTGTTACTATGCTCTGGGTGCTGTTCTAGGGGCTTCATGCATGTTAGCTCAATCCTTCTTTTTTTTTTTTGAGATGGAGTTTCGCTCTTGTTACCCAGGCAGGAGTGCAATGATGCAATCTCAGCTCACTGCAACCTCCGCCTCCTAGGTTCAAAAAATTCTCCTGCCTCAGTCTCCCGAGTAGCTAGGATAACAGGCACGTACCACCACACCAAGCTAATTTTGTATTTTTAGTAGACATGGGGTTTCTCCTTGTTGGCCAGGCTGGTCTTGAACACCTGACCTCAGGTTATTTGCTCGCCTCAGCCTCCCAAAGTGCTGGGATTACAGGCATGAGCCACTGCGCCCCGCCAGCTCAATCCTTCTTTTTTTTTTTTTTTTTTTTTTTTGAGACGGAGTCTTGCTCTGCCGCCCAGGCTGGAGTGCTGTGGCCGGCTCTCAGCTCACTGCAAGCTCCGCCTCCCGGGTTCACGCCATTCTCCTGTCTCAGCCTCCCGAGTAGCTGGGACTACAGGCGCCCGCCTCGTCGCCCGGCTAGTTTTTTTGTATTTTTTAGTAGAGACGGGGTTTCAGCGTATTAGCCAGGATGGTCTCGATCTCCTGACCTCGTGATCCGCCAGTCTCGGCCTCCCAAAGTGCTGGGATTACAGGCTTGAGCCACCGCGCCCGGCCCATTCAATCCTTCTTATAACCTGCAGGGGCTGTGTGACACCAAGAGAGGCCAAGTCATGACATCGTCAAGCCCGACCTGCCCTACTCTACCATGTTCCTATTTAGGGCTGCAAAGAGGGGACAGAGCTGCACTTACTTTCCCTTCAGAAAACCCCAGAGATACCTATTTTTTTTTTTTCTGTGTGGCTTCTTGTTCATAGTGGGGTAAACTCCCTCCCTCCCTCCCTCCTTCCCTCCCTCCCTCCCTCCCTTCCTTCCTTCCTTCCTTCCTTCCTTTTGATGGAGTTTTGCTCTTGTTGCCCAGGCTGGAGTGCAATGGCCTGATCTCGGCTCACCGCAACCTCCGCCTCCTGGGTTCAAGTGATTCTCCTGCCTCAACCTCCCGAGTAGCTGGGATTACAGGCATGCGCCACCACGCCCGGCTAATTTTTGTATTTTTAGTAGAGAAGGGGTTTCGCCATGTTGGTCAGGCTGGTCTCAAACTCCCAACCTCAGGTGATCTGCCCGCCTCGGCCTCCCAAAGTGGTGGGATTACAGGCGTAAGCCACTGCGCCTGGCGGAGGGGTGAACTTCTAAGGGAGGGTGTGGGTATGAATACCCAAATGGATGCCGCTGGGGGAATTTGAATTTGGGAGTCACCAGCTGATTGTACACACTGCTGAGACTTTGTCCATTATCTGACAGCCTGTGTGTGTGTCACTGTAACCTGATAATCCTATGGGAAAGTTTAATTATGGTGAAGCCAAAGGAAATCAACTCTGGCTCATCGTATCTGGAGCTTTGATTCTGTGCCAAATGATCCCACAGACTAGTTCCAGGAAGGATTCTGTCAGGATAATCTGTGATCCAATAAACTAATTGATTATGGTACAAATGACAGAATGTTTGTAAAGACTGAGTCATTTTTGCAAACCAAAGGTTTTACTACATCTGTGGACTTTAACGGGTTGTACATAGCAGCAACATTTGTAGCAAGAGAAATGCAAAAGAACCAACTGATCACTGTAATAGCAAGACTGGAGGCAACACAAACATCCATCAGTAGGATACATAATAGTACATCTACAAAATGAAGTACGATGATGCTATAAAAGAATGAAGGAATATTCCTTTTTCTTTTTTATTTTTGAGACGGGCTCTCACTCTGTCACCCTGGCTGGAGGGCAGTGGTGCCATCTCGGCTCACTGCAACCTCTGGCTCCCGGGTTCAAGGGATTCTCCTGCCTCAGCCTCCTGAGTAGCTGGGATTACAGGTGCACACCACCACATCCGGCTAGTTTTTTTTTTTTTTAATTAGAAGAGACAGGATTTAGAAAAATTTAGAAGAGACAGGAAAATTTAGAAGAGACAGGATTTCACCATGTTGGCCAGGCTGGTCTCGAACTCCTGACCTCAGTTGATCCACCCACCTCGGCCTCCCAAAGCGCTGGGATTTCAGGTGTGAGCCACTGCGCCTGGCCTCTAATGGAATAATATTCTATCTCTTGCTATAGAGTGACCTTATAATGTAGATGGCTAAAACTTAAGCAGAAAGTTCCAGGTGGAAGTGTCAGATGACAGAGTTTTAGGTTGTCAGAGAGGATGGAAATGGAAAGGAGAGTTCCCAAAGGAGGAAGCCATGGCGGTGGGACCCAAATTCTGTTTAACTACCCTGTTTGTTGGTGGATCCCTGAATGATGCATGTTTGTGGGCCTAGTGTGTCAGAGGTTTCAGCTCCCACTGTGGACGAGACAAAGTTTGGAGTTTACGTGTAGTCCAGTGAGAGGGACTTGATAAACACCTCAGGCTTCCCACTGAAACCACAGAAAGGTCACTCTAGAGATCTACCCGAACAAAGCATAAAACCAGGCTGCACGAGGCTCAGGCGATCAGTCAGTAATGTAATTGACTGCCAGGGCAAAATTAACACTCTTCAGAGGATGATAACAAAATCTAGTGTCTCTACTAGGTGTTATTCATAATATTAGTCTACAATAAGAAACAGACATACAAAGAAACAGGAAAATGTGACCCACAGCCATGGAAAATCATCCATCAGACACCTGGACACATGCCAGCTCAGATACCAAAATGACCAAACAAAGACTTTAATGCAGCAATTGCAAGTATGTCCAAATACCTAAACAAAAAAGGTGTCAGTAAATAGTAAACAGATGGGAGTCTCCAGAGAGAAATCTATGAATAAGAGTCAAGTGGAAATTTTAGAATTTTAAGATATAATATCCTAAATAAAAAAAACGTCATGGATCAGCTTACAGCAGTTTGGAGTCAGCAGAAGAGCCAAGAAAATCAAAGACATATCAACAGAAACCACCCAATTTGAAGGGCAAAGAAAAAAAGATGATAAAAAACCCCAAAGCCGCAGTCACTTGAAAGATAATAGCAAACTTTCTAACATACAGGTCATTAGTGAGAAAGAACGGTGCTTAGAACACATAATGGCTGAAAATTTTGCAAATTTGCCGAAAACGCAAATTCATAGTTCACAGAAGCTCAATGAACATGAAGAAGAATAAATAGGAAGAAAACGAGACTGAAGCACATCACAGTCCAACTGCTGAAACCTAAAGACAAAGGAAAGAAATCAACAGCTTGAAAACAGCCAGAGGCCTGGGTGTGGTGGCTCACACCTATAATCCTAGCACTTTGGGAGGCCGAGGTGGGTGGATCACCTGAGGTCAAGAATTCGAGACCAGCCTGGCCAACATGGTAATATCTCATCTCTACTAAAAATTAGTCAGGCGTGGTGGCGGGCACCTACAATCCCAGCTACTTGGGAGGCTGAGGCAGGAGAATCACTTGAAGCCGGGAGGCAGAGGTTGCAGTGAGCCAAGATCGTGCCACTGCCCTCCAGCCTGGGCGACAGAGCAAGACTCCATCTCAAAACAAAAACAAAACCAAATCAATACCTAAAAAGCAAACACATCAAGGAGAGAGCCTGCATGGCCTTTGTTACATTTATTCCCAAGTATTTTCTTAGAAATATTTCCTGGAAATACAAGTGAGTTTACCCCAGGAAATTTCCTAGGAATATTTCCTGAAAATATAAGTGCATTTACCCTAAGAAAGCAAAGTGGTTTTGTTTTTTTTTTTTTTTTTTTGAGACGGAGTCTCGCTCTGTCACCCAGGCTGGAGTGCAGTGGCCGGATCTCAGCTCACTGCAAGCTCCGCCTCCCGGGTTCACGCCATTCTCCTGCCTCAGCCTCCCGAGTAGCTGGGACTACAGGCGCCTGCCACCTTGCCCGGCTAGTTTTTTTGTATTTTTTTAGTAGAGACGGGGTTTCACCGTGTTAGCCAGGATGGTGTCGATCTCCTGACCTCGTGATCTGCCCGTCTCGGCCTCCCAAAGTGCTGGGATTACAGGCTTGAGCCACGGCGGCTGGCCGCAAAGTGGTTTTAACATTTGAAAATCAATCAGTATTATTCATTATCTTAACAGAATAAAGGAGAAAAACACCATATATATGATCATTCCATAGGTGCAAAAAGAACATGGAACAAAATCCAACACCTCTTCATGAGACAAAACCACTAGAAAACAAGGAACAAGAGGACACTTCCTCAACCCACCTCACTAGATGCAGAGAGAACATTTGATAAAAGTGAGCAAAGAATTTTGTCAAAGAACATTAGACGAAAAACTCTCAGAAAACTAAGAGTAGTCGGGGACTTCCAACCTGATGAAAGGTATCTACAAAAAAATCTGTGGCTAACATCGTATGTAATGGTGAGAAACTGAAGGCATCTCCCCTAAGATTGGGAATAAGGCGAGGATGTCTGCTCTCACTTTTGTTTAACTGTATTGCAGTTTCAACTAGTACAAGACAAGTAAAAGAAATAAAAGCCAAAAATTGGAATGCAATAATTAAAACAGTCATTATTCTTGGACAGCATGACTGTCTCTGTGGACATTCATAGGAACCTATAAAACAACAACTAGAACTAACCAATGAATTAAGCAAATTCACAGGATCCAATGTCAACATCCAAAAATCGATTGTATTTTTGTTTTGTTTTGTTTTGTTTTGAGGCGGAGTCTCACTCTGTCGCCCAGACTGGAGTGCAGTGGCCGGATCTTGGCTCACTGCAAGCTCCGCCAAAAATCGATTGTATTTTTATAAACTAGCAGCAAACAATTGGAAAATTAATAAAATCCTATTCACAATAAAACCAGAAAACAGAAAATGCTTCGGAGTAAGGTTAACCAAAGACATGCAGGACCTTTATCCTGAAAGTCATAACCTTTTGAGAAGTTAAATGAGACCTAAATAAGCGGAGGGATGTGTCACATTCGTGGGTTGGAAGACTCAGTACGGTTAAGACACTACCCTCCCCAAATTATATATTAAATAAAATGGTAATCAAAGTCATGGAAGGCTTCTTTTTTGAAATTGACAAGTTGATTCTAAAATTTGTAGGGAAAAGAAAAGAACCTATACAGTCAAAACGACTGAAGAGGAAGAACAAATGGAGTACTTAGAGTACCTGATTCCAGGGCACAGTAACGTAGCCAGTGTGACACTGGTGTGAGGATAGACAAATAGATCAACGAAGCTGAACTCTTTCAGCGAGAGGCCCAAACATAGAGACCATTAAGTATCAACAAAGGAGCCATGGATTCAGTGGGAAAAGGAAAGTCTTCTTAACAAGTGGTGCAGTAACAGCTGGGTGTCAGCATGGGGAAGAAAACGAAGGGCAGTCTCCACTTCACAACACACACAACATTAATTTGAAATGAATGACAGATTAAAACATAACATCTCAACAATGGGTTGTTAGAAATTTTCCTTAAATTAAAAAAAAACAAAACATAACAGCTATAACTCTAAATCTTCTAAAAATGTATCTCTATGACCTTGGGATAAAAAAAAAAATTTTTTTAGGGCTGGGCGTGGTTGGCTCACGCCTGTAATCCTGGCACTTTGGGAGGCCGAGGAGGGTGGGCCACCTGAAGTCAGGAGTTTGAGACCAGCCTGGCCAACATGGTGAAAATCCCATTTCTACTAAAAATACAAAAAAATTTAGCCAGGCGTGGTGGCGGACACCTGTAAATCCTAGTTACTCGGGAGCCTGAGGCAGGAGAATCACTTGAACCCGGGAGGTGGAGGTTGCAGTGAGCTTATCATGCCACTGCACTCCAGCCTGGGTGACAACAGTGAAACTTCGTCTCAAAAACAAAAACAACAAAAAACAAAACAAAACTCATCAAACTGCAACCACAGGATCTGTGCATTTCAGGGCAGTCAGGCAGGACACAGCCATGGGCAGGTATGGGTTGGCCTGGTTCTCACAAACGCCTAGCAGCAGGGAGGGCAGTCCTAACGTCTGCAGCCTTGAGGTCTGTGCAGCAGTGTTTGACGGTTATCATCTCCATTTTACTCAAATCTGCCATCGGGACACTTCCATTCCGAAGGCTTCTGTATTAGTGTTTGCAATCAATATCTCTGGCATGCTAAGGGTTGCTGTCTTTGTTGGCTAGGCTACTCTAAGGGGAGTTCGTCTGAACACACAATTCCAGAAATGGTTATTTTTCATTTATACACTGCAGCCATTTTTTTT